>NW_027507787.1:5125278-5540278 GCF_037356315.1 Lithobates pipiens | reverse complement strand
ACGTGGCAAGTGACAATCCGTAATGTGTGGCAGGTGACGTGGCAAGTGATAACCTGGATGTGGCAAGTGACAATCCGTAACATGTGGCAGGTGACGTGGCAAGTGAAAATCCGTGATGTGACAAGTGACAATCCGTAATGTGCGGCAGGTGACGTGGCAAGTGACAATCCGTAATGTGTGGCAGGTGACGGGGCAAGTGACAACCCGAGACATGGCAAGTGACAATCTAGGACATGGCAAGTGACAATCCGTAATGTGTGGCAGGTAACGTGGCAAGTGACAATCTGGGACGTGGCAAGTGGACAATCCGCAACATGTGGCAGGTGACATTCTGCAACGTGTGACAAGTGACAATCTGCATCTGGTGGAAGGCGACGTGGCAAGTGGACAATCCGCAATGTGTAGCAGGTGATGTGACAAGTGACAATTCTTAATGTGTGGTAAGTAACAATCCAGGACATGGCAAGTGACAATCTATAATGTGTGGCAAGTGACAATCCAGGACGTGGCAAGTGACAATCCATAATGTGTGGCAAGTGACAATCCAGGACGTGGCAAGTGACAATCCATAATGTGTGGCAAGTGACAATCCAGGACGTGGCAAGTGACAATCCATAATGTGTGGCAGGTGACTTGGCAAGAGACAATCTGGGATGTGGCAAGTGGACAATCCGCAACATGTGGTAGGTGACATTCCGCAATGTGTGACAAGTTACAATCTGCATCTGGTGGCAGGCGATGATGGCAAGTGACACGCTCAGGGATCCCACTGATTTTGCATTATGGTGAGTTGAACTATTTCATTTTATATAACAGAACAGAAATTGGTTAGAAGGCCTGGAGGTCAGCAATGTGTTCCCTTCAGGGGCTGCATACAGTATACTGCATACTTTGTTGTTCAAAATTAATATAAGCTGTTGCCTGGGTACTGTGCCACATGGGTGTGGTAGTCTGTTGTTTAATGGCATTAGTTCATTTTTTTTTGGTGGGGGGGGCCCCATACAACATTTTGCTATGGGGCCCTGTGATTTCTAGTTACGCCCCTGGCACTGTATATATATATATATATATATATATATATATATATATATATGTATATATATATATAGTGTATATATACAGTATATATACAGTATATAAATATATATATTTAGATATATATTTGTCAGTGCTAATGATACACAGTGCTTTAACAAATGAAATGTATTTCAGTTACACATGTACAGAAACTCAAACATGAAGTACAAAGGCAATAGAACTGTATTCTCCTGGCATCTGTTCTTTGCAATCTGTACTTTGTCAAAAGTAAGAACAAATCTTGAACAATTACTTAAAGCTCTACTTCTCTGCAATCATGTACAGTCAATTTGGAGAACCCTCTTGCAGCTCTGGCTTACCATGTGTCTGGTGATGCCGCTACTATATTGGTGCATACTGTTCAACTCATCACTGGCATGCTAGGCCCTCATAACTGTGCACATGGTAGTGACAATAACAGATGCCCGACTGGCTGTGTTAAATTAAGAGGTGACCTAGCATAGGCAAAAATAGAAACAGATTAATAACTGATTGCATTGCAAGCTGCAAAAATACTCCAGGCTTCAGATTGGAGAGTATACATATTTAAAGCGGGAGTCCACCGGGACTCCGCATTTTTTTTTTTTTAAAAAGCCAGCAGCTACAAATACTGCAGCTGCTGACTTTTAAAATAGTGACACTTACCTGTCCAGCGCGCCCGCGATGTCGGCACCCGAAGCCGATCTCTAGGTCGTCTGTCGGGTCCTGCCGCCGCCATCTTGGGTATGGGAATCAGGAAATGGAGCCTTTCGGCTTCATTTCCCGGTTCCCTACTGCGCATGCGCGAATCGCGCTGCGCAATAAGGACGCTCCCCGCTGCCTCTGGGATCTGTGTGTTTCCCAGCAGGCAGCGGGGCACTTGCGGAAAGGGGCGTAAGTTACGCCCCTTTCCGCAGAGAGCTATCCCGGAAGTGGGTGCAGTTACCTGGATTATCCAGGTAACTGCACCCCCCTCCCCCCTGAAAGGTGCCGATTGTGGCACCGGAGGGGGGGAGGGTTCCGATGAGCGGAAGGTCCACTTTAGGGTGGACCTCCGCTTTAACTTAGTGGAAGCTTGAAACATTCCATTCATCCGGGAACTTGATTTTATGTGCTTAAATCTAGGTGAACAAAAGATAACTAGGGCCACAAGAAATGGGTGATTGCAATCCTTCCAGTGCCATGTTATAAGAATATATTTTATGTCCTACAGTAGAAGTAGTAATTATTATTACTTTTATTATTATTATTATCATACAGGATTTATATAGAGCCAACAGTTTGTGCAGCACTTTACACTATAATGGGAGACAGTACAGTTACAATACAATAAAATACAAGAGGATTAAGAGGGCCCTGCTCATAAGAGCTTACAATAGTAATTCCAGCCATATAAATACTTTACATGCTTCTGTAAAAGGAAAATTTATGTTGGCTATATATCTATATAGATAGATATATCGATATAGATATATCTATATATATATGAGAAACAAAATTTCCCCATCTAGCCATCTATTTTTCTAACATCTAGCCCTTGCTGTACATTATTCAGGAATGTGGTTGCTTTATTAGTCACTGAGTGGTAGTGACCTTACTTACTGACATCACTTCCTCACCCTGAAAGCTAATATGTACACTTTTATTGGGTAATTATCATGAGTAAGTCCAGTCCTTTATCCTGTCTTTGATTTGTCCAGGCTTTCATAGTGCTTGGTTTGTTATAACTACAGTATATCATAAGTAATCGCTCTCTCATCTTTTATGTGTTTTTCCTCCTTTTAAAAGATACATTCTCTTTCCTATGGTTTCTTCTATTTACACTGCGTTGTTTTACTATAAACCAGGGAAATGCAATTAGCGGACCTCCAGCTGTTGCAAAACTACAAGTTCCATGAGGCATAGCAAGACTCTTAAGAGCCACAAGCATGGCACTCAGAGGCAGAGGCATGATGGGACTTGTAGTTTTGCAACAGCTGGAGGTCCGCTAATTGCAGATCCCTGCTATAAACCATAAAGGCTAGTACACCTATGCAGTGCATTTTAGGTGTGTCACCATTGAACACGTATTTTCCTAAAGGCGCATCAAATATGTGGCAAGCAGGATTTTATTAACGCTTCGCACCTTGAAAGCACATAAATTGAACAAGTATGAATGGGGCCTAACAGCTATAAAAAAGATGAATAAACAATAACTAACAAAATAGTAATAAGCATAAACCAAGAGTATTGAGCTGTCCCATAACAAATTTGTTGACTGATATATTGAAAGTCTCCATTCCTATTGCTGTAGGAGTAGAGACTGTTCACTTAGCAAAGTAAATGTTCCATTGGCTCTATAAACGATGTGGATCTTCATCCAATAATGTGCATCATGTTTTTTAAATTTATCTTTCACACATTTTGGTATTTAAAGTTAACACAACTTCACAATATTTACTAAGCTCATTCCGAAATGAAAATTCAATTCTGTCTCATAGGATTCGTGTTTTTGTTTTTTTGTTTTTGCGGGTGGCCATTTTTATCTATCCAATTTGGCAGCCCTTTGGACACATTTTACGGCAATGAAAGTGCAGATGATGGCATATTAGTAGTACATTCTCAGAAAAATGCTGCATGCTATAGTGCATGTTCTAATGTTTCTTTTTCAGTTCTTTCTCAGTTTTATGAGCTCTTGAATGAATGAGGTAATAGGACTATGGAAAAACTTCAACCTTAAAGCGGTTCTCCACCCTAAAGTGGAAGTTCCGCTCATCTGATCCCTCCCCCCTCCAGTGCCACAATCGACACCTTTCAGGGGGGAGGGGGGTGCAGTTACCTGGATAATCCAGGTATCTGCACCCACTCCCGGGACAGACCGCCGCAGATGCCCCGCCCCCCCGTTGTGTTCTGGGAAACACACAGTTCCCAGGACACAGCGGGGACCAGCAGAGAAGCGCAGCGAGACTCGCGCATGCGCAGTAGGGAACCGGGCAGTGAAGCCGCAACACTTCACTTCCTGATTCCCTGACAGAGGATGGCGGCGGGGGCAGCAGAGAGACGAGCCATCACTCGTCATCTGCCGCCGACATCGCTGGACCCTGGGACAGGTAAGTGTCAATTTATTAAAAGTCAGCAGCTGCAATATTTGTAGCTGCTGGCTTTTAATATTTTTTTTTTTAAGGTGCAGAACCGCTTTAACTTACAAGTCCTGAGATGCATTCAGGGATTGTTAAGCCTCATACACACGATCGGACTTTGTACAAACTTTCCCTTGGATTTTTGTACAAAGGGCGTTGGCCTTGAACTTGTATTGCATACACACAGCAGGACTTTTTCAGCCAACTTTCACCAAATCACGTGTTTTTTCTGCTCTTTATCGCCACCATTGTTCAACTTCTGTATTGTTGTCTGATCTTTTGCATTGGTTCTGAGCATGCCTGTTTGTACTTTGTACAAAAGTCCTATGGTTTTCTGTACATGCGATCAAACTTTGCTCCATCGGACTTTTGTTGCCAGAAAGATTGTCCATTCGCACAGCCAACAAAAGTCCGATGAAAACCAAAAAAGTTTGTCCAATGGCGCATACACACGGTCGGATGTTGCTCCAAAACAGCAAATTTTCAAGTTTGTTGTCAAAAAGTCTGATCGTGTGTATGGGCCTTTAGAGACAAGAGCTTCTGTTTTTCAGCCATCTTTGGATCTGTAGGTAGGGTTCTGTCTTCCTCTCTGCTGCTGACTAAAAACTAATTATTAAGCGCACCTGAAGTGTGTGAAAAGCCTCTAACAGAATTCTGTTCCTGTAAGCATTTGGGATGTTCCAATAAAGAATTTTGTGGGGTGCAGCCATTTCTTCTATTTCGATTGCATGCAGAGGCGAGTCGGGGCGCACACGTTTTCTTGTTTGGATATCTGCTGCTGACTGCTGGGACAAGGCAGGTACGGAGACAAGTGGTGGATGCCGCAGCTGCAGGAGAGGTGCGAGGGCCACATGAAATGGCCTGGTGTTTGACACATGTTCCTTAGACTGATTCTTGAGCCAGAGGAAGAATAATGAAAATGCTGTGTCTGGCTGTGTGTGCTCTAAAGGGGGAAATAGGCCCAAATTTCCCAGCGGCTCTTTAGAAGAGGGCGCTGCATATGGTCAAAAACAGGTTTACCTAATTTTTCAGTATTCAATTTCCAAGGTGAACTGCCTCTCCATTTTAGTAAAGAAGTGTATTTTTTTTATAATTTTGTCTGATATCAGTGGAATTTGCTGTTAGGCCCCTTTCACACTGGGGCAGTTTTCAGGCGCTACAGTGCTAAAAATAGCACCTGTGTAGCGCCTGAAAAAACCGGCTCCTTTCACTCCAGTGTGAAAGCCGGGGTGCTTTCACACTGGAGCGGTGCGCTGGCAGGACGGTGAAAAAAGTCCTGCTTGCCGCATCTTTGGAGCGGTGAAAGGAGCGGTGTATTCACCGCTCCTAAACCGCTCCTACCCATTGAAATCAATGGGGCAGCGCGGCTATACCGCCGGCAAAGTGCCGTTGCAGCGGCGCTTTGCGGGCAGTTTTAACCCTTTTTCGGCCGCTAAAAAGAGCACCGCACCGCCCCAGTGTAAAAGGGGCCTTATAGATTTTTAAAAAAAAATTTTGACAAGCATTATTTTTAGGGATCGATAAGCGTTTGATGCATATTGGTTTAGTTGTGATTTGAAAGAAACGTGGACTGATGTGTTGAAAGAGAGGAAGTGGCATGAAAAGGGAACTTTGTGGAATAATATCAGAAAATGGAAATGAGGGGAAATCAGAAAGAGTGAGAAGAAGTAGGGAATAAAAACCAGGCTGCGGAGCAGAGTAGAGAGGAGGTGCAGAGAAGGCCGCTAGATGCCGGCCTCTTTCCTGTACAATGAGAGGCTTTTGGAAAACAGAAAACAGCTGTTTGTGTAGGCCAGCTGTTTCCCTGTGCAAACTCCCTTTGTGCCCTGAAACATGTTAGAATACAAGCCTCATCTGTAAGGGAACAAAGACACAGAGTGTGTCCAGTGTCAGTTCAGGAGAACTTGCAGGGCTGAACAATTTGTTCTCTGCCACTTGTGGATTTTAGGTTTAACTACTTCACTCCTATAAAACACAACTGAACCACTATGTGATCAAGCTGCAGATGACTCCAAATATTTTGTGTGCCAGTTGCAGGATGTGTGCATGCCCTGTGACAACACTGACTGCAGGAAATTCTAGGAAATAGGCCCAGATTTGCAGCACTTTTTATTCATGGCTAAGGAAGAATGACAGCTTCTCCTGACTGCTCTGTTATTTAAAATAGGAAATGATTCAATGCTTGCTGATGCCAGACGGGCGACTCTGCCACTGGCAATTTTTCCGAAATCTCTAGGGGCAGGATCACTAAGGGGCTAAGTGCTTATCCCTATGGAATCGCTCCCTCTATAACTAGGGCTGCAAGACATTGCTTCCAATACTAAGCATTAACCTCCCTGGCGGTACGATTATTTCAGATTTTAGGTGCTGAAAGCGGTACAATTATTTTGCATGAAAATTTGACGTTTTAGATTGTAGTCCTGTAATTCTTAGGAATAACTCACTTAAATCTGTCCAAACCAGAGTCTAGCAGACATCCCGGGTATGATAAAGTTTGGAAAATTAAATTATACATTTTAATATAATAAATAACTATACATAGTTATACCAAATAATAGTATAATAATAATAAAAATGATTCAATAATGTAATCAAATCAAAAACACAGAAATTTGTTCAGTTGCAGAATTGTCGCTGTCATTACTTTTCAGTATTTGATGACTGATCTCCCCACAAATCGCTATCCCTCAATTCTGCGAGTGATTCTAATTTATTATCGCTGTTTTCTAGCTGGTCTAAAACTACTTTTGATGTAAAGGGACGGTTTTGGTTACTATGGACAATCTCCAGTTTCCAGGCAGAAAGAACAGTTTTTATAATATAAAACTGCATGCAGGACACTGGAGCAACCACTAGGGACAAAGGGGATGTGAAATAATGACATACAGCAATGTAATCTGTAAGATTATATTATACTGTATGTAATGTGTGTGTTTTACTTTTTGGCGCCATTCTCCGTCCCCGTGCGTCGCAGCGCTCGCAGGGAATGGAGCCCGGCGATGTGATGAATCGAGCGGAGGACGAGCCGCTCACACTGCGGGGAAGCATCGCTGGATCCAGGGGACAAGGTAAGTATACTCATCCTGGATCCAGCGATGCGATCCCGAGTCTGGCTCTGGGTTACCGCTAATGGTACTGAATTTTCACCCTGAGCCAGACTCGGGAATACCGCCAGGGGGGTTAATTAGCGGTGCTCAGGCCAGTAACATCTCACTACATTTGGCTACAGAGGGAGCAACTGTATAGAACAATTTGTGTCTAATGGCAAGGTTAAAGTGATACTAAAGTCTAGTTTTTTTCTTTAAAAAATAACAAAACATGTTATACTTACCTGCTCTGTGAAGTGGTTTTGCACAGAGCAGCCTGGATCCTCCTCTTCTCGGTTCCCTATTCGGTGCTCCTGGCCCCTCTCTCCTGTTGCTTGCCCCAACAGCATGCAGCATGCTTTGGTTGTACCTGAGCCGAGTTGCAGCTCCTTGTGTCCATTCAGACGCGGAGCCCCGACCCGCCCACTTTTTCTCCTCATTGGTTCACTGGCTTTGATCGCCAGCAGTGGGAGCCAATGGCACTGTGCTGCTGTCTCAGCCAATGAGGTTGGGAGTCCTGAGCAGCCGAGTTTCTCATCCAACATCGATGGATCTAGATGGGGCTCAGGTAAGTATTAGGCGGGCTGAGGGGGGCTGCTGCACACAGAAGGCTTTTTATCCTAATGCATAGAATACATTAAGATAAGAAAACCTTCTGCCTTTACAACCATTTTAACTCGTCTGAGGTCAGCCTAAGGATGGCTGGCTGATTTAAAAGAAACAAAGCAAACTTATTCCTCTCTCCACAAGCCTAGTGAATAGAAAAATCCTTCCTGCTGGGTAGGGATGAACTGAGGCGTGTTCGTAGGCTCCACGTGCAGAGCCCGCCAGGAAGTCGATGCAGCGCTTCGCTAATCACAGGCAGTGAGACATTGCCCAGATGTGCGGCTGCAGAGATCGGGCAATGTCTCACTGCCTGTGATTAGCGCAGCGCTGCGCCGACTTCCTGGCGGGCTCTGCACGTGGAGCCTACGAACACGCCTCAGTTCATCCCTACCCAGCAGGAAGGATTTTTCTATTCACTAGGCTTGTGGAGAGTGCAAACACGCCAGAGCTCATCCTTACTGCTGGGACATTGTATTTTGACAGCAGGAACTCTTAAGCTGTCAGAATACACTGATCAGCAGCTGCAGCCGCTGATCGAAAAAATGTTTTTAACATTCCCGGTCGACATCGATCATTAGATTGACTTCTGTCGAGTGGGAGCAGCCATACATGGATTAAATTTCATTAAGTTCCCGCTGAACTGGCCGTATTTCAGTCCATCTAAGGCCAGCTGACTGATCATACACTGTTAGATTTTTTTTTTGGCTTAGCATCCATGCTATAGAGCGAGGATGGACGGATGTAACTGCATCTGATTGGATACAGCTGCTGTTCGGGGAAATTTTCCATCCTGCTCTCTCAATTTTTTAACTGAAGGATGTCAGGCAGGAGTGGGCCAACAGAGCCACCCACATAGCAAATGTTGGCCTTTACATCAGAAACCAGTTTTGGCTTTGGGTAGGAAGTGAAGGGAAAGGGACACAGATGGAAAAAAACCTGACAGGGGTTAATCCCCCCCCCCCCATAACTCTAACCAAAATGAACAAAAAAATGTTTCCTCAGTTTAAGGGTTAATTTTAAGTGGTTTGGTTGAACATAGATATATAAATAATGTATTACGTTAAAGGCGTCGTTTAACTTTTGTGAAAATTTAATAAATGCACCCACATTACTAAAACAGAAAACATTTTTGTTCACTCGTGGTTAGTGTTTGGCTGAAGCCATTTATTATCAATCAACTGTGTTTACTCTTTTTTTAATCATAATGACAACAGAAACTACCAAAATTATTTTGATGATTTTGGCCTGATAACATGCCCACAAGTTGACACAAAGGGTTTGAATGGCTATTAAAGGTAACCATCCTTACCTGTGATCTGTTTGCTTGTAATTAGTGTGTGTGTATAAAAGGTCAGTGAGTTTCTGGACTCCTGACAGACCCTTGCATCTTTAGTCCAGTGCTGCACTGACATTTCTGGATTCTGAGTCACGGGGAAAGCCCAAAAATGTATCAAAGGATCTGTGGGAAAAGGTAGTTGAACTGTATAAATCAGGAAAGGGATATCAAAAAAAAATACAATGAATTGAGAATGCCAATCAGCAGAGTTCAAACTCTAATCAAGAAGTGGAAAATTAAGGGTTCTGTTGAAACGCAAACCACGGTCAGGTAGACCAACTAAAATTTCAGCCAGCCACAACTGCCAGGAAAATTGTTCAGAATACAAAGAAAAACCCACAAATAACTTCAGGTGAAATACAGGACTCTCTGAAAACATGTGGTGTGGCTTTTTCAAGATGCACAATAAGGAAGCACTTAAAGAAATATGGGCTGCATAGTCGAGTCGCCAGAAGAAAGCCATTACTACGCAAATGCCACAAAGTATCCCGCTTACAATATGCCAAACAGCACAGAGACGAGCCTCAAACCTTCTGGCACAAAGTCATTTGGAGTGATGAGACAAAAATGTAGCTTTTTTGGCTACAACCATAAATGCTACATTTGGAGAGGAGTCAACAAGGCCTATGATGAAAGGTACACCATTCCTACTGTGAAACACGGAGGTGGGTCGCTGATGTTTTGGGCATGTCTGAGCTACAGAGGCACAGGGAATTTGGTCAAAATTGATGGCAAGATGAATGCAGGATGTTATCAAAAAATACTTAATATTTGCTTTCATCAGCCAGGAAGCTGCACATGGGACGTACTTGGACATTCCAACATGACAATGATCCAAAACACAAGGCCAAGTCGACCTGTCATTGGATACAGCAGAATAAAGTGAAGGTTCTGGAGTGGCCATCTCAGTCTCCTGACCTCAATATCATTGAGCCACTCTGGGGAGATTTTAAAACGTGATGTTCATGCAAGACAGCCCAAGAATTTACAGGAACTGGAGGTTTTTGCCAAGAGGAATGGGCAGCTTTACCATCTGAGAAGATAAAGAGCCTCATCCACAAATACCACAAAAGGCTTCAAGCTGTCATTGATGTTAAAGGGGGCAATACACAGTATTAAGAACTGGGGTATGCAAACTTTTGATCAGGGTAATTTGGGTAGTTTATGTTGTCATTATGATTTAAAAAGAGGAAACACAGTTGACTGATAACAAATGGCTTCAAACACTAACCATGAGTGAAAGAAACGTTTTTGTGTTATCATTCATATTCTCTGGATAATGGTCAAGAAATCGTAAATTCTGCCAGGGTATGTAAACTTATGATAGGTACAAACAAGGCCAAGGATAAATCCACGGGAAAAACCAAGCTTAACTTACCACCAGCCTGCAGACAACCAAATAACCTGTCTAACAGTAGGCGTTAAAGGCAGGGGTTTAGTCTGCACATATTTGCAAATGCATGCATGCCTTGTCAAGGCACCCTGGTATCTGTGGTACCTAACACTAATTTATAAGTGTCCCCACAGTGCAGGGCCGTCTTTAATGTTGATTGAATTTTCTTGGGGCCCCCCATGCAATTTCACTCTGGTTGCTAGAGGTTACAGCACATCATCTCCTCACTGCAGGGGGGGGGGCATGATATACATATGAATGCCGCCTTTATTAACATATCAATGCCGATGGCCACAGCTGTTTACTTATGAATGCCGGTTATTTACATGTAAACACAGGGTCTGTAGGTGAGTCATCTGTACACAACAATAGGGCAGAGCTGGGCAGCATTAGCACCAGCACTTCACACTGCGATATCGGGACTCAGCACGGGATTAAAACTTCACGGTACAAGGGAATTTAAACTGAGATAGTTATCAATTATGAGGCAGCTGCTTTGGGCCCCACAACAACTGCCCCTTTTGCCCTGCCTTAAAGACGGCCCTGCCACAGTGGAGGCGCATGCATTCTGAAGGAAAGGTGAGAGCAGGTGGACTGAAGGTATGTAAACCTATGAGCACAACTGTATGCACAGTCATGCTCAATTCATCCTAAATAATGTGAAATATGGGCAGAAAGGTGAACTAAGCCTTAGAAAATAATTAAACATACTTTACAATGTAACTAGTGTAAGTAACTGAATTTTCCTTGATATCAGCTTCTAGTAATCCTCTGTAAAGTACAACTCTGACAGGGAGAGGATTTGGGGCCTATCAAGTATGAAGCATACATATGTGCTGACAAGGAACATTTTGACAGGCAGAGAGAGCAGGGTGAGCAGAGAGGTGAGTTTATCATATCCTGCTACTCCTTTGTTATCCAGTTTTTGGTTGGGGGCAGGGAGGTGACTAAGCTGTGTGGTGAAGCAGGTGGGCTTTAGCTGTAGTGGAGTCAGGCCACAAATCCACCTGAGCTGTTCAAATCTCTGTACAGGACACTACAAAGTACCGTATTTATCAGCGTATATAACATGCACATTTTCCTTAAAATCAGGGGACAATCGTGTGTGCTTGTTATACATCGATCAATGCTGTCTCTGAGGGCAGAGGAGTGAGCACCGCTGAATTACATAGAGCAGCGATCTCCTGTGTAACTGGTGCTCCGTCACTCACAGCCACGCCTCTTGGCCCCGCAATGGGTCACTGTTCTGTCTATCATAGGAGCAGGGCCAGGAGGCGTGGCTGTGAGTGAAGGAGCGCCGGGTACACAGGAGATCGCAGCTCTGTGTACTTCAGCAGCACTCGCTCCTCCTTTTGGATAATCCAACACTGGCGAGGCTGCAATGATAGGAATGGTGAGGCTGCAGATAGGCACTGAGCAGGGTGCATTGAATGGGCAATTTAGAGGCTGCAGATGGGCACTGAGCAGGGTGCATTGTTGGTCAATTTATAGGCTGCAGATGGGCACTGAACAGGCTGCATTGTTGGTCAATTTAATGGCTGCAGAAGGGCACTGAGCAGGGTGCATTGATGGGCAATTTAGAGGCTTCAGATGGGCACTGAGCAGGGTGCATTGATGGGCAATTTAGAGGCTTCAGATGGGCTCTAAGCAGGGTGCATTGATGGGCAATTTAGAGGCTGCAGATGGGCACTGAGCAGGGTGCATTGATGGGCAATTTAGAGGCTTCAGATGGTCACTAAGCAGGGTGCATTGATGGGCAATTTAGAGGCTGCAGATGGGCACTGAGCAGGGTGCATTGATGGGCAATTTAGAGGCTACAGTTGGGCACTGAGCAGGGTGCATTGGTGAGCAATTTAGAGGCTGCAGATGGGCACTAAGCAGGGTGCATTGATGGGCAATTTATAGGCTACAGATGGGCACTGAGCAGGGTGCATTGATGGGCAATTTAGAGGCTTCAGATGGGCACTAAGCAGGGTGCATTGATGGGCAATTTAGAGGCTGCAGATGGGCACTGAGCAGGGTGCATTGATGGGCAATTTAGAGGCTACAGTTGGGCACTGAGCAGGGTGCATTGGTGAGCAATTTAGAGGCTGCAGATGGGCACTGAGCAGGGTGCATTGATGGTCAATTTAGAGGCTACAGATGGGAACTGAGCAGGGTGCATTGATGAGCTGTGACCTTAATTTTGCTTCAAAGTTTTTTATTTAAAATGTACGCTTTTTTCCTTAAAAGTCCCTCCTAAAATTGGGGTGCATGTTATAAGCCTGTGCATGTTATACACCAATACATGCGGTATTTGGAAACTAAAGTAAAACAGATTCCACTAATATAGCTGCCTGTCTCGGTGTTAGGGAGATGTAGTGAAACACTATTTAAAGCAACTGAACACCACAAACCAAAAACACAATTTAATTAATTTTTTATTAAATGAAAAGCTAACTCCCCATTCATCCATCCGTGTTGCCATGATTTATTTTGTTTAGATATATATATATATATATATATATATTTCATATTTTATTAATGCTTTGGCTACGTTTGCTAAACAAATTTGCAAATTTTTTATTGAAATCTCAATGATGTAACATCCTCCAAGGCAGCAGATTTTACCCTAAATAATCTATAGGTACTAGGCCTCATTTATCAAAGTTTGTGAAATAAGAACCGTCTGTACTATTTAAAATCTGGACTGCGAAATAACAGTTGCAGAATAAAAAGGATTATGTGTTTCAGGGCCTGCTTTAGACAAAACAGAACCCCAGACCATAATGAAAATGGGTCTTATATACTATAATGCTATATCATTGGCACAGCTCAATTTCATGAGTAAACTGCTGTACTAATCCAGTAGCTGTGCCATGTTAAGGCAGATATTGATTCCATCAGAATTCAAAACGTTATAGTGAAAGTAATGCTATGCTGCCATATTACCTCAGAATGATGCTTTGCTGCTGTACTATCTCAGAGTGATACTATGTTATAGTATTGCCTCAGGATAATTCTATGTTATTGTATTGCCTCAGAACAATACTATGGTATTGTATGGCCTCAGAGTGATACTATATTATTGTATTGCCTCAGAATGATACTATGCTATTGTATTGCCTCAGAATGATACTATGTTATTGTATTGCCTCAGAACAATACTATGTTATTGTAATGCCGCAAAATTATACTATGTTATTGTATTGCCTTTGAGTGATACTATGTTATTGTATTGCCTCAGAACAATACTATGGTATTGTATGGCCTCAGAGTGATACTATATTATTGTATTGCCTCAGAATGATACTATGTTATTGTATTGCCTCAGAATCATACTATGTTATTGTATTGCCTCAGAACAATACTATGTTATTGTAATGCCGCAAAATTATACTATGTTATTGTATTGCCTTTGAGTGATACTATGTTATTGTATTGCCTCAGAGTGATACTATGTTATTGTATTGCCTCAAAGTGATAACTGATAAGATGTTGCCATACTGTGGTATCATATTTTGTTAGACTAAAATACTATGTTTCTGTTTTATTTTAGAGCAATTGATTTACTAAAGGCAAATAGACTGTGCACTTTGCAAGGGAAATAAGCACAAATTCACTTGCAAATTACACAGTCTATTTGTGTTTGGTAAAACAACCCCCTTAGGTCATTGTTTTACTGCCGAATGATGCTGTGTTATTATATTCCCTCAGAGTGATGCTATTTTGCAGTATTGCTTTAGGGTGATTCATATGTTATTGCATTCCTTAGAATGATGCTGTACTGCTCTTTGGATACTTAATTGTTTTGTTGCAGGTCTTAATAAATTTGCTTTGAATCTAGGAGCCAGTCAAACAATTTCGGAGCCAGTTTTTTTGGGGTGTGGCTCAACTTAACAGTGGGAGGGGCTGGGGCACTCACCAGATTTCCTTCCAGCGCTGTTACTACCTCTCTACTCTCTGGATATCACCCAGCACTGTAACCTAAAATCCTAAATACCACCTGCACTGATACCATATTCACTCTAAATAATCTTGTATGAATTCTAAATTGCTGCATTTGTAAATTCCAAAAGCTAGTATAAAGGAATAGTAGTGGTAAAAAAGCACTTGTGGGTTTAATCAATCTTGTTTTTTTTGTACAATTCTCCTTTAAGGGGGCATGGCAGGGGTACGTCCTATGCCTGCATACTTTTGCAGATAGGTGTTCCTCATTCCCATCTCAAAAAGTTGGGAGGTATGCATCAGTGCATGCGAAAAAAAGTCACCAATGGACTGCCCCAGGCTGCTGTCAAACATACACTTGAAGTAGTGATGAACGTAAAACACCCAGTCAAAAAGAAACAGTGCTCAGGGCCCTTGGTGCAATTAATATGGCGTGATCCTCAAAAGGAATGGTGGGTAGGTATGCTAAGTGTAAAGAGTCTGCACAGCCAATGCAGAAAATCTTTGTTTATTCCAAGCCATAATAAAAGCATAGTGTAGAATTATTAATTAAAGCAAGCGATACCATTGCCAGAAGCTCTGGGCTGTGGTGGAATTTCTCAATCAAGTTACAATATAAAGTCAAAGAGGATATCACAGTGACAGCCTGGCCAAGGTGTTTTTGTGGTGTCGGCAGGGGTAGTGCTTTGCTCCGGGCTCAGTGATATACAGGGAACCTGCTCCTGCAAGGGTAGTGATAATAGTTGGTTGTCTGGAGCAGGTTTTGTATGTAGCGCCACCACCATAAGGGCCACTGGAAGATGACTGGGGTCAGTCCCTGTTCATTACTGAGTCCGGAGCAGAGCAGAATTCAAAACCCGCTGTTAATGTCAAATCGCACATAATTTTAATGTCACCTAAAAACATGGGGTAATTCTGTCACAGTTGTCCAAATCGCGCTGCAATCATCGCAGAATCGCCCCGTGCTTTTAGGTGCCATTGAAATGAATGGCATCTGAACATACTGATGTGCGATTTGACATTTTAACAGAGCGTTTTTGAAATCGCCACGATTCTGCCCGCAATTCAAGATGCTTATATGTGAGGGGTGTGTGGGGTGTGTCTATATGGGTCACATAAATCCAGACGCCAGGATGCAATTTCTAGTCGCCATGGCGACCTGGAGTCTTGCATTTGTCAAGCCCTGTTTTATTGCCTCAGATGTATGCTATATTTCTGTATTATATAATAGTAATGCTTCACTGACATATTGCCTCAGAGTAATGCAATGTTTTTGTATTATCTCTGAGTAATGATATGCTAGCATATTGCTTCAGTGATGTTATATAGAGTAATGATGTGTTGCAGCATTACCTCAGAGTGATGTTATGGTAATGCATCAGAGTGATGTTATGATATTGCCTCAGGGTGATAATATGTCTCTTTGTCACCTCATAGTAATGCTATATCCCTGTACTGCCTCAGAGTAATGCCAGGGTGCCATATCGCCTCAACAAAATGCTATGATCGTATTGCCTCAGAGCTATACTGTGTTGCAGTATTGTATCATAGTAATGCTGAACTGCCATATTGTCTCAGATTAATGCAGTGCTGAGATATTGCTTCACAATGATGCTACAGTGCCATGTTGCCTCAGAGTAATTCTCTGGTGACATGTTGCTTCAGAATAATGTAATGCCGCCATATTGCATCAAAGTGTTGCTATGTTTAACTTTCAACATTACCTCTATTCTATGTTCTATGTTGCCTTATTGGCTCAGTGATGCTATGTTTCAGCATTACCTTTATTCTATGTTGCCTTATTGTCCCAGTGATGCTATGGTATCATACTGCCTCAGAGAAATGTTATGTTGCCATATTGCTTAGGAGATATTTTATGTTGTATTTTCTCAGAATGCTGCTTGAGCATAATGCCATGCTGCCAGAGTGTTCCCAGAGTCATGCCAAATTACACATTGGGCGATGATTTAATGTTAGATTATTTCCATGTTAGATAGATACAATTTATTTTCATTGTAGAAAACAAATTCACAAATTACATTTCTACTCCACACATTATTCATACATCACAATTATCATCCATGCATTTACCACACAGGATTTAATTATACCAAAAAATATATGTTGCCTCCTAGTGTGATGTTAAGGTGTTAACCCCACTCCACAATTACTTCTATCATAAAATGGCTGCTCAAGGGTCCCATTATGTAAGGCTGTTGTGGTCCGTTAACATCTATAGTTATCTCACTTTATGCCTGATAGAACCTCATTTGTACTGTCCACTCACCCTTGCATCTGATTGGCCTTTGCTGCAGTCATTTAAAAGCAATGAATATCTGCAAAGTACACAAAGGGATCCAGTATGGATGTTGTAAGAGCCAAGGAGGACAGCTCAGACTGTAGCCATATTAATACAATGCCTAATGCCACGTATACACGATCAGAATTCCGGCCAGAAAAAGACCGATGAGAGCTTTTCGTCGGAAAATGCGACCGTGTGTATGCTTCGTCGGAATTTAGCTGTCTGAATTTCCGCAACCCCAAAATTGATAGCATGTTCTCAATTTTCCAGATGGAAGAACTTTCTATTGGAAATTCCGATCGTGTGTATGCAATTCCGACATGCCATGCTCAGATTCAACTACGAGAGCTATTGGCTATTGAACTTCCTTTTTCTAGTCCCGTCGTATGTGTTGTACGTCACTGTGTTATAAATGATCGGAATTTGGTGTGACCGTGTATAGGCAAGACAGCTTGAGCGGAATTCTGTCGGAATTCCATCAGGAAAACCATTAGAGCTTTTTCTGACGAGAATTCCTATCGTGTGTACGTGGCATGAGAGTTTTTCTATTACAAGGGGTGGAGGAGGGGTTCCCAACCACTATGTCTAACCCCTGCAACCCCCTATTAGCTTGGTGACCCTAGTCAATTACCCAGTTGCCCCCCCCCCCCCCCCAATCCTCCCACCTTCTAAAACCTGATGCCATTAGTGTGAAACGCTTCCAAAAGTCTTTATAGCAGACACTTTAATATAGATTATTGAACTAAGGAGAGACAATTGTAGGACTTTGTATTTGACCCTTGCTACCTGTTCAGCCAGAGTGAAATTAATGATTGACCATGAGCTTCACTGTCACCCTTTTTAGATTTGACATTTTATCCAAAATACTTCAAAGAATTTTTCTGGCTAATACCACTTTATACTGAGAATGTCCCCCAAACCCATAAATAAATCAGTGTAAGTGTGGGCCTCTATGATACTACATGGATTGATATGAACAAATTATCTATTTTATAAATGTTATAAATTATTTTATACATTTTATTTTATATGTTTTATAAATTATGCATTTTTAAATGCTGTATGTAACAAGACAGGCTGCCCACTAAGCTAAATAACTAAATACGGGTCCTGTGAGTGTGGAGGGAACTCTGTGATACTATGTACATGGATTGATTTGAATGAATGATCAGTTTTGGAGAAGAGAAAGCCCTGTAGGAACAAATTAAATAAACCAACCTTACCCTGTAATATCTGACTAATATCTGTAATATATGAATACTTTTGGACTTTTCGTATATGAAAATAGAGATAGCTAATGTCTCATAAGTGAGGATGAGCCGAACACCCCCCGGTTCGGTTCGCACTAGAACCTTCGAACGGACCAAAAATTCATACGAATTTTAGAACCCTATTAAAGTCTATGTGACTCAAACATTCAAAATCAAAAGTGCTCATTTTAAAGGCTAATATGCAAGATATGCAACAGACAACACCAGCAATAAAGGGGTATCTTCAGGTGTATACTGTGCTGGAGGCACAGAACACCCACTTTAACTCCTGCAGATGCCTGTATTAGAGAACACCAGCAATAAAGGATAGATACAGGTGTATACTGTGCTGTGCTGGAGGCACACAACACCCACTAACTCCTGCAGATGCCTGTATTAGAGAACACCAGCATAAAAGGGTAGATATAGGTGTATACTGTGCTGGAAGCACACAACACCCGCTAACTCCTGCAGATGCCTGTATTAGAGAACACCAGCAAAAAAGGGTAGATACAGGTGTATACTGTGCTGGAGGCACACAACACCCACTTTAACTCCTGCAGATGTCTGAGAAAAGAACACTGTCCCTGCCTATCTTGCTCTTTCCCTGCACGCCGGAACACACTACACAAGGCCACCGCCCTGGCGGCCTTATATAGTGTGGGGTGTGTACTAAACCCCCGAGCTATAATTGGCCACAGGCATCCTGCCTGTGGCCAATTATGGCTCTCCTCGCTGCCGGCACTGTGATTGGCCAAGCATGCAGGGTCACAGTGCATGCTTGACCAATCATGAGCCAGCAATGCACTGCGATGGGGTAGTCCATTGTGGGCCATTCGTGCCACACAAATTTAGTGCGAACGGTCCACAAAGATCTGAATTTGCAGACTAACGGCCGATGTTCGAGTTGAACATGCATTCAAGGCGAACACCGAGCTCATCCCTACTCAAAAGGCAATACTGAACCAGTGTCTATACCAGTGGTGCCTAACACGCAACCTACCAGCTCTTTCTGTACGGCTCACAGTGTCCTAGGCTGGGTCCATCACCTTTTGGGGACCTGCACACTTTGTAGACTGGTAAATGCTGGGCACTGTGTTTCACCACCTGGCACTGAAATAGACAGTATTGTCAGGCCACTCGACAGTGCAAGTCCTGGCCTAGATCACCAAAGCTGGGGGTTAATGGTTAATTCCAGGCGTGGTATATTTTTACGAAATTGCAGATACTTCTACTCCAGTTATCTCTACTTGCTTCTGGGTCCCTTGCTGAGCAGCTGCCCTGCTGCATCGTGAACACAGTAGGTGGGCCGGTCAGCATGGGAGCCATTCAAAGAATGCTTTGCATCTTCTGAATGAATGCAAAGCGTTCTCTGATTGGATGAGGTGGAGAGGCAGGGCATCTTCACCTCCTCCATTCAGAGATTGCTTTGAATTTATTCAGCAAATGCAAAGAATTCTCTGAATGGCATCCATGCTGCATGGCCTCTTTGGAATCTCCAACCCACGCACCAGTTGAAGTGCAACAGATAGTGCTAAGAAACAGGAGGAAAATTAATGCTGGTACATATTGATAACAGAACCTTGAATTTGGAGGTACAGATGTGGAAGATCCAGTAGAACACCTGGTCAGGAACAGTAGCACAGAGGGAAGAACCAGTGGAGGTTAAAGCGGAGGTCCACCCTAAAGTAGACCTCCGCTCATCGGAACCCTCCCCCCCCTCCGGCGCCACAATTGGCACCTTTCAGGGGGGAGGGGGGTACAGATACCTGTACAGTACAGGTATCTGCACCCACTTCCGGGATAGCTCTCTGCGGAAAGGGGCGTATATTACGCCCCTTTCCGCAAGTCCCGCCCCTTTCCGCAAGTGCCCCGCTGCCTGCTGGGAAAACACACAGATCCCAGAGGCAGCGGGGACCGTCCTTATTGCGCAGCGTGGCTCGCGCATGCGCAGTAGGGAACCGGGAAATGAAGCCGAAAGGCTCCATTTCCTGATTCCCATACCCAAGATGGCGGCGGCAGGACCCGAGAAACGATCTACAGATCGGCTTCGGGTGCCGACATCGCGGGCGCGCTGGACAGGTAAGTGTCACTATTTTAAAAGTCAGCAGCTGCATTATTTGTAGCTGCTGGCTTTAAAAAAAAAAAAAACGCGGAGTCCCGGTGGACTCCCGCTTTAAAGGGGAGCTTCAGTGTTGTTGTGGATCCAGATGACAGTTCAATAAGAGTTCAATAATGCTCCCAGTGAGCTGTCGAACAGAACATATGGGATGGACTGGAGCTGATGGTAAGTGCAACCAGTGCAGGCACTCAGTAGTAGCGTGGGGCTGAATCAGAGGTAGGAGCGAGGGCATAAAGAAAGCCAAGGTCAGCAGCGATCAGGCAACGAGGTACAGAATCAAGTCAAGTCAGAGTTATGGACGTAACTGAAGTCAGGAACTTGTAAGCAGCAATACAGGCAGAATCCAAGATCAGGTCAGAGGCAAGCCGGGTCAGTATCAGGAATCATACATGGAAAAAGATCAAGGCCCGGGATAAAGCTGAATACCAGTCAGAACTGACACTGGTTTAACCACTTGAGCCCTGGAAAATTTGCCTGCTCAATGACCAGACCATTTTTTTCCCTCAGTTTAGGCCGATATGTATTCTACATATTTTTGGTAAAAAAATCGCAATAAGAGCATGTTGAAAAGTTATAGAATCTACAAAATAGGGGATAGATTTATGGCATTTTTATTATTATTATTTTTTTTTTACTAGTAATGGCGGCGATCTGCGATTTTTAATCGGGACTGCTATATTATAGCGGGCACATCAGACACTTTTGACACATTTTTTAACCCATTGGCAATTATACAAAGATCAGTGCTATAAAAAATGCACTGTTTACTGTTTAAATGTCACTGGCAGGGAAGGGGTTAACACTAGGGGTGCGATCAAGGGGTTAACTGTGTTCCTTATGTGTGTTTCTAACTGCGGGGGATGGGACTGTCTAGGAGGAGAGAGAGATTGGTGTTTATACATAGTATGAACACACAATCTGTCTCCTCTCCCCCGAAAGAACAGGGATCTGTTTGTTTACACACACAGATCCCGGTTCTCGCTTTGTCACAAGCGATCGTGGGAGCCTGGCGGTCATCGCAACCGCCAGGCACTCGCATTGGCTCCACGCGCGCCCCTAGTGGTCAAAAGGAAAAGTGACGTAAGGTAAGTAAAACTGCGGTGGCTGGCAAGCAGTTAATGCATCCTTATAAATAAGCAGTCTGGTGCCAACATTGATTGTGGATGTGTTCCTGCATGCATGCCCACCTGGTCACAGTTCTATGAGCAGTAAGATGTGCATGCACATGTCTCTGACCCAGCCATCTTACAGGAGTTTCCTGACAGCATTGGATCCGGAAGCAAGTGGAGTTCTCTGAAGTAGCGGTGTTTACTTCAGTGAATTCCAGCTTTTAGGGACATCGGTTAGGTATGGTATATACATACTTATATTAGTCCAATCAGGATCTATAAAAAAATTTACCATACCTGGAATTTTTTTTTTTATTTCCTTTACACTGCATTGACCACCAATATGGAGGTGATGGAGTTAATTTCACTGCCACTGCTTTGCCCTAATTTCACCACCAATTATACTGCCGTTGCACCGACCATCAATGTGTGCGTTTGTGTGTGTGTGTGTTGGGTTAAAACTCACTGTCTCTGCCAGGGCTGGTGCAAGGATTTTTGACACCCTAGGCGAAACCTAATTTTGCCGCCCCAATTGGCTCCACCCCCTTTGCCCTGCCCATGTGATGGGGTCGCGATACAGGAAGCATCAACTGGCTTCAGTGCTGTGCTGCACCTCTAATTACACTACCGCTCAGACTGAGTTAGTTACATGCTGCAGCCTGCAGAGGGAAACCAGCGGCTGGGTGCCCCTGGGTAGCGGTGCGCCCTAGGCGGCTGCCTAGTTTGCCTAGTGGTAGCACCGACCCTGGTCGCTGCACTGACCACCAATGGAGGGAGATTTAAATAGCACTGCTACTGAGCAGCAATAGTTAGTTGATGGGGGGATAAAAGCACTGATACCAATGCTTTGGGTTATTATTGCGGTCACTGAAAGCAATGCTGGGGTTTTATTGCATCCACTGCCACCATTGCTAAGAGTTGTTATTGTTACGGACTGACCAATAATTACTCCAACCTTCCCTGCGCTGAAAATACAGCAGGACTAAAATTATAGTCCGTTGAGGTGCATTGCAGCCCATTATTTTTTAACGGGCTGCTAACGCAACCCAGTTAAATGCGCTGCTATTGTTCGGCCCCCAGGAGTTGCCTGGTGACCTCTGCAAACTTGTACATTTCTGGCAAAAGAACTAAACTTAGAAGATAAAAAATACACTACCGGGACGGCTGTGCATAAATCGGACGCAGTGGATCGGCGTCCGTGCACAGCGGTCCGATTTCCCGACTGTAGGAAGACCCCTGAGGGGCTAGATGGTCCCCCTCCTTCAAACCTTGAGCCATCGAAATAAGCCTACCTACTCCTTGCCCCATTGGAGAGGTTACAGGAATTGAGGAACTGGCCAATTAAACTCAAGAGATTATGGTGCAAAATCATCTTCCGTTGCTGTTTTATACTATAAATATTTGAAGCCTCTATGCTAATCGCAGGCTCCTATATATATGAAAGTGTGATGTCGATGTGAAAATCACCCTATCTGCCTAGAGAAATTCTTCTTTATTTGTCTCCTCTGTCTCCCTGCACATTTTTCTTGGGATATTCCCATTAAGAAATAAAATTGATAAAGCTCCTGAGGAAGCGTTGGTAATAATGCAAAACATGTAGAGCGCCTGAGTATATCTAAGATCGGTTCTGTAATCAATATCCTGTCTATTGTACCCCCCTTTTTTTGTATATCAAGCATTAATGTACATTTGTTTACCCTCTGGATATATATATCTGATGGAAATAGATATGGATATGATGTAAAATGTATTAGTATAGACAAACAGTACTTGATGTGTTTTATAATTATCTTTTATTTTTATAAATAAATAATTTTTTACAGTTAATATATATATATTTTTTTCTCCTTATTTTTTTATGCTATATATTTAATTATACTAGTATGCCTAAAAAGTCCAACACAACCAACAATTTTTTCTGAGTTTTTTTGTTTCCCCCTTCTTCGTCTTCTTTTTCCCTTGTTTTATTTTAAACTAAGAAGATGTTGGCAGTCTAAGCCCTTGTACACACGGTCGGACATTCCGACAACAAAATCCGTCGGATTTTTTCAGACGGATTTTGTCGGAAACTGGTGTTGCATACACACGGTCGGACAAAGTTGTCGGAAAATCTGATCGTTCGGAAAACATGATGACGTCCGTTCGTTACGACGGGACTACGTTCAGGCTAGTAGCCAATAGCTTTGGTCTCGTAATTTGATCTGAGCATGCGTGGCACTTTGTCCGATCGGAATTCTCTACAAACGATCGGACAAAGTCTGATCGGATCATGCAGTCGGAAAATTTTATATCCATCTCTCAAACTTTGTTGATCGGACATTCCGACGGAAAAAGTCAGATGGAGCCCACACACGGTCGGATTATCCGACAACACGGTCCGATCGGACATTTTCCGTCGGAATGTCCGACCGTGTGTACAAGGGCTAAGAGGGGTTCCTAGTGTCTCTTGAGGTCAAGTAAAATGCAACCATGTTCCGTTTTACTATTGTCCTTTGAATGGTGGACCTTACAGTGCACTGGTAGATCTGTATAGAAAGCAGCTGCTTTTCATTTTCAGAATAACAAAAGATTTAGAGAAAGGGTGTTACTCATCACAAATATTTAGGGAACTGGTATGTGAACACAGCACTGGAAAAAGGCTGCTGTTATAATGGGTTGTGTATGCATGTGTTTGTAGGGCTGGAGTACTTTTCTACATAGCACTCATTAACAGTTCCAAACCTCTGTTGATAGACACTAGCCTTGGGTTTTCACAAGCCTAAAATGCCTTTCTTTAAGGGGTTGACATACTAAAGGTGTGGAGCCGGTTTACTTAGCAAATCGATTATTTACTTTGGAAAGAAGATGTTTACTTTAGCTTATTGAGTAATGCAAAGCCGTGTTCATTTCAGTCATCCAATCACATGCAAGAAAAAGTTGTTATTTCCCTTGCAGATGATTGGATATTCAAGGTGAGAACAGCTTCACCTCATATACTGTATCAAGGTTAGCAAACATTCTCTTTTCTACGTGAACACCATTTGCGCAATTAGTAAATCAACTCCTATACCTTGGTAGGTTGTACTGAGCTGTACTTGTACTGTATCTGCTTGGTGTTCCATTTTAATTTACACTTAGGCCTGGTTCACACTAGCCTGCATGGTAAAACGCGTTGGTTTGATTTACTAAAGGTGATCAGACTGTTGGACTCTGCAAGCGCATGTGGTCCAGAGCTTAGTAAATGTGGTAAAGCTCTGCTTATTTCCATCATCCAATCGCGTGCAAGCAAAAATGCTATTCTTTTCATTTTCCTTGCACGTGATTGAGTATTCTTTGTATGCAAAGTTTTACCTCATTTACCAAGCTCTGGAGTAACGGCACTTGCAGAGTGCAAGTGCACAGGCTATTTGCCTTTAGTAAATCAGCCCCATTGTGAGCTATCAGTGTGAACTCTAGCAGGGAGAGCGGTGCAAAGCATGTTCTAGTACATCGTACTGCTTACTTTTTTTTTTTACTTTATTTGAAGTTTGTTCATGTGTTTGCATAGCAGCGTGACTCGTCGCACCGCAGTGAAGGGACATGTGGTCCCATCTGGCATTTTTGTGTGAACGGGGCACATAAAAAAACAATCATTTTTCTGTGCTCTAGTGGCAATCTGTGCTTATCTGGGTTCATTTAGTAAGACCTCATCTAGAATATGCAATTCAGTTTTGGGCAACTGTTTTTAAAAAGGATATCAGGGAACTGGAGAAAGTGTAGAGAAGGGCAACCAAACTGATAAGAGGTATGGAGGAGCTCAGCTATGGGGTAAGATTAGAGCATGGGTGCTCAACCTGTGCGCACTCAGCGGGACTACCAGTCCCTACAAGTCGCTGACAGTTACATGCGTAACTCCCAAAGGCAGAGGCATGATCATAGTTCCGCAACAGCTGGAGGGCCACAGGTTGAGCACTCGTGGATTAGAGGAACTGAATCTATTATCTGTTGAGAAGAAGAGATTAAAGTACTTGTTAACCCAACATTCCATATTCCTGATATGAGTCTGCTGTACCACATAGTTATATGAAAAAATATCCTGTTCTCTTTGTATTGCTGCCTTTGTGTGAAATCCCTGGTGTCCCTGCCAGTCCCTCTGCCTATTAAAACTGATCACACTAAGCAGGAGAACACACCATGGTCAGTTCTCTAGCTATTCTTTGAACGCTGTTTGCTCTCCTCCAATGATCAGACATGTCCTGACATGCCTCCCTCCCCTGTACAACCATTCACTGGGAAGCTCAGTGTACTGTTGCTTCTCCCCCCCCCCCCCCCCCCACAAGCTCTTATTCAGCTGAGAACTGAGGGAATGTGATCACTTATAAAAAAGGAAAAAAGGCATTTAGAATGTTTCTTGTGTACCTATACACATATGTTTTGCCTTTCATTTTTATTTTAAACTGAATGGATTCTAGCCCTACACATACTGTACTGTAATATTAGAACACTTTCCTGTAATCCAGTAATGTTGGCACCCAAGCCGATGTTTCCATTGGCTCTTGGGTGCTGCCGCCACCATAGTCTGTAAGGGAAACAGGCAGTGAGGCCTTGTGGCTTCACAGCCGATTCCCTACTGCGCATGCACAAAGCGCGGTGTGCTTTCTGAATATCCCGGCGGGGAAGGAGGGGGGAGGCCAAATTTCCGATGTACCTCGTGAGGTTTGACAGAAGTGGGGACAGGTACCTGCTCCTCCCCACCCAAAAAAGTGCCAAATGTGGCACCAAAGGGGGGGGGGGGAGAGAGAGATAGATAAGCAGAGCTACCACTTTTGGGTGGAACTCCCCTTTAAGGGGGTTATGATCAACATATATAAATGCATAAGTGGTCCATATAGTGACCTTGGTGTGAGTTATTTACTTTAAAGTCATCACAGAGGACAAGGGGACACTCTTTATGTCTGGAAGAAAAGAGATTTAATCTCCAAATACGGAAAGGTTTCTTCACCACAGTAATGTGGAATAGTCTCCCTCCAGAGCTGGTTCTGGCCAGCCCATTGTTTAAAAAAAGGTCTGGACTCTTTCCTAAATTTAGATAATATAACTATATACCAATATTTACTGTATAGGTAAAGTTGATGCAGGGACTGGACATCTGATTGCCTCTTCGGGAATCAGGAAGGATTCTGTTTCCCCTCTGGAGCAAATTGGATCATGCTTTATTGTTTTTTTTGCCTTCCTCTGGATCAACTGTGGGTATAGGAAAATGTATATGGAGGTTTTCTGTTTGTGTGTGTGTGTTTTTTTTGTTTTTTTCTCTGTTGGTTGAACTTGATGGATTTTTTTTTTTACCAGATTAACTATGTAACTATTTAACTATCCAGTGTGGAAAAAGCAGTTTACCGCACATTCAAACTGGTGATTTAAGCGGATGCGAATCTGAGCAGCTAGGTGCTGCCACTAGCCCCATTCACCATAATGACAGGTCGCCAGCAGCCACAGCTATTGGTGGCTCTCTGCACAGCCAGCAATTAACTGCAATGGTTACTGCTGGACGCACTTTGTGTGCATCCAGCAGCGATCTCCGCAGGTAATTGCTGGCTGTGCGAATAGCTGCAGCTGCCGGCGACCTGTTGGTATAGTGAACGGGGTCTGTGGCCGCACCTAGCTGCTCAGAGCTGCAGCAAGAATCTCTGCCGCTACAATTCACACAGACCAAAATTGCCAATGTGAATGTAGTCTTAGTGACACATTCACTTCACTCTGCATGAAAACTGGCAGGAAAAAAGGATGTGGTGTCCAGGCTGCACCTGCATTTGCATAGCTACTCCTGCAATGAAGTCTGCAGATACACAAATGCTTTGCCACAAGCAGAGCCAGAGCCTATAAGCATTAGTAGTTACCAGGGGCGGACTGACCATTCGGCCACTCAGCCACTGCCTGAGGGCCCCAGGCTACTAGGGGGCCCCATCAAGGTTGCCAGCCTCAGTAAAACCAGGGACAGTATATAAAAATCTGTGTTTTTTTTTACATCTGACTCTGAAATGTCTCTTACCAACATTCTTATGGTCTAAAAATCCTGAGATTATAGCTGCCCCACTTGTCCAGTACCTTCTCAGCCAATAGAAACATGTCTGTGTATACTGTGTGTACATGCAGGGGCAGACTGACAACTCATGGGGCCCCCGGGCAATAGGAGATTATGGGGCCCCTGGGCAATAGGAGAAGATTATGGGGCCCCCGGGCAATAGGAGATTATGGGGCCCCTGGGCAATAGGAGATTATGGGGCCCCCAGGCAATAGATTATGGGGCCACACAGTATACACACACACATACAGTATACACACACAGACACACAATATACACACACAGTATGCACACACAGAATACACATACGCACACTGAAAAGGTACCGGGAGGGGGGGGGGGGGGGCAGCTATAATCTTGGGATTTTTAAAAAAACACAGATTTTTACATACTATCCCTGGTTTTATTGAGGATGGCAATCCTGATGGGGCCCCTTAGTGGCATCAGGGCCAGATTAAGAACATCATGGGCCTGGTGCTGAGGATTGTGGTGGGCCCTTTTAGAAACAATAAATAAAAATGCTAACTATTTTTTGTTATAACAAATTAAATAAAAGAGAGAGAGGGAGGATGAGAGCGAGAGAGAAAGGGGATGAAAGACATGTGAGGGGCAAGGGAGGGAGGATGAGATAGAAAGGGGGGATGAGAGAAAGAAGATGCACATGAGGATGTGTGGGAATGACATCAACGCAGCCTGGCCAAGGCAAGTGACCAAGGCACAGAACCCAGAAGAAAGACCGGGTGAAGATGGAAGTGCCCGGGCCCCGCCGGATTGATCACAGCACAGTACTGGAGGGCTCAGTCTGACAATTTAAGTGTACCCTAATGTGCTAATATGGTGTGCATACTTGTACATTATGGCATAACCGACCCCAGGGCCTCTAAAAAGTAGTAATGTTAGAAAAGTTTACTACCGCTTTAATATCACAGGAGCCTCTACTGGGGCTCCCTACTGACCCTGTGGCCCTTGGGCAGTGCCTAGTGCATAGTCAACATTTCAAAAATATTTTCAGGGACGCTTTTTTTTTACAAGTGCTATATTTAGTTTTCAAATGATTTTATTGTAATATAATGCAATAACAGATATTGATAACAACCATTGTACATAAGATACAGAGAGTTGACGGGCAAAAGGAAAATAAAACAAGCAGGAAGTGCCCAGGTAAATTGAATAACATGAGTTACTAACAGAAGAAAAAAAAAGGAGAAGGCCTATGGGCCTGGGGCCCAGTTGCTATATACTATACATTCTGTATCACTAGATCCGGTAGGTCCGGGGGCATCCCGTCCCCTCCCGACACCTCAGTGGGCTGTGCCGAGCGGGGACAAGTGCTATATTTAGAGTAGCTGACATCCCCGTGTTCCTCTATACATCACAATAGTAATTACAAAATTAAATTACTAATAATGGGGCAGAACAAATATGAGAACTGTGAGATTTCCTTTAGTTGAACTAACAAATGTGTGCCCATTCTAGAGCTGGTAATATTGAGGATATTCAGTATAATTTTAAAGAACAGTTTTTGTGGGTTAAGAGGCATAGGGGAGGAGTATGGATAGTATAAAAGTGGGAAGCATGTGCAGGTGAGGGAGAGGAATGTGGAGGGTCTAACAGTGGGCACTATGTACATGAGCGGAGTGCAGAGGGTATGGCAGAAGGCACTATGTACAGGAGAGGAGAGTGAAGGGTATGACAGTGGGCAGTATGCACAGCAGAGGAGTGTAGAGGGTATGACATTGGGCACTATGTTTAAGAGAAGAGTGTGGAGGGTATGACAGTGAGCAATATGTACAGGAGTGCGGAGGGTATGACAGTGGGCACTATGTACAGGAGAGAAGTGTTGAGAGTAGGACAGTAAGCAGTAATTACAGGAGAGGAGTGTGGAGGGAGGGTATGATGGTGGGCACTATGTATAGGAGAGGAGTATGGAGGGTATGATAGTGAGTAGTATGTACAGGAGAGGAGTGTGGAGGGTATGACGGTGGGCACTATGTACAGGAGAGAAGTGTGGAGAGTATGACAGTAGGCACTATGTACAGGAGAGAAGTGTGGAGAGTATGACAGTGGGCACTATGTATAGGAGAGAAGTTCGGAGAGTATGACAGTGGGCACTATGTATAGGAGAGGAGGATGAAGTAATCTGGGAAGGAAAAATGTAAAGGTTTGTGGAAGGATGTTTAGGGACTGCGTAGTGGTTAAGCGGGCCAGACATGGATTGAAATTACACCAATTAAGCAGAGACCAGCCATAGTCGATCTATGTATGGGCTAGCTGGTTTTACACAAGTCAACCTATTAACCGACTTGAGTACAACCAGCCTGTCAATTTTTTCCCAAAACAATCAGTGCTGCCAGCTATAGTTAGCAACACTAATTGTATTCACTGGCAGAACACAATAACACTGCGGGAGTGATTGCCCCATTTACAAGTCAGCAGGTGAGAGGGTGTGTGGGGACAGGCTGGGGAGAGATACTAGTCAGTCCCTGGGTAGGCACTGGTTAATATCGTGTAACATAAAAAGTTGCAAAGACCACCATTTTATTCCATAGGGTGTCTGCTAAAACAATATATAATGCTTGAGGGTTCTGAGTAATTTTCTAGCATAAAAAAAATGATGATTTTTAAATGTAGGAGAGAAGTCTCAGAATGGGCCTGGGTGGCAAGGGGTTAATTATCATAAGTAATATACAAATAATTATTATAAGCACTGAGAGTTCATCCTCTCAGTCTGCTGCAATGTTCCAGCTTGTATTTAAACTGGCCGCTCTGTATGTAGCTTCTGACAGGCTGTGCAATGAGCCCTGTATCTCCGGAACCATAGATGATAGCAGCCCCATATTTAAACCAGTGCTGGAGTTGGCCTTTAGCTACCTACCCTCCAAATGTGGGGTCTCTGTGACTCCTGATTGCCGAGCTACAATCCTCGAAGTCAATCTTTTTTTTTTTTTTTTTTTTTTTTTTTTTTTTGGGCAAATGGGCCTATCTTGAGAAAGGGGCCTGGAGCTGCAGCTCCAATAGCCCCTATGTTAATCCTGCCCTTAGTGGCATGGGGCCCTCGGGCAATACCCGAGTGCCCGAATGGTCAGTCCGCCCCTGTGTACATGTATACTGTATGATTGTATACTGTGTGTGTGTATACTGTGTGGCCCCATAATCTCTGATTGCCTGGAGGCCCCATAATCTCCGGGGGTCTACGGGGTCTCCATGAGTTGTCAGTCCGCCCCTGGTAGTTACTAGTCATCTACACTGATTTGTGCCTGGATAGTCATAAATACGTTGCACTAAAGCTGAAAGCCACACTAGTCTGCCTGTCCATTCTTAGCTGTGAATGGAGAGCTGGAATCTCAGACCATGCTTTAAATAGTGCCAATGAAATTCAGCATCCTAGTCTGTGGCTATTTTAGAGTGAGGCGAGCCCTGCATATGAATGCACTGCAAAAGACAGGCTATTTCCAGGCCTTGGCAGGCACTGGTTTAACCATAAGTGTGCCAAGTGTGTCTATTTGTCTTTGTCTCCACTAAGCAAGGAATTGCTTATCCAGAATGTCTGTCACATCTACTTACATCTATTTTAGAAAGATCCTTTATTATTCAGCACTGGGCACACCTAATTCCACACTCAAGAACTGCATATAACAAGCATTGCCAAGCAGAGCCAGTCTGAAATAAAAAGGGCCAGCCACTGAACTCAGATATAAAGGCCTGCTATTGTATCACCATTACCATAGGCATTATTAAGGATTCACTAAACACTAAAGGCACCACTGAATACTAAGAAAGACAAATTCCATGACATATTTTAGTTTTCTATAGAGGAGGATGGGGTTAGAACCATTGTCAGGTTTTTATTCCTGTCTTTGTCATCCACTGGTAAGAATTATTCACAGGTTGTCATCAGGACATGAAGTGTTATGCCGCATACACAGGACCGGACTTTCCGTCTGAATAACTCTGAAGGACTTTTCAACGGAGTTCTGCTGAAACGGACTTGCCTACACACGATCACATAGGGCAGAGCTGGGCAGCATTAGTAGCAGCACTTCACACTGAGATATCGGGACACAGCAAGAGACAAGGACATTTATACTGGGATAGTTGGCAAGTAGGAGGCAGCTGCTTTGGGCCCCACAACAATAACAGGGCCCAGGGCATCTGCCCCTTTTGCCCTGCCTTAAAAACGGCCCTGACCGCAGCCATAATGCTGCTTTTAAAAAATGTATAGAGCACAGTGGGTCGAGCAAACCAAGTCTCTTCATTTAAATTAATAAAAAAAATAAAAAATTCTTGGAGGAAGACAGTATGGTGGACCTTTCAAAGTCATGTGACTGAGATCCCTTCCAATCACAGAGAATTTTCTGAAGCATTACGCAGAACACCTTCTATGGAATGGAGCTGATTTCATTGAGTAATCTGCATTTTATAAATCAGGCATAAACTATTGATGTGATATGGAGTAAACACTGCAGTGCTCAGTGGAGGGAGGATAGTGGTATCCACTCTCCATTATAAATGGGCCATTTAGTTTCCTAAAGTGTTGTAAAACGAATTTTCCTCCACAAACTACAGTTTTCACACCTTTTTAAGCATCTTTTTTTGCATCCCAGAGCTGATCTCCTGCAGCCTTTTTTATCCACTTTCTGCCTGCTGTGCACATCATTGCTCTGGACCAGCTTCTTGATAGTAACAAGGGTGAACCATGCTTGAGCAGTTTGTGTTGGCATGCACACTTGTAGTCTTCATCAGTGGCACAGGTGTCAAGATAACAACACGGATGGAAGAAAGTGTCACAGTTGCCACTTTTGTATACACGGTCGGACATTCCGACGGAAATGTCAGATCGGACCGTGTTGTCGGATAATACGACCGTATGTGGGCTCCATCTGACTTTTTCCGTCGGAATGACCAACAAAGTTTGAGAGCTGGATATAAAATTTTCCCACAACATGATCCAATCGGACTTTGATCGTTTGTAGAGAATTCCGATCAGACAAAGTGCCACGAATGCTCAGATCAAATTACGAGACCAAAGCTATTGGCTACTAGCCCGAACGTATTCCCATCATAACGAACGAACGTCATCACGTTCCGAATGATCGGATTTTCCGACAACTTTGTCCGACCGTGTGTACAAGGGCTAACTGCTACAGGGCGGCAGCTGTGTGCAGGACCATGTATATATATGTGGTTCTGCACTTCCATCTGCAGGAGGCACACACGCGCTGCCAGCGAGCCTCTTCTACTGTGATAATTCACAGTAGAAGCTGACCTGCGAGTCCCGGGGGGCTCGATGCCCTCCAGCACCCGGCGATCATCGGTAAAACACACACAACTGAGATACGCCTATGTAAGCAAGGCATATCGCCATTCTGACAGGGGGGAAGGGACTGATCCTGTGTCTCTGCAAAGCAGGGACTAGAATTGATCTCTTCCCCTAGTGAAAGCAGCACACTGTGTACAAAACAACACTGACTAGGCACACAGTTAACCCTTTGATTGCCCTAGATGTTTAACCCCTTCCCAGCCAGTGTCATTAGTACAATGACAGTGCATATTTTTAGCACTAATCACTGTATTAGTGTCACTAGTTCCCAAAAAGTGTCTGATAGGCCGCTGCAATATCGCAGTCCCAATTTGAGTCACCAATCGCCACCATTACTAGTAGAGAAAAATGAATTAATCAAAATTTCATAAATATATCCCATAGGCTTTAGATGCTATAACGTTCACGTAAATCAATCAATATAGGCTTATTTAACCAAAATCATTAATGAGGAAGTAAACCCTAATGGGTTTACTTCCTCTTTGTCTCCCTGCAAAGGTAAAGCATAATGGGCTACTGTGCATCGCATAGTAGCCCATTATGTGTCACTTACCTGACACAGGAGCCAGCGATGTCACCGCTGTCCCCTGTAGTCCGGAGCATCCATCTTCTTCCGGGTATCGCTGCTCTAGCCACTAACAGCGCCGGAGCAGCGATGACGTCACTCCCGTGCATGCGCCAGGGAGCCGCCACTAATGGCATATCGCCGTTAGCAGCAGCATGCCGCTAATGCCGATAGTGCGCCTGCGCACCACTGTCTATGGCGCATGCACTGTAGACTGCTGTCACTGTCTTTTAGTAAATATCTCCTAAACCGGGCTCGGATGGCCTGCCGGTAGAATTCTACGCACATTTTTCTGAGGTTATTTCGCCCAAACTGTTGATACTTTACAATCACTTGTTCCAAACGTTTGAACTACCTGCATCCATGAAAGAGGCCACTATAGTCCTGATACCTAAGCCAGGGAAAGACCCCTTGCTCCCGGAATCGTACCGTCCCATCTCATTGTTGCAGGTGGACATTCAAATTCTAGCTAAAATCCTTGCTCTGCGCCTCAATCGGGTTATTCTTAAACTTATCCACCCAGATCAGGCGGGCTTTATGCCAGGCCACAACACATCCTTTAATTTCAGAAAGCTTTTCAATAATCTGCAAACCCAACATCAGGAAATAGGTACACGAGTGGTCGTGTCACTTGACACGGCTAAGGCGTTTGACTCCGTTGAGTGGCCATATTTGTGGAAATGTCTGCAGAGCTATGGTTTTGGTTCTAATTTTATACGATGGGTGCGGCTTTTGTATCACGAACCAATGGCCAAAGTGGTGGCAAATGGATGGCCCTCCCCATTATTCAATCTTGGTAGGGGTACACGACAGGGCTGTCCACTATCCCCGCTCCTCTATGCCTTGGCGGCGGAGCCTCTGGCTGTCACTATACGTGCTGATCCAGTAATTAAGGGTCTACAGTTGGGACATGTTATTGAGAAGATCAGTCTATATGCAGATGATACGCTGTTGTATCTCTCTGACTCAGACTCCTCCTTGACTAGAGCCCTGATGGTTATAGAGCAGTTTGGGGTATTTTCTGGCCTTAAAATTAATTGGAATAAGTCCCAGATTTTGCCGCTAGACAGCTTTCCCCCAACCAGATCCCAGAGCGACCTTCCCTTGCAAAGAGCCGCAACAATTAAATATTTGGGTTTGTATATATCCAGAGATTCGAGAGATTATATAGCCCTGAATATTGAACCCCTTTTCTCTCTAATTAGAAATAAACTCTGTACATGGTCCCGCCTTCCACTGGGGGTGTGGGGTCGAATTAATCTCATCAAAATGATTCTATTGCCCAAAGTGTTGTATACCCTTTGGCACTCCCCAATATACCTCCCTCTAAAGTACTTTAAGAAACTAGAAGCCCTTCTAGGCCCCTTTGTGTGGGGTAAAAATAGACATAAGCTGGCATGGCAAAAGCTCAAGAACCCGACAGATAGGGGAGGTATGGCGTTACCAGACTTTAACCACTACTACATTGCAGCACAGCTTTCCCAATTTTTTCATCTTGACAAAGTTGATGGTGACCGCTTCATGACCTTGATCTGCCCTAAATGGGCTCAACGCACAGGTGATCCACTATATGCTATTACTATGGGCACAAAATGTAGGAGCTTAGGAGATGACACTGCACCCCTTCTACACCAATACAGACGTATTTGGGATATAGCCTCCGGTAGATTGGGAATCCCAATTTACACTGATTACACCCCACTGTGGAATAATAATCATATGAGGGAATTTGTTACTATACCAGGGCAGGAACTATGGAGCAGGTGTGGGGTGTTTTATTTACACCACTTAATTTCTGGCAGCACTCCCAAACCCTTTACTCAATTGCAGGAAGAGTTTGCACTCCCATGTAACATGCATTTTCAATACCTACAGGTTAGACATGCGACTAATGCACAATTCCCTCGAGGAACATACCCACACCCTGCCCCAAACCCCATTCTCTCTGTGGCCAAGAGCGAAGATCCCAAGGGCCTCATTTCGTCATATTATGATATGCTATCTGCTCCAATTGCCTCCAAAGTTGCATATGCCCCGAAGGTTAGCTGGGAGAGGGACCTAGACCACATGACAGATGAAGAATGGGAAGAAGCACTTGAGACGTGCAGGGAGGTGTCCCCTAAATTATCAGATAGAATGACCCAAATTTTTATATTGCATAGAGCTTACCTCACCCCGATTAGAATAGCGAAATATAAACCTGAGGTCCACCCTAGTTGTCCAATGTGTAAAGTGGCCGCAGGCACCTTTTTCCATCTTGTATGGGCATGTCCTGTGCTGCAAGGGTTTTGGATTCAGGTAGTGAATTTTCTGCATGACAATATGAGCACACCTGTTGGTCTGGACCCCAAACAATGCTTGTTGGGTGTATACCCAGGAGTACTCGACAGGAGTACTAAGTTATTCCTGCAGGAAACTTTGTTTGTTGCGAGAAAGCTTATCGCCAGGCAGTGGATGAGATCTCCACCACCAACATTAGTGGAGTGGAAAGCTGACATTAACCTAACTCTGCCGTACAAAAAATGTATTTACATCAATAGGGGGTGTCCATTCAAATATAATAAAGTGTGGGACCGCTGGCTGAATGACGCTGACACCTGCATATAACCATTGTTAGACCCCGCCATTTTTAAGTGCATAAATCTGCTACTGGTTTGATACTCAAGGTGCTAAATGCTACAGGGGATATAATGTTTGGATACAAAACTGGACTCTATACTGAATGTACTATAGAATGCAAGCTGTAGGTACGCTGCTGTAAACTACTTTCCTACGTGTTATTTACTGTAAACTATGTTTTTTTGTTATCTGTGCTTTACTTCAATAAAACATTGTTAATGAAAAAAAAAATATCTCCTAAACCGTGTAGGTTTAGGAGATATTTCTTGGACCTACAGGTAAGCCTTAAGCCCCGTACACACTATCAGATTGTCTGCTGAGTTTTTCCTTCAGATTTACCAAAACCATATAATATGAGGTCAAACCTTAGAAGTTTCAATGTGTATGCAATCAGGCAGGCCCTTCTACTACATAGTTTTGGTAAATCTGAAGGAAAAACTCAGCAGACAATCTGATAGTGTGTACGGGGCTTTAATCTAGGCTTACCTGTAGGTCAAAGTGGTTTGTAAGGGTTTACAACCACTTTAAGCAGAATAAATATTGGCCTAAATTTATGAAGAAATTATATTTTACAATTTTTTTATTGGATGTGTTTTATAGCAGAAAGTAAAAAATATTGTTTTTTTTTTCAAAATTGTCGGTCTTTTTTTGTTTATAGCGCAAAAACTAAAAAATGCAGAGGTGATCAAATACCACCAAAAGAAAGCTCTATTTGTGGGAAAAAAATTACATCAATTTTATTTGGCTACAGTGTCGCATAACCGCGCAATTGTCAGTTAAATTAATGCGGTGCCGTATCGCAAAAAATGGCTACGTTATTAAAGGGGTAAATCTTCCAGAGGTTACGTGGTTAAAGAAAGCTGCAGATTCAAAAAGATTGAAATCACCAGTTGAAATTACTTTAAAATCTTAACAGCTATGATTGGGGTAGATCTACTTTAGATTAAGAAAGTGAAATCACACACACTATCGGGGCAACAACGAAGAGCCCTACTTGTTCACCGTGTGAGGACTATAGGACCCATATAGCTCTCTTCTGTGCCCCCCAGCATAGACTGGAAACCTATAGGGAAAAGAATCCAAGTGATCCCAGCCTTGTATATTTTTCTGAAATCCAGATATGAATGAATTTGACAGCCATTGCATCATAGAGATCAGTAACACAGTAATCTTTCCAGGTTTCCTCTGCCCTGATTAATAACAATCTTAGAACAACACGGTGACCTTTTGCAGTCGGCTCAACACCAGAGAATCACAATAGGGTGGACACGACCAGCGCACACACTTTACAAGATACATTGGCGCTACACTTTGTATTTCACTGAAGTGAAGTCACCGTGCAATGGTCTGCCAGTTGTTTTGTCAGCTTATATTGAATTTTCTAACCTCCCTAAAGCTGCTTCATTTGCCAAACACAGGGGTGGGTTCATCGAAGTCTTCTAAACATTTTCCACCATGGAAAAATGTAGCTAATTTTTATGCTTATTATCAATTCCCAGCAAAACACTAAACAATGACTGTGATGTACCATTGCATTTCATTTGGTGACAAAAACAGTGGAAACACAATATCATATTCAGCCAAAGTACATATTGAGTTTTTCTAACAATGTAACATAATTCGATATACAGTATATTTGAGTCATACATGCAAAATATGTCTGTAAAATTAAGTCAATTGGTTGTAAATGTCACGTTTTCCTTATTTTTGGGACATTGTTCAGCACGTTCATTAAAAATTTGTCTTTTGATTTTGAAAGTAAACAAGGAACAATTCAAGTTTAGGCCTTCTGGTGCCATAAGGAGTACTACTGTATAGCAATGCTTCCATTCCTAGCTCATCATCACCTTGTGCCTGCAAATATCACTTCTTTACTCATAAGTATAGTATGACTGAAGATATCACCCCATCCCGCAACGCTTGCGCAGTACGGAGGAGAAGGAGACTCCGAAAGTCTCCAAAGAAGAAGTGTCCAGGTTAAAGCCCCACCATCCAAGTGGACATACGGTTGCACATAGTAACAGGGCCCCTCACGGGCTCGCTTGGCTCGCCACGCTTCGCTCGCCTATTTTTTTATTCTAACTCTATGTCCACTTGGATGGCGAGGCTTGAACCTGGGCTCACTGCGCAGGCGCCGTTTATCTTCGGAGATGTTCGGCTTCTCCTTGTCCGTTCAAGCGCAGTACAGGGTGGACACTATTTGATATATCACTGGCTCGGGCTCTCATAGGCTCGTTGAGAGCCGAGCCGTCGCAGATGTCAGTCCAGGCATGTGGGCGGATCCCAACCATATGGCCGCGATCTTTCCTGAGCCTGGACCGGCTTGGTGATGTCAGCCAACAGCTGTCTTCAGAAAACAGGTGACATGAGTGCAAAATTATCTGCACTCCTGTGATCCATAGGAGAAGTACAACCAAATCAGCTTTGACTGTACTTCTCCTTTAATAAAGGGAGACTATGGGTATTTTTTTTAGCTCATAGACACATATAGTATGTGAACATAATTGGTTTAATTTAATGATATTATCAGTATATTTTAAAGTAAAAAAAAAAAAAAATTGTTCCCCAGTATCCTGTTTAGCAGTACCTAAATGCACTTAATACTCCTCTCCCTTGTGACAAGCCTATAGCTCATCTCTGAGCTGACAGCAGTGCCATGCACATCCCCTAATATACAGTTGACCACCATAAATAGCATTTTCAGGTCTGTGTATAATAAAAATGAACATACAAAGCACTAGCAGGTAAGAATGTGAAAGTCATGTCAAAATTTACTTAAATATTTCAATAAGAAGTTAATATCTACTTTCTGAAATAAGCTATAAAGCCCCTTTGACCTTTGTACGTTTTTGTAATTGATATCTTCTGGTGTTTGTACAATTGAAGCACAGTAACATGCAAAGGATCTAATCATTTAATTTCTTTCTATAGCAGGCACTGGGTAGCAGCCTTTACAAGAGCGCATCTCCTTATGGCTCCCTGAACAACATTGTGGATGGGCTGAGCTCTTTAACGGAACACTTCTCAGAAATCTCACTCTCCACTGAGAACAGAAAACCCAGCAAGCGGCCCCCTCCTAACTACCTGTGCCATCTCTGCTTCAACAAAGGTCATTACATTAAAGACTGTCCACAGGTAAGAAACATATTTGTGCCTGTATTCACCAATGTGGTGATAAATGGTCGTATGACTATTTGAAGTATAGCCTCATTATCTTGCTAGTCAAATTGTAAATTGCAATCCTCTATGGGGTTGATTTACTAAAACTGAAGAGTGCAAAATCTGGTGCAGCTCTTCAAAGAACGCAATCAGCGTCCATGTTTTTTTTTTTTTGTCAAAGCTTAATTGAACAAGCTGAAATTAGAAGCTGATTGGCTACCATGCACAGCTGCACCAAAATTTGCACTCTCCCGTTTTAGGAAATCAACCCCTATGTGTCATGCGCTTTTGTACGCATTGATTTGTCTGGAAATGCATAAGGCACAAAAGTATGAACTCTCACGGGTACATTCCCATGTATAGGAAACAATTGGTTGAAATAGAGAAGACTTGGCTGAACATTTCTATGCTGTCAAATTTGTTATAGTGTAACCAAGCCAATAAGTCCAACACTTTTTGGGGCCCAGAAGATCCCCTTCATGAGGGATGCACATGAGAATATACAAATTAGAATAACACATAAGAGAAACAATAATGAAAGAAAAACAAGAATAATACGTGTAAGTAATAGTGAAAAAATGGTACTATTAAAGAAAATTAGCACTATATTTAACCTAAAATCTACAATAAACAAAAAAAACCTAACTATAGGATGAAAGAAACTGTGGCATTAGAGCAATTAATCAGTTAAAAAAATAAAAAAAGCATTAAAAATAATATTTAAAGATTTTGGACTCTGAAGACTTTGTATGGTGATGTAGCTCCATTATATGTCAATTTTTTAGCCTTGGTGACTCCCGTTTTTCCAAGGGGTCCCATTGCTAAAAATATTGACGTTGTTTACCTTGAAATCTATTATAGTTTAGCTTGCACATACTTTAATACAGCTCGATAAATTGCAGTATTTTTTTATTAAAAGGATAAACAGATTGTCACTTTATTACTGATTACCCAGGACAGAGATGGTATTGAATATTTAAAACTGGCCATAGATAATAAAGGGCATTCAGATTTGTACGTAAACCACTCTCAGGCATATGTGTCAGCTCATACTTCTCTAAACACAAAAGGTTCCATTGGTTATCCATTTATGTGTAAGTTTATAGATTGGAGGTGCTCCGCATACACCTCTGATGCTAGTCTATTCAACCTCTCTAATCACTACTCCTGCCAATAAGCCTTGGTTGGTATGGCTAAAATCTCCCACAATCACTAGTTTGTTGCACTAATTTAGCCTTCATCCCAAAGAGAATTCCTAGTCTTCAATTTTTTAGATAAACAACTATAAGGCTGGGTTCACATATGTGCGAATTGGATGCGAGGGAACCTGCATTACATTCACGTGACATGGGAGTGTGACCCGGCTCTCTATGGAGCAGGTTCAAACAGGGGCTGGGGCGGACACGAAGTGGATTTCAAAAGGGTCCTGTTCGTGTTTGGGGTCTGGTTTAGGTGCGAATTCAGGCAAAAATTCGGACCTGAATTGCACCTGAACCGGTAAACAAATATGCACTGGACCCCAGGCACGAACCCAGGACCGTACATACTATATGTGAACCCAGCCTTATTGTTTTAATGTTCTTGATTTCATGTATACTTTGTAATTTTTTATATATATCGGAGGGCAGCCATATTTGCTTATTACAGTTAGGCTCTACTCTTCGCTAAACAATTTGTGTTGCTACACAATGGTTGTTCTTTACTTCTCCTTTCACAGCACAATGTATTAAAAAAGGGACACAAATCAATTATTTCACCTTATACCCTCAAAAGAATGTGTTAGGTTATTAAATTGTCTTTGTTTTATGAAGACAGTGTTGTTCCTTATAGGGATTTTATTAGCCCACCCTATCCTCACTGTGCTGCTTGTACTACCTGCCACTTAAACTTGCAGTGATTAATCTTTGCATTGGCCATATGAGAACTTCATGGTTTTTCAAGGATTCCTAACATTCTTTCTGGAGCTACTAAATGAAAGCATAACAACAGTGTTATAATCCTGCTAGTTTTTCTTGGAATTTTTACATTTGACTTCCATATGTATATATTTATAAAGTGTTTAAAAACTTTTTTTTTTTTTTTGCTTCTTTCTTGTGGAAACCAATCCTGTTAAGGTGTTGTTGTAAAGGAAGGTTCATTTTTGAGTTCACAGGTTAGAGGAGATAGCTAGTAGCCTCAGTGTGCTACCCATAGCACATTATTTACATCAATCAACATCACTCTCTTTTGTGATACATCGAATTTCTTCTGGGAAAAATTAGATCATCCTTTTTGTACAATTTAAGCAATTCAGTAGGATCTTTGCAACCAGTTAATTTAAAATACAGTAAGTACAGTCCAGTACTGTAGAACAGTGTATAGTAACTGGTAACACTATGACACCATTCTAACACGTACCTACTATTAATAGTTGAAGTGACACTAAATTCTGGTTTCAAAAACAAAAGTTCTTTTCACGTATGTATTTTTACTTCTAAATTACCTTCTGTTGCTCTTAGTCTCCTCCAAATTCCATTTTTTTCTGCTGTGATCCTACTTTATGTTAGTGCTTGGCTACCTTCATGCTCCGCTGTATGTAGGAACGTAACCGCCGTCTGTTGCTCACTCCCGAAATGAATTATGGACTAAGGAATTTTATAAGGCAGTACACATGATAACTAACGTGCACTGCTTGTCGACTGGGTCAAAAAAACAGGCCTGGGCATTTTAGATTGAGCAGCCCATTTTTTTTAAAACCAAAAACTTACTGTGAGAGGAGGACCAAGACCCCTGCGGGCTTATTGGAGGGCAGCAGACCAGCACAGCACCAGAAAATAAAAATAAAGACATTATCTGGCGGTTCGCCTAGGCTACCAGCCTACTGTTCCTCCCTGGACATGGTGTAAACCAGTCCTGTGTTCTGGAGCCCAGTGCTGGAACTTGGCGTAACTAACTTACCTGGCAGGGGGGTAGTAGCTTGGGCACCTGGGGCAATTGTCCTGCATCTCTTACGGGGTGCTTTGGGTTGTCCCCTCTGTGGCAGCCAGCATCTCTTTGATGGGGGGGGGGTGAGACGTCCTCAGCTCTGGGGGATTCATAAGTCTCTTATGGACTGTAAGTCTCAGCATGAACCCCTGAGATCTAAGGATGGGATGTGACCCCTTAGAGCTCAGGAGTTCATGCTGGGGCTTGTAGTTCTTCACTAGTTTGGGGGGTGTCATGTCATGTCCTCAGCTCTGAAGGGTTCATGCTTGGACTTGCAGTTCTTCACGTCACGCCCCACGTCGCGTCCCACATCACGTCACGTCCCCAAAAGTGAAGGACTACAAGTCCCAACATAAACCCCTGAGATCTAAGAATGTGACCTCCTCCCCTTTCTATCCCTTCGAAGTTGTCATCTGTCATCCAGCACCAGCTCAGCTTCCATCCTCTCTATCCCTTCATCTCTGCCCAGCTCCAAGGGCGTATTTACCACGAGGCAAACAAAGCATTTGCCTGGGGCAGCATTTTTTAGAGGGGCAGAGTCTGTACCAAGATGATGCCTGCAGTTGCAGGCATCACCCCGGTATAGTTTTTTTAGAGCCCTATTGTAATAGTGATTGGGGCAGCTTTCTAGCTGCTAGATTGTTATTACAAACAGCGGGAGGGGGCATGCCACTGGGGGATCTGATCCAGCTGGCCAGACAACCAAGTATAGCTGGAATTGGCTTTGCTCAGCTGTTTGTAACAGTAAATCGTAAGCGACAACATGACATTACTTCAGGTTTACTCTGGAACCATCTGCGCCATTTTGAAAACTCTAAAGTATTCAAAAACACTTATCTTGGTGTTTTTAATGTTTTTAAGGGCAGAGGAGGGATTTGGGATCTTATAGAAGAGTCAGTGACTTAAAGAGTCACTGCTTATTGCTGTCACAAGGATATTTACATTGCTTTTGACAGCAATAAGAGTGATAAAAAATTAGAGCAGCAGTGTAAAAAAAATTAAATAAAAATATATAAAAAAATAAATAAATAACTAAAAAAATTTATTAATTTAAAGTGCCTCCCATGCTCACACGCAAAGGTGAATACACATGTCGGTTTTGCATTCTTCCCATGGACCATCAATGTGAAATGCATTTTTTTTCCACTGAAAACCGCTAATTCGTTTTAGAAGGGGTTCCCCTAGACCTAAAAAAAAAGGTTCCTTGGGGGTAAAAAAGTTGAGGAAAGCCGATCTAACAAATCAATTAAATAGCAAAAATAAATGTATTAAAAAGCAGAGGTCCCAAAATTATTTTGTGCGTAGAATGTAGAAACTTTTAATCAATGGTTATTATTACTCTATTAGGTTAAAAATAAATATGCATTGAAAAGTACAGGTAAACACCAAAAACTAGTAGTAAAAAATAAAAATAATCAGAATCTCCAAATCACTGAATTAATATACCCAACATAATCCTAAAAAATTGTAAGAAAGAAACAAACAAGGTCTTTAATGAACAAAGATTTGTTGATTACCCTGTGGGCCCCCATTTTGTAACTTGTCCGGTCCCACTTACCCTGGATGAGCCTCTGCTGTTGGTTCTCCTTTGTATATATATTGAACATCTGGGATGGACGTAGCTGGTCTATGTTAAAAAATTGTTTTTATTTGTGTGTATTTCTGCTCAGTGTTAAAATTGATACGTTGTAGGTAGCTCTTGCTTTCAGATCAGGTAATCACAAGTTACATTGTATTTTTTTTACATGGAAGTTTTTTAAAGCAAACAATAAATAGAAAAAAAAAAAGGTATTGTAGTCAACCCCCTACTAACCCTTGTTATCCCTATCTAGCAAACTCCCCTTCTTATTTACATTTTTTTTATACCAGTCTGGAACATAACTGATAAAGATGGAACAACATATACATATGTAATAATATATATCTGTATAGAACTTCACACAAACATGTAGCCAAGGACTTTTTAGGGCATATAGTGAATGGCACAAGAATTTTTTTTACAACAAATTTAATGTACATTAAAAACATATTGCACCAAATCCAGTATTTATAAATAGAACCCAGTGTCATAAAATCATAAGGTTTTAGTACTGTTTGTTGGAACAAAGATTATTACTTCCAGAGGATGGGCAATCGAGGGACAACAAAAATAACTTTCTGGTGCCATTCACTATATGTGCTAAAAAGTCTATGGCTACAATTTTGTATGAAGTCCTATATGTACTATCTAGGATGTGGGCATATAGGACATAGACCCACCAGCAACTTTAAAGGAAACTTATCCTGAGAGAAAGGCATACCATGACATTGCAGAAAATGCTGCTTAGCTGTCAAACGGATCCTCTCTGATGCCTCATACACACGATCGGCAGCAAAAGCTGCCAGCAAAAGACCAATGAGAGCTTTTCATCTGAAAATGCGACCGTGTGTATGCTCCATCGGAATTTAGCTGGCCGAATTCCCGCCAGCAAAACTTTGAGAGCAGGTTCTCAATTTTTCAGACGGAAAAACTTTCCATCGGAAATTCCGATCATGTGTATGCAATTCCGACGTGCAAAAACTCACGCATGCTCAGATTCAACTACGAGATGGATGCTATTCGCTACAGGCTATTGAACTTGCTTTTTCTAGTCCCGTCGTATGTGTTGTACGTCACCCTGTTCTTGACGGTCGGAATTTGGTGTGACTGTGTGTATGCAAGACAGCTTGAGCGAAATCCCATTGGAATTCCGTCGGGAAAACCATCAGAGCTTTTTCCAACCTATAATTTCCGATGGTGTGTACGCACCATTAGTCATTAATAGAGAGTAGAGATGAGTTTGGGCATGTTTGAGTGCACTACTGAACCCGCATTACCAAGCTGCCATGCATATACATGGTCCTTGTATACTGAGATGGAGAATGCCTCAGCCACAAATAATTGGCCCATTAAAGGCAACAGGCAACAGCTTCCTGGAGACCTAGGCCATGTGGGTTTGAAAGTGCATCCGAACATGCTTGAGCTCATCCCTACAAGAGAGGAAGTTGCAAACCAGGAGTACTGACTTCCCTCCAACTTCATATACTGTTTTCTTGTTATGGGTAAGAAAGGAAGGCAGAGGAACAGGGTGACACAATAACTAGTATTTTAAAAAGGAAGCCAGTAATGGCAGACATTATAATTCATTTGTGACATATTTCTTTTAAGCTACTTGTGACCTTAAATGACAGCCAACAATGTATTATAGTGAAATATCCATTTTTTCTAGTGATGCAGTGCCTTGAAAAAGTATTCATACCCCTTGACATTTTCCACATTTAGTAATGTTTCTACCAAAAACATAAATGTATTTTTTGGGGATTTTATGTAATAGACCAACATAAAGTGGCACATAATTGTGAAATGGAAGGAAAATGATAAATGGTTTTCAAAATTTTTTACATATAAATATCTGAAAAGTGTGGCTTGCATTTATATTCAGTCCCCTTTACTCTGATATCCCTAACTAAATTCTAGTGGAACAATTGCCTTCAGAAGTAACATAATTAGCAAATAGAGTCCCCCTGTGTGTAATTTAATCTCAGTATAAATACAGCTGTTCTGTGAAGAGAACCTTAGTGAGCAAACAGCATCAGGAAGGCCAAGGAACACACCAGACAGGTCAGGGATAAAGTTGTGGAGAAATTTAAAGCAGGGTTAGGTTATAAAAAATATCCCAAGCTTTAAACATCTCACAGAGCACTGTTCAATCCATCATCCAAAAATGGAAAGAGTACGGCACTGCAAACCTACCAAGACATGGCTGTCCACCTAAACTGACAGGTCAGGCCAGGAAAGCATTAATCAGAGAAGCAACCAAGAAGCCCAGGGTAACTCTGCAGAAGCTGCAGAGATCCACAGCTCAGGTTGGAGAATCTGTCCATAGGACAACTATTAGTCGTGCACTCCACAAATCTGGCCTTTATGGAAGAGTGGGAAGAAGGAAGCCATTGTTGAAATAAAGCCAAAAAAAGTCCAGTTGTCAGTTTGCGAGAAGCCATGTGGGGGACACAGTAAACATGTGGAAGAAGGTGCTCTGGTCAGATGAGACCAAAATTAAACTTTTTGACCTAAAAGCAAAACGCTATATGTGGTGGAAAACTAATACTGCACATCACCCTAAATACGCCATCCAAACATGGTGGTGGCAGAATCATGTTGTGAGGATGCTTTTCTTTAGCAGGGACAGGAAAGCTGGTCAGAGTTGATAGGAAGATGGATGGAACCAAATACAGGGCAATCTAAAGCCGCGTACACACGGGCGGACTGTCTGGCCAACTTAGTCCGTCGAAACACATTTCAGCGGACAGTCCGCTCGTGTGTGGGCTTCAGCGGACTTTTTCAGCGTGCAGTCTGGCGGACTAAGTATTTCGGAATTTCCGTAATATTGTCCGTCGTACTTTGGTTTCAGCGGACAATCCGCTCGTGAGTAGGCTAGTTCGACGGACTAAGTATGGCGCATGCTCAGAAAGGATTTACACGGCGAAAGGTTGCATTGCTGTGTATTGGACTTCCTATTTCTAGTCCCGTCAACGTGCTGTACACGTCATCGCGCAAACTTTCGACGGACTGTTTTGCATCCGTGTGTGGTCAAGTCCGTTCATTCAAAAGTAGGACGGACTGTCCGTCGGATTGTCTGACGGACTAAGTTGCCCATACAGTCCGCCCGTGTGTACGCGGCTTTAGAAGAAAACCTGTCAGAGTCTACAAAAGACTTTAGACTGGGGCGGAGGTTCACCTTCCAGCAGGACAATGACCCTAAGAGCTACAATGGAATGATTTAGATCAAACTATATTAATATGGCCCAGTTAAAGTCCAGACCTAAATCTAATTGAGAATCTTTGGCAAGACTTGAAAATTTCTGTTCACAGACGCCCTTCATCCAATCTGACAGAGCTTGAGCTATTTTGCAAAGAATGGGCAAAAATGCCACTCTGTAGATGTGCAAAGCTGGTAGAGACATACACAAAAAGACTTGCAGCTGTAATTGCAGTGAAAGGTGGTTCTACAAAGTATTCACTTAGGGTGGGCTGAATACAAATGCATGCCACACTTTTCACATATTTATTAGTAAATAATTTTACAAAGACATTTATTATTTTCCTTCCACTTTACAATTATGTGCCACTTTGTGTTGGTCTATCAAATAAATTCCCAAATAAATACATTTACGTTTTTGATTGTAACATGACAAAATGTGGGAAATTTCAAAGGGTATGAATACTTTTTTCAAGGCACTGTATATTTACATATTATTGGCCCTTTCACCTAAAATCACTGGTTTACTGGTCCTAACTCTCTTTACTATTTCTAGGGACCCATGTATGCTGCCTTATAGCTCATTTCAGGGGTCCCCTTCTTTCGTCCTAAAATAAGATAAATCTCCTATGTGTAGTGGGATGCTTCAACAGTAATGGGAAATACAGTAATCCTGACCAAGCAATTCAAACAAGAAAAAGTCTACTAGTGTATTGTATACAAGAAATTAATTGAAAATATCCCCTATTATATTATACATACCTTTAGGGGTTTTGTTGATGTGAGTTGCAGAATACTTTCACAATGGAACTTGAGATACTCATAGATGTCTCCTGATTTTGAGCATAGCTTGCAAATATTGGGCAGCTTCTGGAAGGTATGATAACAAGTGTCTCAGTAGGTCAGAGGCACCAGGGGATTCTCCAGTGTGCTGGACAATCTCTCTGAAAACAGATCCCAATCCTTCCTATGGAGTAGAGCAGGGGACTCCAAACTTTTTAAATGAAGAGCCCGTTTACTGTCCTTCAGACTTTAGAAGGGCAAGACTATAGCCACTGAGAGTATAAATTGTTCTTGTGTCAGTGGGAGTAAAAAATATCTCATCATTGGTGTCAGTGAGAGCAATGGTGCCTCATCCTTAGTGTCTGTGGGAGTAATAGTGTTCCCTCATTATAAATGATAGTGTTTTATTCCTGCGCTACCACTGGTGATCTATCAAATGTCAGGGGCTGCTGCTACTACCGTAATGGATCACACCGTATCCACTTAATATGAAACTAAAGATATGTTGGTATTGCGCTGCCCCTATATTAAATAACCCTCCGAGGGTGATAAGTATAATGCCTAATTACATAAATCAATAGTGAAATATAAAAATATATATATAAATGTCTACTGAATAATATCAAAAAGTGCAAAGTGCTACATTAAATAAAATAAAATAAACACACCACAGAGGTGATAGAATCCAAATAAATGAAAATCAAGTGAACAAAGGTAAGTAACTAAAAACAGTCTCTTAAAAAATTACTATTTTGATAAAGTGCAGAGAAAATGCAAAAAAAAAGAAGTAGTAAACGCACTACAGAGTCAATTGAAAACCTCCACCTTTGTTCACTTGATTTTCATTTATTTGGATTCTATCACCTCTGTGGTGTGTTTATTTTATTTTATTTAATGTAGCACTTTGCACTTTTTGATATTGTTCAGTAGACATTTATATATATATTTTTATATTACACTATTGATTTATGTAATTAGGCATTATACTTATCACCCTCGGAGGGTTATTTAATATAAGGGTAGCGCAATACCAACATATCTTTAGTTTCATAATAGTGTTCCCTCATTGGCATCATTGGGAGGAATAATGCCCCATCCTTGATGTCATTGGGACAAATAGTACCCCATTGTTCGCATCATTGGGAGGAATGGTGTCTCATTGTTGGTGTCAGTAGGAGTAATTATGCCACTTCAATGGTGTAAGTGGAAGCAATTGTAACCCACCATTGGTGTCATTAGGTGGAATATTGCCCCATCGTGATGTCATCAGGAGGAATAGTTCCCCATTACTGGTATCATTGGGAGGAATAGTGTACCATTGTTGATTTCATTGGGAGGGATTGTGCCCCATTGTTGGAGTCATTGGGAGGAATAGTGCCCCATCCTTGGTGTCAGTGGGAAGAATAGGGCCTCTATCAGGTCACCTGAGACCAGGTGACAGATGCACGCCGTAGGAGTCGGAAGTGCACCGCTAGGTAGTGGACCTTAGGACTGACTGCTGCGGATTGTACCCAGGGAGATTCAGGACACAGGTCTACAGGATCACTAACACAGATCCCAATGGGAGCTGGAGCATAGATTCCCCAGGGTGCGGAGTCTAAGAGCCAGCGGGTGTTCGCCAGAGCTTCCAGTGGTGAGGATGGACTTCGCTGCAGTCTGGCTCCAGGTCGTGGCCCCTAGGGTCTCACAGCTCATGCTCACAGTAGACTACAGGAGAAGGAAGCAGAAGGCTGGAACGACAAGGATTGTAAGGGGATAAGGCAGAGGTCAGGGTAACTAGCAGACAGGAACAACAGAGTACACGCCAAAGGTTCAGGGTCACAGGCAGACAGGGATGGTTGGGGACATGCCAAAAGGTCAAGGTCACAAGCAGACAGGAATCGTTGAGAACATGCCAAGGTTGGTAACAGAGAGAAACGTAGAGCACATGGCAAGCAGGAAACAGGAAGCCAAACACACAATGGATACACAATGGTTGATTAGCACCGCTGGCTTACAGTGCACAAGTTAATATAGGGTTCCCTGATAGGGCCTGGGGTGGAGCCATGCTTAGAGGAGAGGTTATAAAAACCACCAGGTGAAAGTGGCTGGCCTCTTAGTCTGAACACATGAGGAGAGGTAAGCAATCAGAGGAAGATTACTGCATAACCATGACAGCCCCTTTGTTAGTGTCTGCAAAACGAATTGTACCCCATCATTGGTGTCATTAAGAACAATTGTGCCCTATCGTTGTTGTCATTGAGAGGAATAGCGTCCCATCATTGGTGTCATTGGGAGGAATTATGCCCCTTCTTTTGTGTAAGTGGAAGGAATTTTGACCCATCATTATTGTAATTTTGAGGAATAGTGTCCCTTTAGTGTCAGTTGGAGGAATTATGCCCCATCAGTGATTTCAGTGGATGTAATAGTGCCCCAAGGGCCAGATAAAAGCAAGATAAAGGCCCCATCTGGTCCCTGAGCCACAATTTGGAATCCACAGGCGTAGAGTAAAGGGGTGTCAGCATTCAGCAAGGACTGTAATGGGTTGTTCTTTGGGCTGATCTCTGCTTGTCTATAGGCAGATTTAAAGGCACACAAAAATGTCACAGACACAGTTCTTATTCTAGTGCAAAAATTGTGACCATGCTTGTATTACTTTATCCATTGTCTCTGCATCATCATCCCTAGAAAAGATTCTGATTGTTCAGCATTTTCTTTGTTTTAGAAAAATTGTAAGGCATTCGAGATCCTGCAAATACAATCCATATGTTTCTTCAACCCCCTCTTTACCTTCCCAAAAAAAAAAACAGTGCCCCCACCCCTGTATCAGCTGGCTTGGGTTACCACAAGTAAAATCAAGAGGAATTCCAGGAACAGCTGTAACCCTAGCCTCCCGTGTGTACACACAGAAACTTACTGCAGGCCTGATAGCTTCACAAGCTTTTCATTTGTGCAAATCTCACATGACAAGCGTGCAGCCTTGTAGCTGTGGACTGCACTGGTTAAACAGTTGGCTAAGTAATACCATCTCTTACATCCGAGTTTTCTTAGAAACATTTAAGAATATTAACAAAATGGGGATGTTATGCATATCATACAGTATAATCTGCTCTACAGTTTTATCCATCCTAAAAGTGAGCTGCTATGACCAAGTGCAACTTTAACAAGTCAAGATTACTACAGCTGCTCTGTTATTATCACTGGAGCTTAGATTGCTGCTGGGTCTCTTTAAAACAAAATCATATGCGTTATACAAGTTTTGCTGCTGACTAAGTTGGCCGGTTGATTCACGCACAGCCTTGTTTTCATTAAGTGAGTCATAGAACCTGGGTAATTCATATGTGGTCAGTTTTAGAGGGATGAGATGACAACACTACTGGATCTACAGATTGTCTAAATTGCCCAGGTTTGTATCATTCTTAATTTTTATTTTATTTTTCAGCTTCAATAATTTGTTTTCAGTTTTAGAAAGTAGCTAACATGCAATAGTTTCACCCAAGCATGGTTAGCTTACAAAGGTAAACAAAACTTAAGCAGTATGAAAACGAGAGCTGATATAACAGAAGGAGATAGACCTTTTCATGAAGGTATAGGGGTCCTAGAGGGGTTTCCTTCCAACAACGGGGCATCCCATGGGCCCACCAGTAACGCCCCAGTGCTCTGAGCTGCAAGTTCGGCCCTCCTCCTTCCCCCATCATCTTCTGAGACACATCACAGGTTTCAGAAGATTACAGGTTCATTCACAAAGCGTAGCGTGGCTCTCACATGAGCAGTAGGAAACCGGCTATGGAGCTGCAAGGCTTCATTTCCTGTTTCTCTAACTTGAGATGCATGCACCTGCACCCAAAGCTGATTGAAGAATTGGCTCGGGTGAGGACATTGCTGGATCCCTGGACAGGTAAGCATTCTTATATTAAAAGCCAGCAGCTACAGTATTTGTGGCTGCTGACTTTTAATTCATTTGGGTGAAGCCTGGAGCTCCTGTTTAAAGTGTATCTATAACCAAAAATGTTGTTAGTTTTGGATAGAGTAGGGTTTTGCTGTCTGTGATCCAGAAATGCAACAGGAGTAAAGCTGGCTACAGGCTATATCATTTTTTCACAATTTTCTTCTACAATTTTCCTTTATATTTACCAAAACTACATAATATGAGGTCAAACCTAAACGCTTTTTAATTTGTATGCAATCAGGCAGGCTCTTGCACTACATAGTTGAAGGTAAATCTAAAGGAAATTGAGCAATTGTATAATGTGCAGCAAGCTTAAAAGGATTCCACTCTTATGCCCTGTACACACGGTCGGACTTTCTGATGGAAAATGTACGATTGGACTGTGTTGTCGGAAATTCCGATCGTGTGTGGGCTCCATCTGACTTTTTCCGTCGGAATTCCCGACACAAAAAGTTTGAGATTTGGATCTAAAATTTTCTGACAACAAAATCCGATCGTTTAAATTCCGATCGTGTGTATACAATCCCGATGCTCAGAATAAATTATGAGACAAAAGCTATTGACCTCTTTATAGTCCTGTCGTGTATGTTTTACGTCACCTCGTTCTGAACAATCAGATTTTCCAACAACTTTGTGCGACCGTGTGTATGCAAGACAGGTTTTGGAATGTCCGACCATGTGTATATTACTGTAGTCCCCAGAAATCATGTCTATTAGAAGATTTCCCCTTTCCTTTTGTTCTGGGGGCAATTCTACATTTTGGATTTTTCTGTGAGATGGGTCACCAGAACCAATGGGGACACATACAGCAATAAAAATGTGACAGATGATCTAATCCTTCCCCACTCTATCCAAAACAAATTCTATGTATGTTTTTACACTGGTCCAATGCATTTCCGTTGCGATGTTAAAAATCTTGCTTGTTGCATTTTCGTCAGTTAAAAAAAAATGCACCAAATACACACTTCCCCGTTGAAATGCATTGAAAATGCACAAATAATGCATCAATGATGCGGTTGTTGAGTAACATGACATATGAAAAACAAAATTGCAGCATTTTTAGCACCATTATCAGCACCTTTTTCTCTATCGGCAAAATGCTGAAAACACCAGTCCATGTCAGTTTTTTCCATCTGTGCCACATTGGGGACATTTTCCTTAACTTCCCGTTCCATAGCCAAAACAGGAAGTGAGAGGAAATCCCTCTAAAGTGAGGTAATTCCTGGTTGTCACCTAGGACACCAGGACTAGTGTTCCTATTGGAAGGTTTTCTCACTGTGACGGAACCGATCCCACACTCTGAGTGCTTTCGTCAGTATACCGCTTCCTAAGTCTGAATATAGAGATCAGATATTCCAACCGCTCACAAGCACAAAGCAAGATGACACTCGCTTAGCTGCTCAACATGGACTCCTTTATTAGAACCAAAATGCCAAGTATTTATAATACAGTAGAAGACTAAAACCTAACCTAATTAGCATGAGCTAATTATCTAAATCAACATTCAGACTAGTTGACTGAGGGATAAGACTTTTCGGCTCCTAGCTCACTAACAGTTCAATAAACATTACCACAAACATAAACACAGGGTTAATTAGCACAAACAACAATGTGTAAATACTCCAGCATGAGGCAACACACATTATATATACATATATACAGCATTGAATCTGACTAGCACAGATTATAGTGGGGTTCTCATTCACCCTGTTACCCTTAAAATCCAGGGCCCATAATCAGTCGGCAAGAGGCTCGCATTCAGCCCTCTCAAAAAGCCTGTGTCCTGGCTAGGTCTGTCACACCCACTATGACTGGTCTGGGGACAACCTAAAAATTTTAGACCAGCTAGAAAACAGCGATAATAAATTGGAATCACTCGCAGAATTGAGCGATAGCGATTTGTGCGGAGATCCGTCATCAAACACTGAAAAGTAATGACAGCGACAATTCTGCAACTGAGCAAATTTCAGTGTTTTTGATTTGATTACATTATTGAATAATTTTTATTATTGTTATATTATTATTTGGTATAGTTATTTATTATATTATAATTTATGATTTAATTTTTCAAACTTTATCATACCCAGGATGTCTGCTAGACTCTGATTTGGACAGATTTAAGAGAGTTATTCCTAAGAATTACAGGACTACAATATAAAACGCCAAATTTTCATGCAAAATAATTGTACCGCTTTCAGCACCTAAAATCAGAAATAATCATACCGCCAGGGAGGTTAAAGAAGATGAGAATGTGCGCTGCATTTCCAGATTTCATAATTTGCCACATCACGAATGTTAATTCTCCATTACGAACGCTAATTTACAAGACCGACCGCTTCTGGTTGGTCCTTGTTTCCGAGCATGCGTGTTTGTACTTTGGACTTTTGTCTGACAGACTTGTGTACACACGTTCGGAAAATCCGACAACACACATTTGTTCGTGGAAAATTTGAAAACCTGCTAGCCAACATTTGTTGGCGGAAGGTCCAGCAACAATTGTCCGATGGAGCATACACACTGTGAGATTTACTGTCAACAGCCTGTCATCGAACATTTCCCATCTGAAAGTCTGATTGTGTGTACGGGGCTTAACAGTTTCGGTGCATACTAGCTCATTATGCCTTTTCCTTTGCAGGTGAGGAAAAAAAAACTTCAGCGGGTATACAACCGCTTGAAGGCAACAAACTATCATTCCAACATGCAGCCTAATAACGTTTTATGGTATCCGCTACACAGTATTTACTAAACTGTCACACTTGGTAGAGAATTGGAAAAAAAAGTGTGCTACAGTGGAGTGTAAACTATTATGACAATAAAATAAAGGGTACATAGAAAGTATAACAGAGAGAAATGGGTTGGGGGTTAAATATGGGAGGAAAGGACAGACACACAAAACCAACTGCACGCCAAAACAATTCATATTTTTCTGCCACAAAGTAAAGGGATTCACTCACTAATGCGCATCCAATGTAATTAGTCCAAGGTGGCCACAGTTTATGGAATTGATTGTTAGTCACACTTCTAATGTGGTTTTTAACTTCCTGAAGATTGAGAATTTTTTTTTCCAGGATTTAGTTATAGTTTGCTGCCACAAAAAGATAAACATAGGAAATCTTCCCTCCTTTATGCAAGCCGTCTTTTCTTTTATGCCGCGTACACGCGATAGGAATTTTGGTCGGAAAAGGCTCTGATGGTTTTCCCGACGGAGTTCCGACGGGATTTTGCCCAAGCTGTCTTGCATACACATGGTCACACCAAATTCCGATGGACAAGAACGCGGCAACGTACCACACGTACGACGGGACTAGAAATAGGGAGTTCATTACCCAGTAGCCAATAGCTTCCGTCTCGTAGTTGAATCTGAGCATGCGTGAGTTTTTGCGCGCCGGAATTGCATACATACGATCGGAATTTCCGACTAATCTTTTTTCGTCAGAAAAATTGAGAACCTAAATCTTTTGCTGGCGGGAAATTCGGCCAGCAAAATTCCGATGGAGCATACACACGGTCGCATTTTCCGACAAAAAGCTCTCATCGGTCTTTTGCTGGCCGAACTTCCGACTGTGTGTACACGGCATTAAAGTAAAGCCTCCATGCATATGTTATGGTGAAGTGCTGTGTCAATGAGATAGTAGTTCTGACTTTGGACCTTGCGGTAAGCTAACTGAATGTGTAACATTGTGCTTTTAAAGTGATTGTAAAGGATTTTTTTTTTTTTAAATAACAAACATGTTATAATCATCTGCTCTGTGCACTTGAATTGCACAGAGCAGCTTCACCCTCCTCTTCTCGAATTCCCCGCCAGCGCTCCTGGCTCCTCCTCTTGTATGAGTCCCCCAGTAGGAAGCAGCCTGCTATGGGTGCAATCACGTGGGATCCCAAGCTGCGCTGCCTACATCCATAAATACATTAGGAAAGTAATAAAATTCCTGCGAGCCTCAATCAACACAAAGCCTAATAGATATCACTAACCAGCTGCAAGCGTTACACACGTCTCATAAGCTTGTGCACGTAGACAACGGTTTAAAATGTTTACGTATTAGTATCACCCCCTCATCCCCTTGTACTTACCTGAATCCTCACTCAATACAGCGCATTGCCCATCTGTAGTGGCTTTTCTGCTCTCACAGGTTTTGCTGCAGCAATAAGAGCAATTGGTTCTCACTGCAGTCAGTCAAACCTGGTGATGAGGGAGCAGGGACGGGGCCAAGCAGTGCTGTCTGTATTTATGGATGAAAATAGTAAATTATACACTGCGTTTAGAATATTACACAATAAATGCGTTCTGAAAATGAAAACAAACTCATGTAGTGTTAATGTGATGTAAGTGACATGTGACATAGATGTGATATGACAAAAATAAACAATAAATATGTCAATTAAAACATTCATAATAAAGTGCCCATGTGCATCCAAGTGCTTTGTAACACAGATATAAGTGCCCGGTGGTATATAGGGAACAACACTAGTCCCACTTTAAATAGCAAAAAGTGCTATTGTGCAAAAAACAAGTCTTTTTATAAAAGGATGCTGTGACAGTCCTGTTGAAAAAAGTGCATATGCGTGGTATCCAGTAATAGCACTGCTGACATGCTTATAAATCCATGTGTCTAGAAATGATTGACAGGTGTTGCAGATCATGCATTTGTGCTCTTACTGTATTCCAGTGACCCCCTAGGTATTGAATTCTCGCCTTGGAGTGTGTGACTTAGCAATTACGCTCAGTCAATACACGCTTGTGAACCACCCCTGGGTTCTATAATGGTGACAGGATCCTGGGCTTCCCACGCAGTGTCTCAGGAATAATGGGGCATAAAAAGCCTCATTAGTGTGATATTGCTTTAAACTTTTTTTTAAACAAATAAGAACAACCCCCCAACGGGGTACTCACATGCACCAGGTGCGTCAGTGCACCACTCTGTGTATGGCATGAAATATTACAGCGGCTGGATTTGGAATGGTGTAAGCTTCCTCCTAGGCAGATGGACTGCCTTTTGTACCGTTCTGACCCGTCCCCTACACGTGCTTGGTACATAGTAATCGTATCTTCATAAGGGGGGGAAATATGATTACCCTGTACCGAGCACGTGTAGGGGACGGGCCAGAATGGTACAAAAGGCAGTCCATCTGCCTAGCAGGAAGCATACACCATTCCAAATCCAGCCGCTGTAATATTTCATGCCATACACAGAGTGGTGCACTGACGCACCTGGTACATGTAAGTACCCCGTTGGGGGGTTGTTCTTATTTGTTTAAAAAAACGTTTAAAGCAATATCACACTACTGAGGCTTTTTATTGCCCCATTATTCCCGAGACACTGCGTGGGAAGCCCAGGATCCTGTCACCATTATAGAACCCAGGGGTGGTTCACAAGCGTGTATTGACTGAGCGTAATTGCTAAGTCACACACTCCAAGGCAAGAATTCAATACCTAGGGGGTCGCTGGAATAAGAGCACAAATGCATGATCTGCAACACCTGTCAATCATTTCTAGATGCATGGATTTCTAAGCATGTCAGCAGTGCTATTACTGGATACCACGCATATGCACTTTTTTCAACAGGACTGTCACAGCATCATTTTATAAAAAGACTTGTTTTTTGCACAATAGCACTTTTTGCTATTTAAAGTGGGACTAGTGTTGTTCCCTATATACCACCGGGCACTTATATCTGTGTTACAAAGCACTTGTGTGCACATGAGCACTTTATTATTAATGTTTTAATTGACAAATTTATTGTTTATTTTTGTCATATCACATCTATGTCACATATGTCACTTACAGCGGTTTGGTACCTAAAAATTAAACTTCCTATTATTAAAATCACAAGATAGAATACTTACCTAAATGAACCCTGGAAAAAAAAAATATTCTTTACTTACTTTTTATTTCAGATGTTTCTGCTGACTTCCGGGTTGTCCTCCCGTGGGAGTAGGCGTGGTTATCGTCCTCGCAATGGTCCCTGGGAAATTTCTAAGCTATTTCCCAAGAATCCATGGGGGGACAATGAAATTGCGAAATCTCGTGAGATTTCGTTAGGACGCCGGTCACGTGACGGGGGCGTGTCCGAATTTGCCATTTTTAAAGTCGGCAGGCAGCTGTATCTGCCATTACCACTGCTATCACTGAGCATGCGCGAGATGGAGCGGAGCATGCTAGGAGCCGAGCGTCATCGATATACAGGAAGTAAATGCCTGTGGGCTTCAGACGCTCACACTTAAAATGGAAAACGCCAGAGCACTTTTTTAAAAGTCATCCCGAGGAAAAGAATCGTCGCGCCGGGGGTCAAAAAAACGCCGGACGTGGATGCTAAGCGAAGGTAGCAGTCGCCCACCTGTGACACAGGTAAGAAAAAAAAAAAAAGAGCGGAATCCCGCTTTAACACTACATGAGTTTGTTTTCATTTTCAGCATGCATTTATTGTGTAATATTCTAAAAGCAGCGTATAATTTACTATTTCCGTCCATAAATACAGACAGCACTGCTTGGCCTCGTCCCTGCTCCCTCATCACCGGGTTTGACTGACTGCAGTGGGAACCAATTGCTCTTGTTGCCTCAGCAAAACCCATGTGAGTAGAAAAGCCACTACAGATGGGCAATGCGCTGTATTGAGTGAGGATTCAGGTAAGTACAAAGGGATGAGGGGGTGATACTAATACGTAAACATTTTTAGCCTTAATGTAGGGAATGCATTAAGGTAAACGTATTTAGACTTTAGAACCACTTTAATGCAAAGACCCAGAAACAGTTTTAGCAAAAAATCTGTAATAAATTCAGCTATCCAAGACGGGGCCGTACCATCTACAGAGGACGGTATCTGAGTTTTTATGGAGAGTGTATTTATAGAGCTAATTGTAGTACATCCCAGATTTCTATTTAATTAGAGTCTTGAACAGACTCTCCCAATTCCTCCTTCTATTTAGGTTTGTAAGCTAATTTCACAGTTGAGACGGGTCCATGTAATTAACACTTTACACATTAGGGGAGAGATATGGTAACTTTTTAAGTGGGATTATGTTTCACCAATGTTCAAAAGCTGTGAAATTCAATAGTCTATTTATCTATTCAATAAATGGTTGAGGATTCCGTATATTTTCTAATTTGCATATACAAATAATTAGTGTTAACTTTTGTTTCAATGATAAAAGAATGTTTCAAAGGTTAAAAAAAAAAAAGACTCTTTTAGTGGTATAGATATTGCCAAAGCCAAAAGGAATCCATCTGGCTCCAAAGTGTAACTAGAAAGGACAGAAGGGGTAAATGTATTATATTGTGTTTAACTAGTCCTTAACCACTTTCAGACCGGACCATTTTGCTGGTTTAAGACCAGAGCACTTTTTGCAATTCGGCACTGCGTCGCTTTAACTGACAATTGTGCGGTCGTGCGACGTGGCTCCCAAACAAAATTGATGTCCTTTTTTTCCCACAAATAGAGCTTCCTTTTGGTGGTATTTAATCACCTCAGTATTTTGAATTTTTTACTCTATAAACAAAAAAAAGCGTCAATTTTGAAAAAAAATAATAAATAAATATCCCCAAAAAATATATAAAAAACATTTTTTTTCCTCAGTTTAGGCCGATGCGTATTCTTCTACATTTTTTTTTTGGTATAAAAAAAAAATCTCAATAAGCTTTTATTGATTGGTTTGTACAAAATTATAGCGTTTACAAAATAGGGGATAGTTTTATGGCATTTTTATTAATCATTTTTTTTTACTAGTAATGGCGGCGATCAGCGATTCTTATTGTCACTACGACATTATAGCGGACACATCAGACATTTTTGACACATTTTTGGGACCATTGTCATTTATACAGCAATCAGTGCTATACAAATGTGTCCTAGGGGCGTGTTTCTAACTGTAGGGGGCATGGCTGTGTTTTACAGATCACTGATCTCTGCTCCAATCACAGGGAGCAGAGATCAGTGTCACTTGTTGCTAGGCAGAATGGGGAGATGCTGTTTACATCAGCATCTCCCCGCTCTTCCTCCCTTTGAGACGATCGCGGGTATGCCCGCGGCGATCGAGTCCGTGGGACCCGCGATCGGACTCATAGAGGTCCCGACCGGCACGCGATGGCCTGGCAGCAAATTCAAAGGGACGTACCTGTATGCCCATTTGCCTGTCTGTGCCATTCTGCCGACGTACATCGTCGTGCACCGGTCAGGAAGCGGTTAAACCATCCATAGACAGTTTAATCTTGGCCGGTTCAGCAGGGGCCAGCCAAAATTTGAAGCATGTATGGGCAGGCTGAATATACCCAAGTTGATCGATCAATAAACTTGGGTACAAAGAGGCCTGTTGGATTTTACATGTGATTATTGCCACAAGCAATAATCAGTGTTCTCCCGGCGGGCTCTGTAGGAGGGATTCCCCCATCAACACCGACTGTGTTAACGGGGTATAGAGCAAGTTTCTTTCCTCCAACCCATGGTTGCAGGAGAGAAATCAGACTCTGTCTATGAGTGGCCTTAGATGCTGTGGATGCATTTGTTTTTTTGTTTTTTTCAGGTTTTTCTTTTCAGCTGATTTTACCAGTAATACACGGTAATAACATTCACTCACAATACTGCATAAATGAAGGTGCAGCATTGTCACTTTAGGACAGGACTACACAACACATCTATGAACTCCTTCATAGTCTAGGGAGGATGGGGTTCTGTAGTCTACAGCAGTGTTTCTCAACTCCAGTCCTCAAGGCGCTCCAACAGGTCATTTTTTCAGGATTTCCCTTAGATGGAACGGCTGTGGTAATTACTAAGGCAGTGAAACTGATCAATTCACCTGTGCAAAATTATGGAAAACCTGAAAACATGACCTGTTGGGGTGCCTTGAGGACTAGAGTTGAGAAACACTGGTCTACAGAGATAGCTGGAATGAATGCTAACTGATAAGAGTGCAGCACAGGCCGAGAAAACAGGAAGTTATCAGTTCGCAAGGTTTCTGCCATGAGCAACATATATTTTTTTGCACTTACATTGAAAATCTTTCAATGTTGCATTTAACAAAACACAGAAAACGAGAGAAGTTTATAGATAGGCCTAAACAAGGCCAAGGAAAAAATCCAAGCTTACTTACCGACCAGTCTGCGGACAACCGTATCAACCTGTCTAAAGCCTCGCACACACAATTGGATTTTCTTCAGGCAAAACCTCTGACTTTTGTCCGAAGGTGTGTGCCTGGATTTTGTCTTGCATACAAATGGCACACAATTGTCGACCAACAAACACAAACGTAGTGACGTATTAGATGTACTATGAGCCAAAAAAGAGGAAGTTCAATTGTCAGGCGCCACCCTTTGTGCTCCTTCTGCTAATTTTGTGTTGGTAGAAGTTTGGTGAGAGTTGATTTGCGCTTTTCATTTTGCGCTTTTCATTTCAGGATTTTTTCATTTCGCTCTTTTCAGTTAGTTTCTGAACGGCCGTTCGTCAACCAGCCATGTTTCGAAATCAGAGGAGATAACATTTTTTTTATTATTGACCTTGGAGTTATTGCTTTGACCCAAATCCACTCCAGGAACAGGAGGAGGAGGATTTATTTGTCCAAAAATTGGTTGCTTTATTAATCATGATCAATGATGTCATATGCCTTTGCTGCGGGAGCTCTAGGAGAATAATGCAGATGTTTTTCGGAATTATCTCCAGATGACGGACCCCTGCTTTCACCAACTCTTGGCATTGTTGACCCCCTATATTAAGAAGCAGGACACAGAGCTGTGAAAATGTGGAATAGACTCCCTGCAGAGGTGGTTCTGGCCTGCTCAGTAGATTGCTTTAAGTAAGGCCTGGATTCTTTCCTAAATGTACATAATATAACTGGGTACTAACATTTATAGGTAAAGTTGATCCGGAAAAAATACAATTGCCTCTCGGGGGATCAGGAAGCATTTTTTTCCCCTGCCCTAGCAAATTGGATCATGCTCTGCTGGGGTTTTTTGCCTTCCTCTGGATCAACTGTGGGTATAGAATTGGGTATAAGGGATTGTATGATATTATTATATTTTTTTTGTGATTGAACTGGATGGACATTTGTGTCTTTTTTCAACCTGACTAACTATGTAACTATCTAACAGGCATGAGGCTTTTATTTAATTTTTTGGTTGAATAATGGTATATTGATTTGGTATATTTTCTATATTTTTGGATGCATAGAATGCACTTTTTGGTTAAGTTCTATTGGCAGATAGCATGTCTAATTTTATTTGTTTTCTCTTTTTAATGCAAAATAAAAAAAAAATGTGGAGAATAATACTTGGCTATGTGCTTTACTTCAAATGACAGTTTGGAAGCAGGCAGTTACATTTTAAAAAATACAATGTAAAATGAACAAGGGACACCAACATAGTTGTATCTTTGATCTTAAAGACTACAGGATAATGGTGTTGTGGTCATTTGCACCAAAAAAAAGAAAAAGCATAATAATATTATTCTTGATATCACTACAAAAAAAAACCTTTGAAAATTAGTTTGCAATAACTCCATCAGTATCACCAGCAAAGCAGCTTCATTATTATCCCATTAAAGAAGAGAATGTGCGGTGCATTTCGAGATTTCATAATTTGCCACGTCACGAATGCTAATTTTGCATTAGGAACGCTAGTTTAGAAGACCGACCACTTCTGGCTCGTCTTTGCTTCAGAGCATGCGTGTTTGCGCTTAGGACTTTTGTCCGACGGACTTGTTTACACACGCTCAGAAAATCTGACAACACACATTTATCTGAGGAAAATTTTAAAGCCTGACATCCAACATTTGTCTGCCGAAAATTCAACAATTGTCGGATGGAGCAACTGTAGGCTCTGATGATTTACAGCATAGCTACTGTATGTCACCAGATTAAAGCAGTAGTATGCAGGAATTTGGGGAAAAAAAAAAAAAACTAAACGTACCCCTTATGTAAGCCTTTTACACCTGCTGCAGCACAAAGGTATGAGTAGGGTTTCCTGGCAGAAAGCATTTGTCACACTTACAAAATGCTGTTCTTCTTTTCATTTATAATGAAAGTTTTTGGACAGCCCTTAGCTACTTTAGAGTGTAATACAATACTTTATACAGAGATTTGTGTGTCAGAGTGGGCTGTCTGCAGTGCAGGGACAAGGCCATCTAGAGCCCAGGGTGAACATACAAAACTGCATTATGTGTCAGCAAAAATCCCCCAACAAAAACGAATCTGCATGCTTACCACCAAAGCATAAATTCTTTCTCCTCCCAGTTCAAATCCGCCCTCCCTGCTGAAGTACTCCCTCGTGGTAAAAATCTTTGCCCACCCCCCCCATCTCCCAAATCCCCCTAGTTCAACTGCTCCCCCAAAATAAAAATTCACCCCTCCTAGCACAAACGCTCTACCCCTAAAATGTCCCCTCCTAGTACACACCCCCACTTCAAATCTCCACTCCTAGCACAAATCTTCTTCCCCATCCCCCCTCCCAAAACAAATCCCCTTAAATCATCTTAGCACCCCCCCAAATTTCCCCTCCTCGAACAATAGTTACCCCCTGCCACCCCCCCCAAATTCCCCCTTTCAACAAACCCCCCCCCAACCTCCAATGACACCCTAGTGCCCAGGGCAGCCGTCCCTCCTGCCCCCACCTTTTCCCAGCCCTGGCTGTCGGTACTGAAAGTTACTGAAAGTGTTGTTCCTAGGACACAAAACGTTATTATATCTAGGTCATTATACCAAACTCAATAAGGAATAGCTGTCCCTATATTTGCAATATCATTAGATGACAAAAAACCACTATATTCTCAAATAATACTAATATAGAAGCATCAAAGCCAAAGTTGTCTTATGCCACGCACACACGATCAGACTTTCCGATGGACCAGAGTCCGTTGCTAAATTCGATCGTGTGTAGGCTCCAGCGGACTTTTTCTTCCCAAGAAGACCTAGAAATAAAACATGTTTTAAATCTTCCCGCCAGACCCAGTTCCCATCGAGAAGTCCGCTCGTTTGTATGCTGGTCCGACGGACCAACTACGACACAACGGCAACTACAGCACCTGCCCGCGAGAATGTTTCCAGTGCGATCCTATCCGTTCGTGTGTGCACAAGTCCGCTCCTTCAGAAAGTCCAGCGGACCTCCGCTGCAAAGTCCAGCGGATTGTTCGATCGGAAAGTCTGCCGGAAAGTCTAATCGTGTGTACGCGGCATTAGACTGGCTATAGACAGGTGGATTTCTGTCTACGATCTCATAAATCGTTCCAACATTTGGATCTGCTGCAATGTATGGTGATTGCAGTGGTTCTCCTGATCCTTCAATCTTCTACAAAGAAAAAGTGAAGGATGACAACCTTCTTCCAGAAACATTTTCTAAGAGGGTCAGCATGACAGCCAGACCACTAGCAATGACAGATGGAGAGATCAGGAATACTACTAGCTCTAGTTGTGCCGCTGTGAATGTAAGCAAGTACAACTATGGGCAAGAGAAGCAGGCACTGTGCAGTACATGATGAATAGGGAATGGTGCAGAGCTGGCACAGGATGCATATTATTTCATCCAAAACTCCAGTTTTGTATTATGGTGTTAAAGCAATTGATTTAAGTTTGTTGACTCCTAATTTTAGTTAATATACTGGGTACAAGTAAACAATATTTAAAGTAAAGCTCTACTGCACTTTCCGAGCTAAATACATGGCAAGGATTTCTGCAAAATGTTTGACAGTTTCATACTTTTCCTCTTTTTTGCCTTGCCATGTCTTTTGTGTAACTGATTTCATGATTTTAATCTTGTTGAAACCAATGCTGTAAGATAAAAATTCTGCAGTGTCTGCATCTCTTTAGGTGTGGCATTGTCTGGAAAGGCATCTCTTCAAAAATGAAGCCAATTTTACTGTTGTCATTAGATGACAAATTAAAACTATTTTCTCCATTTCTACCACTATTGATACAAATTAAATTTAAGAAAGTTTTAGATAACACCGGTGTACAACACCTCCAGGTTGACAGATTGAAAGGTTTGACAGTTTTAGAAAATCAAATATTTCTATCTTTCTCTTTGAAAGATAGCAAGAAGCCTACAGTGGGCACCCCTGGTGGTCCCAGGTATTGGGAGAATGTGACTTCTGTACCCTCCCCCCACTTCAAAGCACCTTCTCCCCATGTTGATGGAGCAAAGGCCTCTTCCCGACGACCCTGGGCTGTGGTTGTGGGAGGCTGTGGGCAGGGGGCTTATTGGAATCCGGAAGCCCCCTTTAACACTAATGTGAATGAGTATGGCTACATATTTACCAAAAAAGTGTCAAAAAGTATTAAAAACTCAGACAGTTTTTGACATTTTGTTTATTAAAAAATAAAAAAAACAATGTCCCCCAATGTAGATCCATCGTCAATCACCACGTCACCGCCGACTCGAAAAAGAAACGTTCTGCTGTCAGCTAAGGCAAATCGCTGAATGCCTGGCTTGCCATTTGACAGTTCTTATATAGGTAAGGGGCGGAGCCACCTGTCAACGTTACCTGGTGGAACCACCCTACTTGTGATGTCACCGACTGGTGTATGCTGGGTCAGTGATGTCAAAAAGGGGCGGTGCCACCAGATGACGTCACCAGATGGCCCTGCCCTTACCTTTATAAGAACTGGCAAACGGCAAGCCAGGCATTTGGCAGTTTGCCTCAGTTGATGGCGCAGTGTTTTTTATTTTTTTATTTTTCAGGTCCGGGGGTGGCGTGATTGATGATGAATCTACATCAGGGGCATTGTTTTTTTTTTACTGTTTTCATTTATTTTTTACACTTTTTTGGTGAATGGGTAGGGGTTCTGTGTACCCCATACGCATTCACATAGGAGGTGCGGGATCTGGGGGCCCCCTTGTTAAAGGGGGCTATCAGATTCTGTTAAGCCCCCTGCCCACAGACAACCACAGCCACTGCCCAGGGTTGTCAGGAAGAGGCCCTTGTCCCCATCAACATGCAGACAAGGGGCTTTGAGGCGGGGAGCAGAGTGCTTGAGTTCTTGCTCAACCCCCCCATCTTTCCTGACCTGCTAGGGTGCATGCGTGGATGAAATTCTAGTATGGATTTTCACTGTATTAGTGTCAGTTAGTGTCCAATTTGTTTGCAGCAATATTGCAGTCCCGCTATAAGTTGCTGATCGCCGCCATTACTAGTAAAAATAAATAAATACAAATTTCAAAAATATATCCTATAGTCTGTAGACGCTATAACTTTTGCACAAACTTTTGCACAAACAAATCAGTTTATGCTTATTGGGATTTTTTTTTCCAAAAATATGTAGCAAAACTGATGACATTATTTTTTTTTTTTTTTCAAAATTGTTGGTCTTTTTTTGTTTATAGTAAAAAAATAAAAACTGCAGAATTTAGCAAATATCACCAAAAGAAAGCTCTATTTGTGGGAAAAAAAGGACATGAATTTTATTTAGGTACAGCATCGAACAAGCAGTTGTCAGTTAAAGTAACGCATGGCCTGGTCATGAAGGGGGGGGGGGGGTAAATCTTCCAGAGCTGAAGTTGTTAAATACAACAGCAGGGGTACCAGTATTGACAGATTATTATTCCACCATTCTGGTCAAATCCATGGAAAAGCTTTATATGTCAGTTTTTTTACACCCCATTCCTGCCAAGATGGTAGCATTTTTGTTATGATATATAAAAGATGAACCCTTAGTCACTGTGTGATAAAATGTAATCTTGAGTATAGAGTGCTGTGTGATAGAGCTGCACGATTAATCCATAAAAAAATTGCGATCTCAATTCAGCCCCCCTCACAATCTTAATCCGGCATTTCCACGATTCATATAGTGCAGAGACGTTCTCTGCTCAGAACTGTCAAAAACAAAAAGGCAGCTGACAAGGTTTATCACAACATTGCTCAGTGCTGAAAGATAAAAAGAAACATTGTATCATTTGGTTCTTTTAGATCAAAGGGATGAACTTTGGTCTGCAAATGAGGTCAGTTTAACCACTTAAAGACTTAAGCCTTGTACACACAATCGGACTTTCCAACAGGAAATGTTCGATGACAAGCTGTTGGCGGTAAATCCGTCTGTGTGTATGCTCCATTGGACAATTGTTGTCGAACTTTCCGCCAACAAATGTTGGCTAGCAGGTTTTCAAATTTTCCACAGACAAACGCGCGTTGTCGGATTTTCCGAGCGTGTGTACACAAGTCCGTTGGACAAAAGTCCAATGTACAAACACGCATGCTCGGAAGCAAGGATGAACCAGAAACGGTTGGTCTTGTGAACTAGCATTCGGAATGGAAAATTAACATTCGTGACGTAGCAAATTATGAAATCTCGAAACGCAGCGCACAATTCTCTTCTTCTTTAATGGGATAATAATGAAGCTGCTTTGCTGGTGATTCTGATGAAGTTATTGCAAATTAATTGTATTTTTTAAAATGTAACTGCCTACTTCCAAACTGTCATTTGAAGTAAAACACATAGCCAAGTATTAGACCCCGTTCACACTGAGGCAGCACGACTTGCAGCGCGACTGCCTCAGGCGACCGGGATTCGACTTCTGTATAGAAGTCAATGCAAGTTGCCCCAAAAGTCGTACAGGAACCTTTTTCTAAGTCGGAGCGACTTAGAACGGTTCCATTGCACAGAAGGGGACGCGACTTGTCAGGCGGCTAAGTCGTCTGAAGAGTCGCCCCTGTGTGAACCGGCTCTTATTCGCCACAATTTTTTTTATTGTGCATTAAAAAAAGAAAACAAAGAAAATTTGAGAGACTATCTGCCAATAGAACTTAACCAAAAAGTGAATTCGATGCATCCAAAAATATAGGAAATATACCAAATCAAATCATTATTCAGCCCAAAAAATAATGTCAAAGCAATAACTACAAGGCCAATAATAAATAACACGTTATCTCCTCCGATTCCACAACATGGCTGGTTGACGAATGGCCGTTCAGAAACAAACTAAAAAGCGTGAAATGAAAAGTGTGAAATGAAAAGCGCCAATCAACATTCACCAAACTTCTACTAACACGAAATTAACAGAAGAAGCCCAAAGGGTGGCACTAAAGAACTCAAAAACAACATAGTAAGCCACTACATTCGGAATTGTTGGCCAATAATTGTGTTGCCGTGTTTATGCAAGAAAAGTTTGGGCCAATGCCCTTTGGACACAATTCCACGGTTTTGTTGGCGAACAATCCGATCACGTGTACGAGGCATAGGCCTTTTTCTGACACTTATTGCTTACAAGATAAAATCTGTATTTTTTGCTAGAATAATTATTTAAAACCCCCAAACATTATATATATATATATATATATATTTAACAGAGACCCTAGAGAATAAAATAGCGGTTGTTGCAATATTTTATGTCACACTGTATTTGCGCAGCGGTCTTTCAAACAAAATTTTTGGGGGAAAAAATACACTTCAATTAATTAAAAAAAAAAAACAGTAAAAGGTAAGAAAGAGATCCTGTGCAGATGGTCGTCACCTACTCCCCCCACACTGACTTCATGGGAAAATAAAATGAATGCTGCCCTACCACTTTATAAATTAACATATATCAGTAGGGGCTGCCTCTGGAAGTTTGATAAGGTGTGGTTGACCTGGACTAATTAAAGCAGATATCTATGTCATCTTGCGGGATCATTGCCTAGTGATCGCTGAGTGTATCTTTCTCTTAGTATCTTTCTCTCCTTTACCCCCCCCCCCCACACCTCCTGATTTGGACTGTATTGTATCTGGCAATCCTCCATGTATCAACTGTGTTTGTCCTCCTGCATAAGATGCTGAATTGCTACTGAGATACTTGTGTTAACCGCATGAACTGTACGCTGTCTGATACATGTAATAACTGTATGAAATTTGTACTGCAATAATCTTTTCAGTTAAAGCACTCCTGATTGTTAAAAAAAACAAAAAAAAAACAGTAAAGGTAGCCCAATTTTTTTGTATAATGTGAAAGATGATTTTACGCCAGGGGTATTGCTAGGGGGTGGCTTTTGGGACTATAACCCTGAATCTGGGGCCCATAGCCCAGAGTCTCTTGCCGCAGAATCCCTGCCTAACCAGCAGGTTGCGGCTGCTGCGGCAGGCAGGCTGGCTGCATGAGAGAGGCGGAGGAGAGTAGAGAAGCGAGCGGGCAGATGAGCAGAGATGACATCGCTCTCCGCTCCACATGAGCGCTCTTCACAGCCTGGCCTCTTCAATTTGATCGCAAGGTGCGGTGAGCAGCAGAAAGATGATATCATCTCTCACTGCCCGCCACACATCAGTGCTCTTCTGCCCTCACAGCATGGTGGAGTGGAGGTCACGTGCTTCCTGTCATCGTGGAGCTCCACTTTCTAGCCAGACCCCCTTGCTTCAATGTCGGAGGTGCGGCAGGGAGCAGCGAGATGACATCTCTCACTGCCCGCCCCGCTTCACCGCTCTCCTACTCTCACTAAATGGACCAGTGCTGTCAGCCTGCCACCAATGCAGCGTCAATACACATTTGGTGGCACTGGTTGGCATGGCAAGTGACAATCCACATCAGTTGGCAAGTGACAACCCACATCTGGTGGCCGGTGGCATGGCAAGTAACAATCTGCAAATGGTAGCAGGAGACGTGGCAATCTGCAAATGGTGCCAGGAGATGTGGCAAGTGACAATCTGAAAATTGTGGCAAGAGACGTGACAAGTGACAATCTGCAAATGGTTGCAGGTGACGTGGCAAATGACAAGCCATATTTGCTGCCAGCTGAAAGTGGCAAGTGACAATCTACATCTGGTAGCAGGTGACATGGCAAGTAACAATCTGTAAATGGTAGCAGGAGATGTGGCAATCTGCAAATGGTGCCAGGAGACGTGTCAAGTGACAATCTGCAAGTGGTGGCAAGAGGTGTGGCAAGTGAAAATCTGCAAATGGTGGCAAGAGACGTGGCAAGTGACAATCTGCAAATGGTTGCAAGTGATGTGGCAAGTGACAAGCCACATCTGCTGCCAGATGAAAGTGCCAAGTGACAAGCCACATCTGGTGGCAGGTGACGGTGGCAAGTAACAAGCTGCATCTGCTGACAGGCGAAGTTGGCAAGTGACACTCTGCATCTGGTGGCAGGAGGTGTGTCAAGTGACACGCCAGGGCTCTCACTGATTCTGCAGTATGGTGAGTTGAACCACTTCATTATACATTAGAATGTAACAATAGAAATAATGCACTTTAATTACCCTGACACCATATCAACCATTATGCCATGATGATTGAAGCGCCAACACTAGCCGTCGCCCGTGAAAAATTGCTTACCACCGATCTCCCCTGCCCCCACCCCCCCCCCCTCCCCCGGCCATGCAAAAAGGTTGGTGACCACTGCTGTGGGCTCTAGCCCCAGATCTTTTGCAGACCTAGCAGCGCCCCGTGTTACGCCGAGAACTGTGAGAAAATCGTGATCTTTATTCTAAGGGAAAAAAAATGTGATTCTCATTTAATATAGAAACATGCAGCTCTACTGTGTGATAACCTCTCCCCTCTTTGAGAGGTGACCACCAAATAAACAACAATCCAGCCCATGCCAGCCTAAGCATGCATGGCATCTTGGGTTTATATGGCAGCTTTTTTACAAGCCTTGAGTAAATATTTAAAACCTTGATTAGAACAGCATTGTAGATTTGGGCTGTAAAAGTATATAACTGAAATCTGGCCTTGTAGAAAGCCTAAATGGAGCACCATTTTTCCTTAACAGATTCCCATGAGAGATAAATGCAACAAACTTGCTTTTGCAGATTAGGTGTCAAAGAAATCAGTGTTATAATTTACAGTATTTCGGGAGGCCTTGGTCTGAACTCTGTTTCAAATGATGAGGTATTGCCATTTTATACATTCAGATACAGCACTTGATGCATCCTTCCCAGACGCTTGAACAGTGCAGGGCCTAGTATACGAAGCTGCAGTACCACAAGGGCTTATTGTTCTAATGTGTGACTGATTAGCCCTGCTGTTTGCTGAGGAATGTGAGCCACAAAGAAGCTTCTTCTTATGACAGGACTGAGCCTCTTCCCATCCCTGGGCTGCTTTCTTCTCGGAGCACAGAGGCCACTTGTGTGCATGTTCTATATCTCATCAAGACTCATGTGCTGCTAGAAGATACAAATCTAACACACATATCTTAGCAGTGGACTTTAACGTCTGAGTGCATAACATGTATGCAGGTTTATTATTTTTAAATATGCTATGCTAAACTTGTTTCTATTTCATTTTGGCCATCTGATCGCTCCCTAGCTACCATACATCCTATAGCAGTGATTCTCAACCAGGGTTCTGTGGAAACCCTAGGGTTCCTCCAGAGGTTGCTAGGGGTTCCTTCAGCATTGGGCAATTTCTGCCTCTCAGATAAGTTCCCACCGACACCATTGATATTTTTAGCCATTTATAAGGAGGTAATTCTTCCCAATGACCACAAGTGTAAGGACCATTTTTCCCACTGACCATCACATCAATGTATCATGAGTGGTAGATTTCTTATTTTTATCAGGGGTTCCTCGAGACTGGAGAACTATTTCAAGGGTTCCTCTGTGTTTAAAAGGTTGAGAAAGGCTGTCCTATAGTATCATTACTTAGTGAGTACCATGCACGACTTTACAACAATGCAAGAAAATATCAGAATATGTTCGAGTACAAGTGTGTACAGACATTCACTTTTTTTCATCTATTGCATCTGTGTGCGTGAGACCTTACTTTTTTGATGCATGCTGGTCCAGAGTAGTGACTGTCTGGACCCCATTTACAAAGTTTATTGCAATGTATACAATCAAATATTCTGTTTACAGTATTTACTATGCAACCACAATGACAGCACATTCAGGCTCTAGCCTATATACAGTGCCTTGAAAAAGTATTCATACCCCTTGAAATTTTACAAATGTTTTCATGTTACAACCAAAAACATAAATGTATTTTATTGGGATTTTATATGATAGACCCACACAAAGTGGCACGTATTTGTGAAGTGGAAGGAAAATTATAAATGGTTTTCAAATTTTTTTACAAATAAATTAGGGCTGTTACTGATTAAAGTTTTCGTGTTCGATTAATCGATTTTTTTTTTAATCGATTAATCAACAAATTTCAATTAATTATAAGGCACATACAGATCCAACTACTTTTAGCTGATCTCATTGCATTACAACTCTGTATTAGTCAGTAGTAAATGTGGTATACACTATATACAATCACCCAACACTAGTTAGTTTCCACAATCCATGACTTAACTTCACAGTTCACAAAAATACTTTGTAAATTCAAACTGTAGCACTGACATAAGTCATTTTTTCCACGGTAGTGTGACAATCACTCCACCTCCGGTCTAATCACTCTCACCTTATGGCCTGGACCCCTGTACAAACAGGTGGTCATACAAGCGGGTATCAAAAGGGTTAACACGGACCATAAACTTCTCTCACATCTCCTTAGATCTCAGCAAGGATGCCAGGTCATGGGTAGAAAGAAAAGATCTAAGTGCTCACCGCTTAAGTATAAGATTCAATTTTTGTGTTCAAACACAAACTACTCACATAAAGATGATAAAAACACAGCATGTAAAGCCGACAGTCGTGTTAGATCCGTAGGGCACCAGCGGGTGACGTCATGCGTAGCTCCTCCCCCGTACGCATTACGTTCAATCAGAGCTTCAACGTCACCGGACTCCTCCCCCTTCCCTTAGCAGACAAAGGCACTTGGGGAAGGGGAGAGGAGTCCGGTGACGTCGATGTTCATGACGTCACCGGATCTCCCATGGAACTCCCTGAAGACCCGGAAGCCGGGGGAGAGGTGAGTACCGATCACAAGAATTTTGATCGATCAAAAAAATTTATGATCAATCGAGGAATTAAACTTTCATTTCCACAGCCCTAAAATAAATATGTGAAAAGTGTGGCGTGCTTTTGTATTTAGCCCCCTTTTCGCTGCAATTAAAACTGCAAGTCTTTTTGTATATGTCTCTACAAGCTTTGCACATCTAAAGAGTGACATTTCTGCCTATTCTTCTTTGCAAAATAGTTCAAGCTCTGTTGGATCGAGAGCATCTGTGAACAGCAATTTTCAAGTCTTGCCACAGATTCTCAGTTGGATTCAGGTCTGGAATTTGCCCTTTCTAACATATTTATATGCTTTGATCTAAACCGGGGGTCAGCAATCTGTCAATCGCGGTCCACCTGTCGACCGCAGGCAGGTGACAGGTAGACCGCAAACATGTTCCTGCGCCCCCGACCCCGCCTTCAATGTGCCGGTCCTTGTCTCCCCTCCCAGCCTCCTCGTCGCCCCATCTATATCCCTGTTTCTCTCTCTCCATCCCGCCTCCATCCTTCTCCGCCGCTGTGATCAGTGAACAGTGGAGACCAGGAGGAAGCACAGCTTAGGACAAAGGGTGGGAGGAGGAGCTGGCCAAATTAACTTTGTATGTTAAACTGTTGGTGATTGGTTGCTAGGACAAAGGGTGGTCACCAGCTTCCTAATATGAAAAGTCACTCTGCAAGCTCTCGTCCTCTGTCCAGAACTATGCTGCCTCCTGGTTTCCACTGTGGAAACAGGTAGTACACTGTGCTATTGGGGGGGGATTCACACAAATCCCTCCTCCTAGGACATATTCACACAAATCCCTGCTCCTAGCACAACCCCCTCCAATTTGCCCTTCCCAGCACAAATTCTTCCTCCCTACCCAAAACCCCCCATCACTAATCCCCCACCTCCCTCCTAGCACAAACATCCCCTCTTTTGGCTCCCCCCCAACTCTCCTCCTAGCACATATCCCACCCCCCATTCTTCCTTTAGCACATATCTCTCCTCCCCAAATCCCCATTACACTTCCCAACACAGCCCATCTCCCTCCCCCAACTTAAAGGGGGAAGCCACTACAAAGCCAAGGAGGAGGTGAACTGTGTTGTGCTTTCACCTCCTGTCAGAAGAGCGCTCATCTGTACAGCACATTAGACAGGACTGCTCTTATTGTAGATTGCATTACACTGTACACACACACAGTTTGATTGCTGCCCCCTATCTCCTCCAAGGGTTGCTCCCTTCCCGGCAGCAGGAAATGTGGATAGGGGGCGATAATCAAACTGTTATGTGTGTACAGTACAATAGGATCTACAGTAAGATCAATCCAGTCTCATGTGGTGTATAGACAAGCGCTCTTCTGACAGGAGGGGAGAGCCCAACACAGCGCAGCTCCTCTTGGCTCTTTCCTCTCTGCCTCTTCTTCTCTCAATGCCTCAGTCGTCTCCTTGTCCCGGTCCTGAGTGCGGACAGGGGTGGGAGAGGGAGCTCAGCGACAGGCGGCCAGGCACAACATCCAAGGGAGGACCAGCCTGGGGGGCAGAACTGAAATCTGAGTGGGCACAACCCACTCCTGCACCCCCTAAATCCGGCCCTCCATGTCTCTCGCCCAGCAGCTGAAAGCCGACGGGAGGGAGAGAAACCGACTTTCAGTTGCTGGGTGAGAGACACGGAGGGCATTTTTCTGTCATCCTTTGTCCTCTGCTCCACCGATGCTCCTGCTGCACGGGCCCTCCTGTGTGCCCAGGCCCCCTACAGAAGGACCGGTGCCCCCCCCCCCCATCAGTGGCCCTGACACCAGCTTCAACTCTTCTGAGAAGGCTGTCCACAAGGTTTAGGAGTATGTCTATGGGAATGTTTGATCATTCTTCCAGAAGCACATTTGTGAGGTCAGGCACTGATGTTAGAGAGAAGGCCTGGCTCACAGTCTCTGCTATAATTCATCACAAAGGTGTTCTATTGGGTTGACGTCAGGACTCTGTGGAGGTTAGTTAGGTTCCTCGACCCCAAACTCGTCATCCATGTCTTTTTATGGACCTTGCTTTGTGCACTGGTACGCAGTCATATTTGAACAAGATGTGGCCATCCCTCAACCCGATAGAACATCTATAGGATGAATTCTCGTCCAACTTCAGTGCCTGACCTCACATATGTGCTTCTGGAAGAATGGACAAACATTCCCATAGACACACTCCTTAAAGGGGTTGTAAAGGTAAATGTTTTTTCACCTTAATGCATTCTATGCATTAAGGTGAAAAAACATCTGACAGTCCCAGCGTCCCCAGCCCCCCCCCGTTTTACTTACCTCACCCATCGAAAGTCCCACGCTCGTCCCCCGACGTCCTTTCCACCGTTCAGCCTGGCCGCTGATTGGCTGGAGTGGATGGATGGAAAGCAGCGCAGCCATTGGCTCGCACTGCTGTCAATCACATCCACTGACGCAGAGCGGCGGGGGGCGGGGCCGTGTGATACAGCGAGCGGCTATAGCCGCCGGCTGTATCACGGGAGCGCGCCCGCAGATGCTTCTCACCATGCGAGGGAGCTCGCATGAACATGAGAAGTACCTGCAGGAGGAAGCCGAGGCAGCCGCCGAGGGACCCCAGAAGAGCAGGTTCGGGGCCACTCTGTGCAAAACGAGCTGCACAGTGGAGGTAAGTATAACATGTTTGTTATTGAGCACAGTGGAGGTAAGTATAACATGTTTGTTATTTAAAAAAAAAAAAAATTCACTTTACAATCCCTTTAACCTTGTGGACAGCCTTCCCAGAAGAGTTGAAGCTGTTATAGCTGCAAAGGGTGGGCCAACTCAATATTGAACCCTACGGACTAATACTGGGACGCTATTAAAGTTCATGTGCGTGTAAAGGCAGGCGTCCCAATACTAGCCAGTTCTAATTTACTAACTATGAGCTTGCTTATATTTTAAATACCCAGTGCCCTGCTCTCATTATTGGTATACAGAGGCATTGCACTTGTAGGTCTCATTGTGCATGTTTAAAAAAAAAGGTGACCTTGTCAAGCTATGTGTGTCTATTACAAAAGAGATTAAATAATTATGTACTGAATAATCAGCCTGTCATTGCTGGCCTCATCCTCTGAAAATGCAACTTGCCTGGTTGTCGTGCTGTTCCAGTGGCTTTGGAAGAAATGGGTGTACCCTGAAAGGCATTGCTATTAGTGAATATAAACCAGAAGTGGCTAGTGCTTGGCACACAATGAATGAACACAAATCTAAACTGGTAGCGTTTGTTGTCCTGCCACTGGCTACAAGCAGGACCATACTTGGCACTTCTTTGTGGCTGTTCTTTGTGGCTGTTCCTCTACTTACATGTTTGTACGTGCAATACTAATTCATTGTGAATAAATATAAAATGCCTCATGATGTCAGCATGTTGGAAGGTCGCCGCCTAAGGGCTATGCACACTCCCTACAAGCCATTAAAGTAGTACTCTAATGCCGCGTACACACGACCAGACTTTTCAAGGGACTAGGTCCGACGGACTTTTGGCTGAGTTCCGATGGACTTTCCGAATGAACGGACTTGGCCACACACAATCACACCAAAGTCTGACGGATTCGAACGTGCCAGACTAGAATAAGAAAGTTCATAGCCAGTAGCCAATAGCTGCACTAGCGTCGGTTTTTGTCCAGCGGAGTTCCGGTGGGAAAATGTAAAACATATTCTATTTCTAAAATCCGACAGATTTTTGGCAAGCAAAGATCCGATGGAGCCCACACACGATCGAATTCTTTGCTGTCAAAAAGTCCGGTCGTGTGTACGTGGCATAACTCTCTGTTCTGTATGGGCATTAAAGTGGTAGTAAACTATACTTTGTGACTTAAACATACAGGTGAGTTTATAAGAAAGTGAATATCTCCTAAAAATGCACCATTTAGGAGATATTCACATGTTTTGCAGCTGGTGACATTAACGGCTCATGTGTACTGTGAAGGGATGGCATATCAAGTATGCTGTTTGTTCAGAGCACTGTGCCACGATCATGGCTCCCATGTGCATGGGTGGGAGTGCCTTCATCGGAGCTCAACGATTCAAATCAATGGAGCTTGCAAACCTGGAAGGAAGACTCGTGAAGATGGAAGCCCTGTCAGCTGAAGGGCTTCGTTTTACAGGCAAGTCATTCATAATGTGCTTGTAAGCAACGCATACTAGCACAATATACCATTACCTTGCAGGGAGCCTGGAATTTTTCTTTTCACGATTTGCTATTGCTTGAAAACTTTCAGGCCAGAAGCCAGTTGACACTGTAGCCCCATACACACACGTACAATTGCCTCCCATCTCTTCAGCCAGTGGCTAGGTCTGTGCCTAACTTCCTCAACACATGGACTCTAGCATTTTAAGCATGCAATGCTGATCATGTCTTAACCTCCACCAGTCCTCGCTCATCTTCACTTAACACTGTCATCCCACTCTCTGTTCCATACCTTTAGCACAAAGGGAAGCCACCATACTTTTGTTTTGTAAGGCCTTGCAGAATGTGACCCCAGGATAGGTCCCTTGGCAATCGCTGTACCATAGCAAATCCTCTTTACAGCCCCCCCCTCCTTCCCTACAATCCTCCTTCAACTTTCTGATCCTACCTTACACAGCAGGTTGATAGCAGAAGGCGTGACATGTCTAGACAGACGGTGGGATATGCTTTTCATGTTAACAAGCAGGTGATTGGTTGCTAGGACCACCCCGCATCCTAGCAATAAATCACCGGCTTGTTATCTTGAAAAGCATTTCCCGCCCTCTGTCTGGACATGCCGTGCCTACTGCCTTCTACCTGCTATGGATGAATGCTGTGGCGGCAGTGGGAGAAGAAAGCTGTCAGCCAGGAGAAGATACCCAGGCTGCTAAGTGGCGGAGCCACAGTCCGAATAGGATTGCCTTTCAGTCCTTTTGGGAATCACAGTCCGCTATTTAGTAATGCCTGCTGTAAATCACAAAGGGCTAGTCCACACCAGAATGCAGTGAGGGAAAGTGCGTTCCATGCTTGTTTCCTGCACTGTGTTGAAAACACACTGCCTGTACGATCTGCTGCAGGTGCCAGTGCATTGTTAACGTCACCCCAAATGGCAATCGTAATACCAGATCGCATGGTTTCACAATACCATGCGATTTGGTGAAAAACATGCACTACATTTTTGTGACATTTGGTGCAATTTCAGCCCATTCAAATGAATGGGTGGAAAATCGCACTGCAGGGTGAACGGTCATGAAAAGCGACTTTGGGACTTTGTGTGAAGCATACGGCCGAATTAGACATGTCATATCATGTACATAATATCATAGCATGAACCAATTGCATAGAATTGTATATCTGAATCACAAGAATGGTCAAACAACATACTTATCTTTTATCGCATTTAAAACAGTTTATATACATGCTTTACAACTTTGTATTTAGCCGTTTGCTTAGAGTTGAGGGGAAGAGGTGGAGCAGACGGAGTTAATCTATAAATTGTATTTGGTTGTCTGTAACTCAGCACCCGACTGCAGCTGTACAAATCATTAAAAACATGTAGGGGTGGGGGAAAGAAACATTTGCCAACTAGTCTCCCACTCACCCCCACCAAGAACACTCCCTCTACTCACAGGAGATCACATATATATCAAATATAGAAAGATGGAAGCATTCAGCCAAGAAAAACCCTTTTGCTAACCCAGAAACCACAATTCTGTTGGCCAGATTTGACAGCTTTGGCCTCATGGTCAGTGCTATAATATCCAGTCCTTTGGTGCTGCAGAGGAACTTTCAGATCATGTGGGGGGACAACTGGTAAAAACATCTCCTGGATTCTTCCTGAATACTAAACAGATAGGATGGGCAGATTACTAATGCAGTCCCTTCATTTAATAAAGGATAACAAAGCTTTAAACTGACCCAGAGTCACTGACCCAGAGCAAGTGAGCAGATCAGGAGTTCTGACTTCTGTTTTGGGTGACGCAGTAAGTAATGAAGAAAGGATATGGTTGACAGCTTTGGAGTTCTTAATTCAAAAGATGTAGACACGATCCATGCAGATAGGGATGAGACCATCATCCCAAGTAAACATGGAAAATACCTTTAAAGTGACTCTATCGCTTTAGAAAAAAATAAACAAAGCCATACCTATACTTACATATCCTACTGCCAACACTGATGCCCAGGGCAGGACTTAGGGTGGTGGGGGCCCCTGGGCTTTAGTCACTTTCGGCCCTACCTTCTATACGTTACCGTATTTATCGGCATATAACACGCACCCCAAGTTTGGGAGGAAATTTTAAGGAAAAAAACGTACCTTTAAATGCCCATCAATGCAGCCTTATCAGTGTCCATCTGCAGCCTTGTCAGTGTCATTTGTAGCCTTGTCATTTGATGCCTTGCCCCAGTGTCATTTGTAGCCTTGTTATTGCAGTCTTGAAGTTTAAAAATGGCGCCGGGTCCTCTTGGGTCCTCTCGGCGGCTAAGGGTCCTCTCGGCAGCTAAGGGGCCTCTCGCAGTCCCGAGCGAAGCCGAGAGTAGCCGAGTGTACTCGGCTCGGCTCACAGTCACGCCGAGTCCCGTTATGTCCATCTTAGGGCGGGACTGGGCGTGATTGTGAGCGTAGCGGAGCCGAGTACAATCGACTGTGTATCTTTGCGGGGCCCATGGGTTTGAGCCCAGTCAAGCCCAATGGTAAGTCCAGCTCTGCTGATGCCCCTTGCCCTCTATATTACTGCCAAAGAATCTTCTGCATCCTGGTGTTTCGGTTGCCTGGTCTTCCACTACATCTTGAGGCTCCTTCCACCAGCCTTTATGTCAATGCTCTACACAGAAGGGGACCAGGAATCCAACACTCCTGGAAGTGTCACAATTTGGTCACATTAGGGTGGATATATCGCTTGGAAGGACTTTTTTATTATTATTATTATATAATTGGACTTTTTGTTAGTATATTAGTGTGCATAGCTCAGCACTTTTATATTGTTGGTGTAAGTTTAATTTTGCAATGTTAAAGTTTTATTGTTGTACACAAATATTTATAATTATTTGCAGCGCTGCAATTGTATTGAGTACAAATATTTAAGGATTCTACTTCAGTGATTTTCAGCTTCCAGGAGCATTGGCCAGGTATGGTGTATACATAGTTACACTGGTTCATGCTGAACCAATGTAACTATGTAAAAAAAATGATATTTTCTTCATGACCAGGCCATTTTTTGGGATATGGCACTGCGTTACTTTAACTGACAAGTCGTGCGATGCTGTACCTAAAACAATTTTTTAAACAAAAAAAACAATAATTTTTACTTTCTGCTACAAAACATACCCAATAAAAAAATGTAAAAAATTGAATTTCTTCATCAATTTAGGGCAATATGTACCGTATATACTCGAGTATAAGCCGAGATTTTCAGCCTCTTTTTTGAGGCTGAAAGTGCCCCCCTCGGCTTATACTCGAGTCATCGCTGTCTGCCCGCTCGATCAGCGTGTCGAGCAGACAGACAGCGGCCATTCTATTCAAAAGCCGCGCCTCCGGCTCCGCCTTCGCCTGTGATAGGCGGAACACTGAATTTCCCAGCAGCCTGTGTTCCGCCTATCACGGACATCGTATCATCCTCGTACTACGGACGAGGATGATACGACGTCTGTGATAGGCGGAACACAGGCTGCTGGGAAATTCAGTGTTCCGCCTATCACAGGCGAAGGCGGCGGCGCAGCTTTTGAATTTTACAATGGCCGCCGACGAAGAGGGCACGGGACGGAGGCAAGGCAAGGCACGGCACGGCACGGCACGGGACGGGACGGGACGGGGGCAAGGCAAGGCACGACACGGGACGGATGCAAGGCAAGGCACGGCACGGGACGGAGGCAAGGAGGCAAGGCACGGGACGGAGGCTCGGGACAAAGGTAGGCTGGACACACACACACACACACACACACACACACACACACACACACACACACACACACACAGATGGATGGAGACACACACAGGGATGGATGGATGGATGGATGGAGACACACACACACAGGGATGGATGGATGGATGGATGGAGACACACACACACAGGGATGGATGGATGGATGGATGGAGACACACACACACAGGGATGGATGGATGGATGGACACACACACACACAGGGATGGATGGACGGACACACAGGGATGGACGGACACACAGGGATGGACGGACACACAGGGATGGACGGACACACAGGGATGGACGGACACACACACAGGGATGGACAGGCATGTCTGACCCTCGGCTTATACACGAGTCAATAAGTTTGCCAGTTTTTTTGGGGGTAAATTGGGGGCCTCGGCTTATATTCGGGTCGGCCTATACTCGAGTATATACGGTATTCTGATACATATTTTTGGTAAAAAAAAAAAAAAAAATCCTAATAAGCTTATATTGATTGGTTTGCACAAAAGTTATAGCGTCTACAAACCACTGGATATTTTTATGGAATTTTATATATTATTTTTGTTACTAGTAACGGCGGTGATCAGTGATTTATTGCTTGGCAGCGACATTGCAGCGGACAAATCGGACACTAATGCCACGTACACACGATCGGACATTCCAGCAACAAAATCCATGGGATTTTTTTCGTCGAATGTTGGCTTAAACTTGCCTTGCACACACACGGTCACAAAATGTTGTCAGAAATTCTGAACGTCAAGAACGAGGTGACGTACGACGAGCTGAGAAAATTGAAGTTCAATAGCCAGTATATATAATAGCGGCTCTTCTGCTTGATTCCGAGCATGCGTAGAACTTTGTGCGTCGGAATTGTGTAGACATGATCGGAATTTCCGACAACGGATTTTGTTGTCGGAAAATTTGAGAACCAGATCTCAAATTTTGTGCAACGGAAATTCCGATGGAAACTGTCCGATGGAGCCTACACGCGGTCGAATTTTCGACAAGCTCCAATCGCACATTTGTGTACGCGGCATAAGTGACACTTTTGTCACTTTTTTGGGGACCAGTGACAGTAATACAGTGATCAGTGCTAAAAAAATATGCACTGTCATTGTACTAATGACACGGGCAGGGAAGGGGTTAACATCAGGCTCAATTAAAGGGTTAAATGTGTCCCTAGGGGATGCTTTCTAACTGTGGGAGGGGTGCTTGTACTGTCAGAAGACAGAGATCTGTGTTCCTTCTGAGCAGAAACACAAGACCTCTGTCTTCTCCTGTCACAGAACGGCGATCTGCCTTGTGTACTGTCTGCCTCGGGAACGATCAGCAGGTTCCGGCAGACATCGGGTCCGCCAGACCCTCTGATTGGCTCCTGCTGCATCCAATCACAGCGGGAGCCAGTCGCCAGCAGGGCCTGTGCGCACCCCAGACCCAGAAGAAAATATCACGTACAGGTACGTGATTTTGCACTAAAGGGCCGCCCTGCTGCACTATATGTGGGGTGGTCCTTTTTGCGATTCGGCACTGCGTTGCTTTAACTGACAATTGCGCGGTCGTGCGACGTGGCTCCCAAACAGGCGTCCTTTTTTCCCACAAATAGAGCTTTCTTTTGGTGGTATTTGATCACCTCTGCGGTTTTTATTTTTTGCGCTGTAAACAAAAATAGAGCGACAATTTTGAAAAAAATTCAATATTTTTTTACTTTTTGCTATAATAAATATCCCCAAAAAATATATAAAAAAACATATTTTTTCCTCAGTTTAGGCCGATACGTATTCTTCTACATATTTTTGGTAAAAAAAAAAACCAATTAGCGATTATTGATTGGGTCGGAAGTGCGCCGGCGTGCTCCCGACCCACGGCTGGGCACTTAAAAAGCAACGTACAGGTATGTGCTTGTGCCCAGCCGTGCCATTCTGCCGACGTATATCGGCGTGAGGCGGTCCTTAAGTGGTTAAACGGATTAACAACCTTCAATGCTTCCACCCAAATTAGGTGAAAAAACAAAATGGGTGAGACCTTGTTCACTGCTAGTGTTGAAACTATAGGCTAAATGTATCTCAGCTATTGACACTTTCCACACCTCCCCACAGTGTGAATAACTGAAACCTGAATATATTATACACCTGTGTGTGTACACATATGTATACATATGTACCCTCCCTTCTAGATTGTAAGCTCTAACGAGCAGGGCCCTCTGATCCCTCCTGTATTGATTTGTATTGTAAGTGTACTGTCTGCCCTCATATTGTAAAGCACTGTGCAAACTGTTGGCGCTATATAAATCCTGAATAATAATAATAATAATAATAGAGTGGTGTGCTATTAATCGCAAACTGCTTGCGATCTCCTAAATGTGATTTGAAAGAAAATATCACGTACAGGTACATGATTTCGCACTAAAGGGCCGCTCTGCTGCACTATATGTGCATGGGGTGGTCCTTAAACAGTTAAAGTGGAAGTAAACCCTTCTATCGTTTTCAGTCAAGGAAGCCGCCATCTTGGCCTCTAATAATTCTTCAACTGCCATAATGCTGCACATGTTATCAGTTATGACACCAGCCATTGGATGGTTTGAAAGTTTGGTTGAGAGCACAACTAATGTGAAAGTTAGCACTTCCGGCATGCCGGGAACGTAAGTGTTTTTTGAAACTGGATTTACTCCAACTTTAACAACCTTCAAGGCTTCCACCTAAATTAGGCTTAGGGCATGGGTGTTCAACCTGTGGCCTGCCAGCTGTTGCAGAACTACAAGTCCCATGATGCATTGCTGACAGTTATAAGCATGACCGTCAAAGGTAGAGGCAAGATGGGACTTGTAGGTTGGAAACAGCTGGAGGGCCACAGGTTGAGCACCCATGGCCTAGGGAGTGCAGGAGCGACATTACACTGTGAGCAGTTGTTACAAAAATTACAAAATACATTAATCAGTTTCATAAAAATAACAATAATGACACACAAAACAAATCACCACAGTTCCCCTTTAAGAAACTCCACACATTACAGTGTACGGCTGTGCTGAGGTTTAATGTGCATTTGTAAAATGCAGTGAAGCAGCTTGTTTCGCCAAGTAACCCTGTCTTGTGTCATGCCTCACTTGTCTCTCTTTATCTTTTATTCTCAGCCCCTCTGCTGCATTTCCACTTCTAGAATTTGTTATGCTTTTCCTGGCTGGTCAGATAACAGGGAGGGGGCCAAGTCCTGAGTGCAAAAACCAGAACAAGAAAAGAAGTCAAAACCTCCCCCATTAATCCCGGTCGCTGAACAAGAAATGGGCCAGATAATGCTCGGGAATCTACAGTCTTTGTTACAGGGCTTTTTTTTAAGGATTAGCTAATGTGCTCCTTCATGAACCGGGTAATTTCAAGGCAGGGTGCAGGTTGTTAATTGCCGTAATTTTGTGGATGTGGAATGTTTTGTGTAAGATATTTTATGTCTATTTTGGTATGTACAGTATGTCTTGTGAAACAAATGTTATGTTTTTGATGATTATTATAATGGAAGAACAAAGCAGAGGAGGCAATAGGGCATATGTGATGTTTATTAGCACTATAAAGTCTACTGTAAAGCAAACAATTCTATTCAAATTCACTTGTAACTTGTATGCAATGGGGGCCTTAAAGAGAAAGTAAACCTTGATGGGTTTACTTCCTCTTTGTTTCCCTGCAAAGGTAAAGCATAATGGGCTACTGTAACAGTAGTAAGAAGAGCCGACAACACTGTAATCCTTGAAATGTCGTTTATTGGTACATCAGAGTGACAGTAAAACAATAAAGTTGACGCGTTTCGGCAATAGCCTTAGTCGTAGTTGGTTTGAAACAGATATGACAAAGAATATAAATATACTCACATACACATATGCAAACTCCACACTGTGCATCGCATAGTAGCCCATTATGTGTCACTTACCTGACACAGGAGCCACTGAAGTCACCGCTGTCCCCTCTTCCATGGAGCATCCATCTTCTTTCCTGGTATCGTGGCTCCGGCGCTGTGATTGGCCAGAGCCGCGATGACATCACTCCCGTGCGCGCCGTGTCACCACTGTCCCCTGTAGTACAGAGCATCCATCTTCTTCCGGGTATACACGGTTTAGGAGATATTTACAAAAAAGACAGGTGCATGCGCTGTAGACAGCGGCGCAATGGCGCACTGAGCAGGCTGCTGCTAACAGCGATATGCCGTTAGTGGCGGCTCCCGTGCGCATGCGCAGGAGTGACATCATCGCTGCTCCGGAGTGGCCAGAGCAGCGATGATGTCACTCCTGCGCATGTGCACGGGAGCCGCCACTAACGGCATATCGCTGTTAGCAGCAGCCTGCTCAGTGCGCCTGTGCGCCGCTGTCTACGGCGCATGCACCATAGACAGCAGTGCCTGTCTTTTTTGTAAATATCTCCCAAACCGTGTAGGTTTAGGAGATATTTCTTGGACCTACAGGTAAGCCTTAATCTAGGCTTACCTGTAGGTCAAAGTGATCTGTAAGGGTTTACAACCACTTTAAAGCATATGTCAAAGCAAAATATTTTGTACATCCCAAGAATACATTCACATGCCCCCATGGTTTATACCTCTTATGCCGGGTACACACTACCGGACTTTTTGGCAGACTAAATCCGACGGTCTACCCGACAAACTTTTCAGCGGAATTCCGACGTACTTCCGAACAAACGGACTTGGCTACACATGAACGGGCTAAGTCCGCTCGAAAGTCTGTTTGTTCGTTTTGACCATGACGATGTAAGACGGGCCAAAAAAAGGGAAGTTCAATAGCCAGTAGACAATAGCTTTCCTTGCATCGTATTTGGTCCGTCGGACCAGCATACAGACAAACGGTTTTCCCGATAGGAATTGAGTCCGTCGGACAGATTTGAAACATGTTCTATTTCTAGGTATTGGGATTTTTAAAATGATTTTTAAAATGAAAAACAATCGGATTAGCCCACACACGATCAGATTGTCAGACGGACTGATTCCGTCGGACCTAGTCTGCCGGAAGGTCCGGTCGTGTGTACGCGGCATAACATGGTGGAAACACAGATAAATAATTGTGCCAGAAATATAGTGCTGCTAACTTCTTCATTTACATGGCATCACAGTGCATTTTTGGCTCTGAATTCCCAAGCACATGTTGTCAGCCCTGCCTACTTCATTTCTGATCAGATATAGCAAAAAATAAAAAAAAATTGTATAATTAGCAAGCTTAAAGGGAGTGAATAAGAGAAATTCATAGTTCTCTTTTCTTGCTCTGCTGGCATTCTGGCCTTTTGGTAGAAATGGCTGGTTGTATAGTATCCCTGTTGGTATGATAGGGGCTCTGAAGGCTAGTACTGGCTGGAACAGAAACCTGGGATGGACACAGGCAGTTGGGGCATGTCAGTAATTCCCCTGGGAATACTGAATGGGCCTCAATCAGTTATTTCTGATTTATCTACTTTAGCCCGAAAGGGGCTCAACAGAGCATTTTTTCAGATTTGGCACTGCGTCGATTTAGCTGACAATTGTGTGGTCGTGCGACATTGTACCAAAACAAAATTGATGTCCTTTTTTCCCCCCTCTGCGGTTTTTATTTTTTGCGCTATAAACAAAGTGCGTCAATTTTGAAAATAAAATAATATTTTTAAATTTTTGCTATAATAAATATCCCCAAAAAATATATAAAAAAATGAATTTCTTCCTCAGTTTAGGCTGATATGTATTCTTCTACATATTTTTGGTAAAAAAAAAATCACAATAAGTGTATATCGATTGCTTTGCGCAAAAGGTATAGCGTCAACAAAAAAGAGGATAGATTTATGGCATTTTTATTATTATTATTTTTTTTACTAGTAATGGTGACGATTAGCGATTTTTATGGTGACTGCGACATTGTGGCAGGCAGATTGGACACTTTTGACACTATTTTGGGACCATTGACATTTATACAATGATCAGAGCTAAAAATAGCCACTGATTACTGTATAACAGGGGTTAAGGGGTTAAACACCAGGGGGCAATCAAGGGGTTAAGTGTGCTCCCTATGTGTTCCCTATGTGTGTTCTAACTGTAGGGGGGATGGGTTCACCACAACATGACAGAGATCACTGCTCCCGATGACAGGGAGCAGTAGATCACTGTCATGTTCCTAGGCTGAACAGGGAAATGCCTTGTTTACATAGGCATCTCCCCGTTCTGCCTCTCCTCACCGCAATCATGGGCTACCGGCAAACATCGAGTTTGCGGGACCCACGGGCACGCTCTTGTGGTGTGCAGTGGGTGCGCGCGTACCCGCTAGGTGGGGATTTTGCCTGCCAATGCCATTCTGACGTAAATCGGCTTGTGGCAGCCGGCATGTGGTTAAATGGGTCTACCTTGTCTGGCCATGGGCTGAGAAGGTAGAGAGTCCACAGTGTCTATGCCCACTGGCAGTGGTCACCCCATGGGTGTGCGTAGTAGCACTTAGGCGTGGCAAACCCATGGTATGTGAATGTACACATGGTCACAGCACTAAAACATTTTCTGCACTGGGCCTTCTGCACTGGGCTAAGTCCAGGGCAATTTTTTGCTATTTGGCCAAGCCAGTGAACATTGTGTGACCACAATTTTTTTTTTCTCCTCATGTTTGTCACCTTTCACTTTTGTGTGTTTTTTTTTCACTGGATGGATTATGTGGTCCTCAGGCCTATCCTGAAGTCTAGGGGGAGATGTGTGGCCGTCCTCCTTCCTCCTCTCAACTGGGGGGGTCTCTCTTCCTATTAGTACTCGTTGGTCAGCTTTGGCTGACTATGAGGAAAGAGACCTTTTGGCTAGGAGGACCCTGTTTGTGTGCCTTTTTGTACACTTCCGGGTTTTGTTTGTGCAAACCACTGCAGATTAAAACAAAAACCCTCTCCCCTCTCTATAAAAAAAAACTTTCTTTTTTTATTTTATTTTTATTGTTTTGATTCTGTTCTAAGAGAATTTTCTGGGAAGACTGGGGGATGTCCTTAAAAATCTTCTCTTCTCCAGTGGCACAGGGAAAAGGAGTGTAAAGGGCCGTGTCACATAGAACTATCCCCACAGAACCAGTGAGGGCATTGAGACTGGTTACCCAACACATAACTATCTGCCAGATGAGTTAGTAGGCAGTATTTCCTGATGAATTGGGGGTTGCCTGAAAAAGCAATATAACAGAAAAGCTGGGGATTCGAAGCTTGCTTCAAATGAAATAACAAATCTGCCCGGACAACAGCTTTAAAAATGATATATCTATGATGGATAAGCTATATTGTCCTGTAAGTAGACAGAGTAATACAAAATAGAATGATGGCATGATTCAGCCATATAGTATATGTTTATGCTTTGGAGTTTTTACTGTCATAATTGGTATCCAAAAATTATGATGATTAGGGTTGTCCCGATACCAATACTAGTATCGGTACTGATACAGAGCATTTGTGCGAGTACTTGTACTCGCACAAATGCTCCCGATGCCTAATCCAATACCTGCAACCGGAAGCCAGCAGGCGGAGAGGGCGGAGCGGAGATCAATCTGGCAGCAGTAGAACTGTGGGCAAGCTGGTGGGGGGCAGGGATGCAGAGTGCTGGCGCATATTCTATCCAAAACGGTGACCGGAGCCCTCACATTCGGTAAAGGAAGTGACAGCTCCGTGTCTCCGTCGGAGGGTAAACATCACCACGCCCATCTTGGTACACCCTGCACTTGGCTGCAGTAAGCCAGCAGTGGACATCTTGTTACACCTAGCCCATACAGTTCAGGCTGGGTGTAACAAGATGTCCACTGCTGGCTTACTGCAGCCAAGTGCAAGGTGTACCAAGATGGGCATTGCAACATACTTACTAGATGTTAAATGGCATGAATGATGAGAGGCAAGGAAGGATTTTGCAATGCTATATTCTCTATAGCATTGCAAAATCCTTCCTTGCCTCTCAGCATTCATGTAATTTATGATTCTATTGCCAATCAGTGCTGCATTTTAGTGCCCATAAGTGCCGCCTGTCAGTGCCACCTATCAGTGCTCATAAGTTCCGCCTATCAGTGCCTTCTATCAGTGCCCATAATTACTGCCTATCAGTGCCCATAAGTGCGACCTATCAGTGCCCATAAGTGCCCTATCAGTGCCATCTATTAATGCCACCTGGCAGTGCCCATCAGTCAGTGCCAACCATCAGCTTCAGCCATCATTGCCAGCCACCTGTCAGTGCCAACTATCAGTGCCCAAAAGTTCTGTCTATCGGTGCCCATAACTGCCACCTATCAGTGCCCATCAGTCAGTGCCATCAGTGCCAGCCATCAGTGCCACTTATCAGTGCCCATAAGTGCCACCTATCAGTGCCCAAAAGTGCAGCCTATCAATGCCCATCAGTCAGGGCTATCTATCAGTGCCCATCAGTCAGTGCCAGCCATTGGTGCCACCTATCAGTGCCATTTATCAGTGCCCATAAGTGCTGCCTATCAGTGCCATCTATCAGTGCCCATCAGTCAGTGCCATCTATCAGTTCCAGCCATCAGTCAGTGCCACCTATCAGTGTCCATCAGTCAAACTGTCACATGGCGACTGCCACAGTTCCTCCTGCTGCAGCCTCCCCACCTCTGCAGTCCGGTGGCGCCTGCAGGGACTCCCGCTAGAGCCAAGCAAGTGGTTCAATAACACCAGGTGCCAAACAGTCACAATTGATTTACCGCATAGTGACCTGTGTCAGGTCGAATGTTGGAGGTGAGAGGCCATCTATTTATGTGGTGGAGGGATCACTGAATATCAGACCTATCAATCTGCGTTTGTCTATCCACTTGCACTATTTCGGATTGTCCCCAATTGAACATGGACATTTAATATATTGCGTAGCACTGTTTACACGTTTTTTTACTCATCTGAGGGATTGATTGAGTTAACCTTGAGTGTCTGCTTGCAGTCTTTTTATTTCTTGTATATATATCAGCGCTGAACATTGTATCTATTTTTTTAAACTGTCACATGACATTAAAAAAAAAGTATTGGTAATCGGTATCGGTGAGTACTTGAAAAAAAGTATTGGTACTTGTATTCAGTCTTAAAAAAGTGGTATCAGGACAACCCTAATGATGTTAAGTAGGTACCAGGCTTCAACTTTATGCTTATTAAATGCCAATTTAAAAAGGAAATAAAAACATCTGGTAAGAACATGTAGTGCTCTGGAGGTGTTACTTGGATGTGCGCTGTGTTATCTCCTGGGCACAGAAGGGAACTTTTCTGCTGGTTGGTGATATCATGTATACACTGGCATTAGGTGTTCTGACAGTTGTAGGATATTATTGAGCGTGGCAGTAGGCATCAGTCAGTATGATGGTCTGAGGAAGATCCTGTACAGTGGCACTATGACAGCGAGTACAAATTATATACAGTAAAATGAGTTGGTGTGATAGTCAGGGACAATCTTTTTAGTCATTTTAGTCTTTGGCATAGCCAGTTACTTTAGTTAGCATTTTGGTTGATCTGACAGATTACCTCTGTGTATAGAAATATTGGGGCAGACAGTGTTTATTGATGTTTTAAGGGCCGGTTCACACTGCTGCGAATTTGAGCCGTTGCAATCACTCAAATTCGCAAGTCATTTAAATAACATCGTTTTCCATTAGTGCCATTCACATCAATGCGTTTGCGAATCCCAGCTGCGTACAAAAAGGGTCCTGTGCGAGTTTGATCCCTGTGCGATGTGAATTCTATGCAATATTTACCATAGAATCGCAGTAGATTCGCCGGGACACATTAAGAATTCGCAACGAAAATTTGCAAGGCAATCGGATCAAATTTACGCAAAATTCGCACCGCAGCAGTGTGAACCAACCTTTAAACTCTAGGTTCTGAGAAAATAGATTAGTCACTCGTAGATTTGCAAAGGTTTGTCTTTTCTTTCTTTTTTTCTTTTTAATTATTAATATTGTTAAAGCGGAGGTCCACCCTAAAGTGGACCTTCCGCTCATTGGAATCCTCCCCCCCTCCGGCGCCACAATTGGCACCTTTCAGGGGGGAGGGGGGTGCAGGTACCTGTACAGTACAGGTATCTGCACCCACTTCCGGGATAGCTCTCTGCAGAAAGGGGCGTAGATCTACGCCCCTTTCCGAAAGTCCCCCGCTGCCTGCTGGGAAACACACAGATCCCAGAGGCAGCGGGTCCATCCTTATTGCGCAGGGCGACTCACGCATGCGCAGTAGGGAACCGGAAAATGAAGCCGAAAATGCTCCACTTCCTGATTCCCATACCCAAGATGGCGGCGGCAGCACCCAAGAGACGATCGAGAGATCAGCTTCGGGTGCCGACATCGCGGGCGCGCTGGGCGGGTAAGTGTCCTTATTTTAAAAGTCAGCAGCTGCAGTATTTGTAGCTGCTGGCTTTTAAAAAAAAAAACGGCGGAACTCCCGGCGGACTCCCGCTTTAACTTCTTGAAGCACAAGGGCTGCAATATATATTTATGTTTAAAAAAAATGTATATTTCATTGCAAGCATCGGGTAACAAATAAGTGTATCAGAGTATATCATAACAGAAAAAGTTATACATGGAAAATAAGTAAAAAATAAGTATAAATATCAATCATAGTTATTACAATGTATGGGAATACTATAAAGGTTCATGCACACTGCAGCTCAAAAGAATCGGCTCCTACAGACTTTTGACATCCTGCCTGGAAACTTTCCTCCATGTTAGCCAATGTGTCCATGTACACTATGGCTTTTTCAGGCATTTTAGGGCATATGCTCAGACAGGCAGAAAAAAAACCTCCACCAAACTCACGTTTTTCAAAGGAGCTAATGCCCCAAAGAGCTCAAAAAATCTCAAAAGAGCTCAAAAAAGTTTAAAGAATCTTGAAAACACGTGAAAACGTTTGTTGCAGATTTTTGTTTTGTTTATACAGTGGTTAAAAAAATACTATCTAGGAGAGTTGGTGAAAAAAAAAAAAGCTTATGCTCAAAAAAGCTCAAAGAAGCTCAAGGAAGCTTGAAGAAGCTCAATAAAAACATGCACAAGAGCACAAAAAAGCTTTTTCAAGCTGAAATAAAAGCTTGAATGCTTGTAAAAGCAGCTTTGTTTTTGAGCTGTGGTGTGCATGAGCCTTAATACTATATTATATTGAATTCCAACAGTTGGTGTCTAACTATAGCATATGAATACTAGTAAAAACTCAATATTTAATACTTAATATAAAATAAATAATTAAATAGGGATTTTGAAAGGAGATTCTAGGAATAGGAATTAGAATGTTAAATGATGATTTAAAAAAAGAAAAAAAATTGAATGATTTGTTAGCACCAGTAAAATAAGTTTGTGTTATGAAAATCCACCAAAAATAAGCATAAAAAACAAAACAAAGAAGCAGGGTGTTGAAAATTTGTTGTGTCAGTTTTTTCCCGGAGAGGGGAATGAGATTGTGTCTTGTCAATCTGTCCCGGATACGCCTAGAAGCTTTCTGTAGGTCAGCGTAGATTTGGACATTTCCTGAGCAGGGTTTGGGAAGAAAAGAGACAGACGAGAGACAACTTTAAAAGGGTACAAAGTAAGTGAGTCACAGCTAGCAATGCATGTCATGACTTTACTGTAATATTTCTTGTAATACAAAAATGGTTTAAGGCCCCTTTCACACTAACGTCCCGTTCAGGCCCGCCTGTCAGTTTTTCAGGCGGACCTGAACGGGTGCTCCATAGAGCTCTATGGAGCGTCGGATGTCAGCGGTGACATGTCCGCTGACATCCGACCCGCTCCGATCCGAAAAAGTGTGACGGAGGAAAAAGCTATTTTTCCATCCGTCTGCGGATCGGATCGGATGACGACGGGCACTGCGGTCCGTCGTCATCCGATCTCCCATAGGGGAGAGCGGCGCTGTGACAGGTCCGTCCCTGCACAGTGTGCGGAGACAGACCTGTCATCTCCCTGCTCAGCGGGGATCGGCGGAGTGATCCCCGCTGAGCAAACGGACATCCACGGGGCGGATCAGAACTGATCCGCCCCGTGTGAAAGGACCCTTAGGGTCCTTTCACACGGGGCGGATCAGTTCTGATCCGCCCCGTGGATGTCCGTTTGCTCAGCGGGGATCACTCCGCCGATCCCCGCTGAGCAGGGAGATGACAGGTCTGTCTCCGCACACTGTGCAGGGACGGACCTGTCACAGCGCCGCTCTCCCCTATGGGAGATCGGATGACGACGGACCGCAGTGCCCGTCGTCATCCGATCCGATCCGCAGACGGATGGAAAAATAGCTTTTTCCTCCGTCACACTTTTTCGGATCGGAGCGGGTCGGATGTCAGCGGACATGTCACCGCTGACATCCGACGCTCCATAGAGCTCTATGGAGCACCCGTTCAGGTCCGCCTGAAAAACTGACAGGCGGGCCTGAACTGTAATTTTGCACATACAGTACTCCTCTCTGTATTTCTTCCACTAGTTCAAAGTTTGAAAATGACACCTCTGTAAGCTTCAATTAGAAATATGATCCCCATTTGCCCGCATCAGTTGCCCCAACCAGTTATGAGAACTGTTTATACAGGCATACCCCACTTTTAAGTACACAACGGGGTTTATTTACTAAAGCTGAAAAGTGCAAAATCAGGCTAATTTCTGCATAGAAACCAATCAGCTTCTAACCTCGGCTTGTTCAATTAAGCTTTGGTAATAAATCCTGGAAGCTGATTGGATTGTATGCAGAAATGAGCCTGATTTTGCACTGTCCAGCTTTAGTAAATAAACCCCATTGTGTACTTAAAAGTGGGGTATGCCTGTATACAGGGAGGCAGGCATATACCAACAACTTCATCATTATAGTGAATTTGAAATATAAATGACATGATTTTAGGAAACACAACTAATGGATGATTACACAATGTAAGTACTAAGGGAAGCATAAAAGTTAACTTTGCTACCCTCTCCTTCTGAAAATGCTGGTTCATAGGCTAGTTCCAAGTTAGTGACCCAAATGGTGTTTAAAGCCTTATGCCTTGTACACACGGTCAGACTTTCTGACAGAAAATGTGCGATTGGATCGTGTTGTCGGAAAATACGATCGTGTGTGGGCTCCATCTGACTTTTTCCGTCTGAATTTTTGAGAGCTGGATCTACAATTTTCCGACAACAAAATCAGATTAAATTCGGATCGTGTGTAGACAATTCCAACGGACAAAGTGCCATGCATGCTCAGAATAAATTACGAGACGAACGTTATTGGCTACTGGCCAGTTTATAGTCCCGTCGTACATGTTGTACGTCACTGCGTTCAGAGCGATCGGATTTTACCACAACTTTGTGCAACCATGTGTATGCAAGACAAGTTTGGGCCAAAATCTGTCGGAAAAAATGTGACGGAATTTGTCGCCGGAAAGTCTGACGAATATGTACAGGGCATAACTCTACCGAGAGCTTTTTATTTCAAATAGTTAGACTGTCTGTTTGCTGCCTGTTTCCCTGATGGGGGGACTTCCCCTCATCCCAAGTGTTAGGAAACCTTAGCAATAGGGACAAAAAAAACAAACCCATAATTTTAGTAGAGAGGGCAAGAGTTGTAATTTCTGAAGAGCTTTTATTGCTGTTGCTGCTTTCCAGTCCTCCCTCCATCTGTGCAACTGGTCCAGGCTGTGGTCAAACAATGACATAATCAAATACAAAGCGGGACCAATAGCCCTGCTTTGTATATGAGGATGTTGAGGGATTGCCCACGACCCTGAATGGAGGAGACACCAGAGCGACGAGTAGGATGAGTATTAGACCTTATTACTCATCTCCCAGGGGTAACAAAAATGTAACCCTTCCAGTAGGCCACCCCAATTTTGTAATTTCTAGAGTTGGGCTGTAAGTAAATGACACTTAGCCCCTGTACACACGGTCGGAGATTTCCACAACCAAATCCGTCGGATTTTGCCCATTGGATTTTATCCGTCGGATCTTGTCCGAAACTGTTGCATACACACGGTCGGACAAAGTTGGCGAAAAATACGATCTTTCAGAACGTGATGACGTAATTTCGTTACGATGGGACTATGTTCAGGCTAGTAGCCAATAGCTTTGATGTAGGAATTTGATCTGAGCATGCGTGGCACTTGGTCCGATCAAAATTCTCTACACATGATCGGAGTATGTCCGATCGAACCAGTTGGTCGGGAAATATTTCCAACATGTTGGAAAATTGGGTCCGACGGATATTCCGACTGAATGAGTCCGATGCATACCACACACAGTCGGATTATCCGACGACACAGTCCGATAGGACACATTCCGACGAATTCTCCGACCGTGTGTACAAGGGCTTAGACAGAGCCACCCTCCCCCCCCTCTCTGCATTCCACAATTGTTATAGTGATACTTCTCTTGACTCGATAGGTCCTAATCAACTCGCCATCTTTGGTACATCATCACAGTTTCCATCCCTATTCTTCCTTCACTTTTCCCTTTTTCCTTTCCTCTCCTTTCTCCTTAGTTCTTATATAAAATGGTTCATTTTGTCTACTCAAAATAACCTAGGTTGATCCTAGACAATTATAGTTCATGTTTTACTATTGGTAATTTGTTGCTTTTTGTCATTTATGTTTTGGACCGTATTAACTGTTATATTTTACCTGGTTCCTATATCGTTCCACGTTGCGAGTTTATGTTTTATATCTGTCAAGCTGTGGGCGATAGCCAAAGTTGCTGACTTCTTAGTTCACCTTTTTTTTTTTACTGTTGTGTCTTGCTTGTTTGATATTACAAACTGACCCATTAATAAAAAAAATGTCACCCCTAAAACCTAGGCTGAGTCGGGAAGAGTGTAAATTTCCGTCTTGGTTTTACTTACATTGAATCTATTTGGGTCCCCAAAGTCAAGATAATTATTTGAGACGACTATAAACTTCCTTTTGTACTTTTACCTCTAAAGCCTGCCATAGATGGATCAAAATGATGCTGGTTCAGCAGGAACAGGTCAAATTTTAATTCATCTATGGCCAGGCTGATTGTACTGAAGTAGGTCTATCGATCGACATTACCATAACCAGTCTGTTGGTTTTTTTGTTTGTATGATCACTGCCGCAAGCTATAGCCACAAGCACTGATAATTGTATGTCGTTGGCGGGGAAACCTCCCATTGTCAGAATACAATATTGCAGAGGGAGGGATTCCCCCATAAACACTGACTGTGTTGATGTGGTAATCAAGCAATTTTTTTACCTTAACCACTCTTAGACTGAACCATTTTGCTGGCTTAAGACCAGACCACTTTTTGCGATTCGGCACTGTGTCGCTTTAACTGACAATTGACTGACAAACAAAATTGACGTCCTTTTTTCCCCACAAATAGAGCTTTCTTTTGGTGGTATTTGATCACCCCTGTGGTTTTTATTTTTTGCGCTATAAATAAAAATAGAGCGACAATTTTGAAAAAAAACGCATTATTTTTTACTTTTTGCTATAATAAATATCCCGCAAAAATATATACATTTTTCCTCAGTTTAGGCCGATACGTATTCTTCTACATATTTTTGGTAAAAAAATTTTTTAAAAAATCGCAATAAGTGATTATTGATTGGTTTGCGCAAAATGTATAGCGTTTACAAAATAGGGGATAGTTTTATGGCATTTTTATTATTGTTTTTTTTTTACTAGTAATGGCGGTGATCAGCGATTTTTATTGTGACTGCGACATTATGGTAGACACATCGGATATTTTTGACACATTTTTAGGACCACTGTCATTTATACAGCAATCAGTGCTATACAAATGCACTGATTCCTGTGTAAATGGCACTGACAGTGAAGGGGTTAACCAGGGGGTGGCAGTGCAGGAGTTAAGTGTGTCATAGGGGGCGTGTTACTAACTGTGGGGAGCTGGGCTGTGTGTTAGTGAACACTGATCTCTGCTCCAATCACAGGGAGCAGAGATCAGTGTCACTTGTTGCTAGGCAGAATGTAAACAGCATCTCCCCGTTCCATGAGACGATCGCGGGTATCCCCGCAGCGGTCGAGTCCGTGGGACCCGTGACTCACGGGGGTCCCTATTGGTACGCGCGCGCACCGCTGGCGGCGCACACGCGATGGCAGGGCGGCAATTACAAATGGAGGTACCTGTATGCCAATTTGCCTGCCCGTGCCATTCTGCCGATGTACATCGTCGCGCGCCGGTCAGGAAGTGGTTAAACCCGTAGTTAAGGGAAAGAAAATTGCATAATGGACAGGCTGCTTACGGTATGTTTTTCAACATTTCAGAAAACAACACAGCATTTTATAATGTTATTATGACCCAAATAAGGACATAACAATCATATGACATCTTCCTTGAAGAATAACTATTCTACAGGGCAATAAAGTGTGCTTTCCTTTACACATACAGAGATTTTAATCTGCTAGAAATTCTCTGTACCAAAAGACTGTCTGTCCTGCTTCAGGTGTGTTTAATGAGATATAACAGAGGGTCCTTGCTTTACAGCGAACAGACAGATGTATTCATGGCATGGAGGCACTGACAGATTTCAAACTGTATGTGTTATTATTCAAAAAATTACTAGAATGGACTATTAATGCTGAATTCCAGGAATTCAGCAACTTTGCAAATGTGCAGGAACACTACGAGCTAGGTGCATGTTACCTCTGAGACTTATTATTATTACTAATATGTGACAGGTTTAATGCACTCCCAGAGGGCAGCACAGTGGTATAGTGGTTAGCACTTTCACCTAGCAGCAGATAGGGTTGCTGGTTCAAATCCTGACCACAACACTATCTGCCTGGAATTTGCATGTTCTCCCTGTGCCTGGGTGGGTTTCCTCTGGGTACTCCGGTTTCCTCCCACACTCCAAAGACATGCTGGTAGGTTAATTAGACCCTGTCCAAAAAAATTGGCCATAATATATGTTTGTGTATGTCAATGTTGTAAGTGTGTCAGGACTCTACAGGTTAAAGGACTGCATAATTAGCTGCAGATGGACACCAGTGGCAAGAAAAGCAACCTGAGGCGATTCAGTTCATATAGGTAGCGCTATACAAGTCATTCATTCACACTTCAACTGTGAGAGGAGAGAAGCACACACAGCAGCTATGCCCACTGCTGCCCATTCACAGAAGTCTTTGTATTTTATGAATGAGTTCACATAATACAAAGGCTTCTTGGAATGGGCAGAAGGATCAGAGGAGCGGACATAGCAGTTCAAGAAGGGTCCTCTGTTCTTGAAGAAACTGAGACCACAGTGAGCAGCATCAGAGCTCTGGAAGTTGTCTTCATGAAACACAATAAACCTGTCAGATGTGAATAATAGAGATAAGTCTAGGAAGTAGGCAGGCACCTCGTTAGACTTAACTCATGGCATGTCTGCAGTTTTTACAAAGTACCTGATTTCCAGGAATTCAGCTTTAATGTAGTTGTGTTTGATGATTGTCAGAGTTCCTTCAGATGTATCAGGATTGATTTACTAAAAGAGTAGAGCGTTTTGATATTGCTACATCAATTTTTACTTAGCATAGTGAATACGTTGAAGCTGCATTACTTCAATCTTTCAATCAAATGCAAGCAAAAATACAGTTTTGTATGGGTCTCTGTCAATTTCCCAAAAAGTTCAAATCTTGGCTCCTGCAGTAGAAGCCGGTGCAGCCTGTTTTGAAGAATGGCAAGCTTTGAGAGTCTTCAGCATTTGAGAAACCTGGGAGATCAAATGCCTGCATCCCTCTCTGTACTCAATGATTCTGTCTGCCCCTACGTAACTACTGAGCCCATGCATGGCAAGGGACATGGGGTTTCAACAGTCCTAAGAAATGGCCAATGCAAAACACTTTGATGAAGCAGGAATTCCTTCAAAACAGCCAAGTTCAGATTCTCTGCCTTCCAGAGGGGTAAGTATTCTATCGCAGGGGCCAAGATTGCATTCTTAGATAGAGCCGCTTAAATTTCCATTGCACATGTTAGGGTATTCAAATAAACAAAGCTTCACCTCATTCACTAAGCTAAGTAAACATTCTTTACTTCCTTAGTAAATCAGCACCATTAAATCATAGTATGCATATGATGTTGTATCTGCAGTGAGATGTCAGATTAAATCCAAGCATTGTAGATTGTATTTATGATTCCTCAGTCAGTTTCTGCTTTATTGGACTTGTATAAAACATACTGAGAGTGATAAGTACAGGTAGTTATATTTATTCAATCTAACTTTCATGGATGCTATAAACTGGTTATGGCAGGGACCAGGGGCGGCCTGTCTATTAAGGGTACACAGGCGCCACCCCCCATCCATGCTTCCGGCCCCTTTCAGGTTGTCGGATACATGGATTCCAATGGGGGGGGGGGGGGGGTTGGGTTTGAAGCACCTGATTAGATCCAGAGGTTTTAATAGGCTTCAAAATAGGATGGGCTTGGGGAGCAGAGAATGTGCTTCAAGCCCACCCAGGTGTGTTTAATAGTGAATGAATATCCGCTATTGTAACACTGATCCTCCTCCTGGCCAATCAGGAAGCGGCTCTTGAGACCCGAAATTTGGTATGGAAAAACCGCGCTGACCCAAATAAAAATAAGTAGATAGGCTGCAGTGATGTGAGATAAACACAAAAAGCAGAAAACAAAGAAAACTGTGCCACAAATATAAAAAATAAACACTAAAAATCAATAATTACAAGTGTCCAAAAATAAATATTGAAGACAAAAAATGTATAATAAATTAAGAGTCTCTTAAAGTGTCAGTGTCCTGATCATAATGAAATGGGCCACCATTGTCCTACACAAAAAAAGTAAATTGATAGAATTAAAAGCAAAAAAAAAAAAATATAGATAACTTAGATGAACAGTCTCTTATTGTGTCAGTGTCCTTGGTAAACCACCACTGTGCTCCACACTTTCATTGAATACCACCACCAATAAGAAAGCCACTTACCAGATGGTAAGTACAGACAGCATTTGCCTATACCCAGCCGCGGCCCTAAGCATAAGAAATGGATCCCTCCTGATAACCTCCTCCAGGTGATCGAAAACGCTTGGGCTCAGCAATTCAAGTGGTTCGTACCAACGTGGACCATATAAACCAAACAGAGTACCATAGCGTGATACCATAATAACAATATGTTTATTAAAAATGTAAAATATACTCACAAAATTCCAGTACTAAAAACAAAACGCCGGCCGGCATTCAAGGAGCCCTTCCTCCTTTGTAAACAACGCAGTGACATCACTGCACGTCCTCCCTCCTTGGTGGCCCATTTCATTATGATCAGGACACTGACACTTTAAGAGATTCTTAATTTATTATACATTTTTTGTCTTCAATATTCATTTTTGGAGACTTGTAATTATTGATTTTTAGTGTTTATTTTTTATATCTGTGGCGCACTTTTCTTTGATTTCCGGGTTTTGAGACCCACCACCTGATGGCCTGAAAGGACAGGCGATCTTATTGGAAGCCTAGGAGGAGGGGAGTAAACGCGTGGCGGAAGCAAGGAGGAGGAGAGGACACAGCTCGCTGCTCGATGCCCTCTGCCCACCACCTAGATGGGGTAAGTGCCGGACCGATTGGCGGACAGCAAGTAATCACCCCCTCCCAAAAAAAAAAAGAAAAAAAAAAACATCAGCCGTCACTGACAGGGACTGATGTGAATGATGTAGAATATAAAAATAAAGCTTGGCATAAATTACCAGGGCATGTGGCTAAGTGGTTAGAACTTCCGCTAAGCAACACTAGGGTTGTTGGTTTGCATCCCAACCACGGCACTTCCTGCCTGGAGTTTGCATGTTCTCCCGGTGCCTGTGTGGTTTTCCTCCCACACTCCAAAGACATGCTGGTAGGTTGTTTGGCTCCTGTTGGCTCCTGTTGGCCCTACGTGTGTATGTATGAATGTGATTTAGGGACCTTAGAGTGTAAGCTCCTTGAGGGCAGGAACTGATGTGACTGTACAATGTATATGTAAAGCGTGGCATAAATTGATGGCGCTATTAAATTTAACAAATAAATATAAGTATCTGTAACAATAATAATAAAGCTGGCACAGATGACCATATACAGATCATACCACAGGATATTTGGTCCATGTTTTCAACATATCTGGATGTGAAAATGGTTCCCTCTTTGTTAAGAATTGGCAGCTGTGCCTCAGATCCTCATGCCATCCTCATGCCATGCTCTGATACACGAAAGGAGGAAGTCACAACCTCCTTTCAGTGTTATAGATTTTTTTATTTCTACTGTTGCTTTGTATGGATTTGTAGCAGAGTTTGACAATCTTATAGAACCGCTGGGAATGGGATAGTCCTGCATTTTAGGGTAAACCTCAAGCCAATTGTCCCAGCTTATCTTTACATGAAGATTTCCGATGGCTCCTTTCCTAAATAACTCCAAGTGAATTGCTGGCTGCTCCGAGGTTAACTCATGAAACACCAGAACGTCATAAAGTAACTGGGGAGAATATAAATGTGACAGTTATTAAAGGTACAGTAAATATTTTATGTAAAGAAAAAGATTTAAAAGAAATTCAACAGCAAATATATTTGGTAAATTAGTAAAGTTTCAGATATTTAAAGCAGAACTTCATCCAAAAATAACAACATAAAAATGAACATCCCAATAAACGCCCAATCACACTTGTGTGTTTTCCTACACCTTGCTACACCTGACTGTGCACAATCCCGTTCTTGCTCATTGTCCCTATTCACATTTATACGATCAGCGGCCATACGCTCCATACCCTACTTTCACAAAAGTACATTCGGTTTTTTCAGTGTATTCAGGTGTTTATGATCCTTCATTTGACTTCAATAGAAACTCCCATAAACGCATGATACCCTGTTTCCCCGAAAATAAGACCTAGTGTGATTGTCGGTGATGGCTGCAATATAAGCCCTACCCCCCCAAATAAGCCCTACCCCCCCAATAAGACCTACACAGACTTGAACTAGTGCTTATTTGGGGGGTAGGGCTTATATTGCAGCCATCACCGACAATCACGCTAGGTCTTATTTTTGGGGAAACAGGGTATGTGCATTTTTTTTGCACCTGAAGAATTCCTCTTTCTTATAGAACTTCCCTCCTCCCCTTGCCCAGTCCAGGAAACAAATGGCTGAAGCTTAATACATAAGCACACATTTCTGTGATAAACCTGTAATATGCTTGAAAAATGTCTGTAAAACACCTGAACAAAATGCTTCAAAATCACCAGGAATACACTGTGTGTTTGCTCTGCTCAAGTGTGTAAAATACCAAAATTAGCGTTTGCTGTAATGTTCGTCTTCAATCCAGAGATTTTACCCCCAGTACTTTTTTTTCTGCTTGATTTCCTTTCCTTTGCATTCAACCCACTTCCTCTGAGCCCAGGTCATCCTGGATCTGCCCCCAGTCCGGGGCTAGACAGTGAAAGGAGAAGCAGTACAGTACAGTTATGAGCTCACCTCTTTGTCACTCAGCTCTCTCTTCCTATCAGCGTGCTTCTTGTCAACATATGAGCTGATCGGCTTTGTAAACTCTAGAATTGCTGCACAGGGACTGTAAAAGAGTGATATATAGATACCAGGGTTACCAACCCCCTTATATACAGACAAAACAGAAATTTAACTGACAGAATGCACTTTTGTTGACAACCTGAAAATTGTCATAAAGAGAATTGTTATGTAAGAAAATATATGTAAACATTAACCACTTCTCGCTGTCCACAGTAGTTTTACTGCAAGTGGGCGGCAGTTACAGGCCAGCCAATGTACCTGTAGATCGCCCAGAACATGCCCCCTGGTGTGCCCTCCCCTGGGCATGCAGCACACCACTCCCGCGGCTCCTGGTACCTGCCCGCTTTGGGTTTCATTCGTAACAGATGTGCTTAGTATTGTGATGCTGTGATAGGCCCACAGTTATCACATGGTACAGAGTGCTGTGATTGGCTTAGCTGTAGCCAATTACAGAGTTAGAGTTGGGCCGAACACTCCCCTGTTCAGAACGCACCAGAATTACCGAACAGAGAAAAAGTACGGGCCTCGAACAGCGAACCCCATTGAAGTCTATGGGAGCCGAAGTTGAAAAATCAAAAAGTTCCCATTTTGAAGGCTTATATTCAAGTAATTGGCCATCAAAAGGGTATGGGGGTCCAGATACTTCCCTGGGGGGACATGCACCAATGCAAAAATATATATTTTTTTTTACAGGAGCAGTGATTTTAATGATGCTTAACGTGCAACAATAAAAATGAAAAATTCCTTTAAATATAGTGACTGGGGGGTACCCTTAGTCTGCCTGTAAAGTATAGAACATGGATATGCAATTAGCGGAGCTCCAGCTGTTGCAAAACTACAAGTCCCATCATACCTCTGCCTCTGGGTGTCATGCTTGTGGCTGTCAGAGTCTTGCTATGCCTCATGGGAGTTGTAGTTCTGCAACAGCTGCAGGTCCGCTAATTGCATATCCCTGCTAAAGAACATGCTGCAGCAAAAATTAGCAAAAAAAAAATTTATGAAATTACATTTACATTTACAGCAATACAACAGAAAAATGTTTTAAAAAATGGCGTGGGGTTCAACCCGGTCCATACCAGACCCTTCAGACCCATTCATGAAAGGTCAAAACATTGCTGGCAAAAATACCTGATCAACCCCACCCGAGTAGTGCAGGGCCACTATGGTGACACTGAACTACTCTAATTAACATATGTAAAAAAAATTTTTTAACAATATAAAAAAGTGAAAAAAATATATAAAAAAATGTTTAAATGTTTTTTTTCCCTACATACTGTAACCAGTCAGTATCCATGATCACTGCCACACCAGTCATATGAAGACGCTGCACTGCACTGGTAACAGTATGTAAAAAACAAAATTGTGAAAAAACAAAAACACATTTTATTTAATTTCTTTATTTTAGAAAGAAATGTGACCAAAAAAAATACAAACTTCAAAAAACTCTCCATACCTCTTACTAAATACCTCGGATGGTCTACTTTCCAAAAATGGGTAATTTGGGGCGGCATTTGTACTGTCCTGGCATTTTAATGGCCTCAAGAAATTAGAAAGATCATCAGCACATCAAGATTGATTAATTTTTGAATATATGTACCATAGTTTGTAGACGCTATAACTTTCACACAAACCAATTACTATACACTTATTGGGATTTTTTTTTACCATGTAGTAGAATACATTTTGGCCTAAATTTTTGAAGAAATTTGATTTAATTGGATATGTTTTATAACAGAAAGTAGAAAATATTTCTAAATTTTCATTAATTTATTTAGCAAAAAATAAAAAGAACCCAGTCATCAAATACCATCAAAACAAACTCTATTTCTGTGAAAACAAAAATGATATAAATTTAATTTACATACAGTGTTTCGTGACCATGCAATTGTAAATTAAATTATCACATCTGAATAGCAAAAAATGGCCTGGCCATGTAAAGGGGAAAATCTTCTGGAGGTCAAGTGGTTAACAATACCCATAAGAAATAATTAGCTTGACTTTACAATTAAAAAGTCAAAACAAAAAGTGAGAATGACTAGAATTATGGAAAACCTAGGGAACCCTGGGATGTAGACCCCACGTTTACATCAACGCGATTTACATCAGGTCAAATCGCATGTCAAATCAAGGCCTATTGCCGGCAATAGGAGCGTCCTAATCAGTGCAACGCCAACTTTGCAGCGCCGCAAAAATTTCCAAGTGTAGCTCCTGCATTACTTTTGGTGACTTCGGGGGGGGGGGGGCGATTTCAATAGAGATTTGTGCATGAACCCACATAGATGTCTTTCAAGTCGTCTTCGAACTTGCACTGAAATGCAGCTTTGAAATTGTGCAAGTTCAGATGAACGATTTCAAAGTCATGTGAATGAGGGTTAAGTAATGTGGCATTTGTAGCATGCTCTGGGAAATGGTGTCAATCCAGCAGCTAATTGAACTCTATAAAATGTCTGGATGACATTAAAGTGGTTGTAAACTCTCCCCCACAACTTTGTCCCATGTAAATCAGCATAAAAAAAATGAACATTGCTTATAAATATCTCCTTACTTGTTTAGTATTGTTGTAATCCTTTTTGTTCTTTAGAATTAAGTCACTGAGCATGCCCAGATCTCCCCTGATTTACGGCACACTCTCTATGTGCTTATCTCTCTGTTATCAGGACTTCCTACAGCACACGACACTGATATCCCAGGAGGCTGCATAATCATTCAGAGCTTCCTCCTACACCCCATGTGACCATGTGACATCACATGCAGTGTAAACCTGGCCATTACTGCCGCCTTATCAGTTGAAGCTGATAAGACTGACAAAGGCAAACATTAGACAATCGGCACAAGTAAATACTATGAAATAAAACAAGTCAGCTATGAACAGGGAAGCAAGGTTGCCATAGAAATGTTGGATTGAGAAGGAGGCTTGGTTAACAGTACAGGAAGTGCCCAGTGTAAGGGCAGAAATACACTCCACTGTGGAAACAATACTTAAGATGGTGCTGCCTTACCCCTGGAAACAAGTTTTTTAAAGTTTCTTTAAACAGTAAGTAATATGCGATTTGGGCTGGATTACAGGGGCTATAGTTTGATAATTACTTATTATAATGGACTAAATGAAAAGAAGCATCAGAGTGGGAGAGTTTACTTCCTCTTTAAATAAAATTAAAGTTTGTTAAAAAAAAAAAAAGTGAACAGTGAGATGCGCCGATATTGGCACATCAGAACTACACTGATCCGACTGGACTTCACCGCACACCAGCCGTTGTGTTGTAATGCAGCTCTTAGTGATGATTATTGGAGAGCTGAATTAAAAGAGAAGTATGGCCAAAGCTTTTTTGGCCATACTTCTCTTTTGGGTCACAAGAGTCCAGTTACTTTTGTTCTCCTATGACCCAGAGTCAGCTGATGGGGCAGAGCCACGCCAGGCTTTGGAATGGTCCTGACAATACTTTAATTGTCAAAAGATTGGTACATTTATTTTTATTTTTTTTGCCTTTGAACATTTCTCTTTAAAGAGGAAGTAAACCCTGATGAGTTTACTTCCTCTTTCATTCCCTGCAAAGGCAAAGCATAATGGACTACTATGCATCGCATAGTAGCCCATTATGTGTCACTTACCTGACACAGGAGCCAGCGAATTCGCCGCTGTCCCCTGTAGTCCGCCGCATCCATCTTGCTGGTGGGGTCTCGCAGCTCCGCCGCTGTCATTCAGCGAAGCCGCGATTACGTCACTACCACGCATGCGCACGGGAGCCGACACGCGCGGCAGCTCCGTCGCTGAGAATGCCACGCTCAGTGCGCCTGCGCGCCGCTGTCTACGGCGCATGTGCCGTAGACAGCGGTGCCCGTTTTCGGGCAAATATCTCCTAAACCATATAGGTTTAGGAGATATTGCTTGGACCTACAGGTTTGTAAGGGTTTACAACCACTAACTATTTATTTTTAGAAAATCAACTTAGTTTATATGCAGATTCTGTAACTGCAGAATCACTTGTTATTATTCTTTAAATGTTGTTAATCCATAGAGAAAAGAAGAAGAAAGTCTTCATCAGCAATATGCTTTTGTGGGTTATGTTTTTCTCAGTTATTTTTTATTTTTTTATCTGCTAGTTTGAAGCAGGAGCTCAGACTTGAAGATGTAGCTAATAAAATATAAAGAACTTAGTCCAGTGTTATCTCAAGTCTTTGGAAAAACCCCATGGGTTTGGCTTTGGCTGTCTAGAGCATCTGGAAGCTATCATTATAAACAATGACCCCCCCATCCTACCCCAACTCCTCTGAGACAGTACAAGCAGAACTTGAGAACTCCTAGCCTGCCGTGGACACCATGTGGTCTGTTCCTTCAAACTAACAAACCTGAGCGCCTTCCTCTCTCTGCTGTTTTACTTGGCACCAACATACCCCTTTCTACAATAGAATCCAGCTGTCCCTACGTCCTACGTTAATCTCCCCTTGAAAAATTGCATTGCATGCATGACTTTAAAAAATGAGCTTTATAAAGATTAAAGCCCATATTTAAAGGACACCTAAAGTCTGGATAAAACTGACATAATATATTAATATATATATAGAACAAAAAGGGTATAAGATAGGCCCACAGTACCCCACTCAGCGCCTATTTCAGCAGACCAAACATTCAGAAAAATAGTAAACAGATATAATAATGACCTATCGAATTAGTCTTGAGGGTCTATAGGGCAGCAGCCGTTAAAGTAGAAAAAGTCATAAAGTAAATAGTACATGGATAAAAATCAGTTCATGTCCTGAAAATATCAGTACTAACACAGCGCTAAACAATAAACAAATTAAAGTCCCAAATAACAGCATAAAAATCCAAAAGGAGATTGTGCAGAAAGGGTGACAATGATGGTATAATCAACGCTGTGAGGTGATAATAATGTTCATCAAAAAGTGCTGTAACTACGCCATCCACCAGGATTGCACCAATATTTCACTGCGTGAAGTTCGTATCCCCTCAGGGGGTTAAACTCACCAGATATAAGAATAATAAGCGCCTTTAAGGGAATAATCCCGTTTTTATATACCGCAATATATATTACATTTGTTTTGATTTATTTCAATCATTCGTTTTTTTAGTTTTTTTGCTTGTAAACATTGATGTGAAGACACTAGGGATTGCAAGAATTTACAAAGCACATAGCAGCACTACTTTAAGTCTGCTACATCATGGTTTTAAGCTATAGCCAGTACTACCATTAAAGAGACCCTGTCATTGCCTGCTGACCCTCCCATCTTCCCCAAACTGTATAAAAATGGCCAGCGAAACCCATCAATACCTGGAATTGACAGAACTTTTTAATCTTCGGACTGTCATTCAGCCGCCTTAAAGAGGAAGTAAACCCTGGTGGGTTTACTTCCTCTTTGTCACCCTGCAAAGGTAAAGCATAATGGACTACTGTGCATCGCATAGTAGTCCATTATGCCCAATATCCTTAGAATTCCCAATTCTTGACATGTGTCACTTACCTGACACAGGAGCCAGCGAAGTCACCGCTGTCCCCTTGTGTACGGAGCCTCCATCTTCTTGGTGGGTCTCGCTGCTCCGGCGCTGTCATTCGGCGAAGCCGCAATGACGTCACTCCCGCGCATGCGCACGGGAGCCGCCACTCGTGGCATATCGCCGTTGACAGCGGCGCGCTCAGTGCGCATGCGCCATAGACAGCGGTGCCTGTGTTTTGGCAAATATCTCCTAAACCGTGTAGGTTCAGGAGATATTTCTTGGACCTACAGGTAAGCCTTAATCTAGGCTTACCTGTAGGTCAAAGTGGTTTGTAAGGGTTTACAACCACTTTAAGAACAATGAAAGCTGTAGCATGTGAACTTCTAATATAAGATGAAAAGCCGCACTCCATAATTACTTCATTCTTGATATTTTATTCTATTGATGATAAAGTAACTCAATGCAAATAGTCTGCATGCCAAAAATCACACTGCCTGAAGACTTTTCACCCAATTTGTTATCCCACAAGTATAGAGTAAGCCTTCTCTACCCTTGTGACCGAGCCCATTGGGGGGGGAAAAGGCGTTTAGGAGTGTAATTTTTTGGTGTAGACTATATGCATTGAGTTGCTTTATCATTAATAGAATAAAATATCAAGAACAAGATAATTATGATAGCGGCTCTTCAGCCCCTTTCAGACAGGCAGACACCGGCAGCGGATTTGCCTGTTCAGAGTGAATCTGTCCGCTAATCCCTGCTGAGCAGGAAGATGACAGGTCTGTGTCCACTCCGCTGATGCAATGAGGACATAGACCAAGCCTGCTCTCCTCTATGGGTGGTCATAGGGAAACAAACTGCCTATATGGGACAGTATGGGTTTGGGTTGAACAACCTGTGAGGCCCTGCACCTAGGGGCTGTCACCTGGCTTGCATGTGGGATCCATGTGAGGATGAGCCCCGCCTCCGTGTTAAACGCAGACTACCTGCATCCAGGGCCAATCACTCGCATGTGATCACTGCATGAGGGATTACATGCAAGTGGCCTCACTTAGCTGCACGGGTCGGCAGCATCACTTTTATAATAGGGCTGCCTCCCGCAGCTAATTGTGGGAACCCCCGAGGGGTTATCACATCTAATCTTAGCGCAAGTGCATTCGCAGTTGTAAATGTACTCAAAAAAGGGTAAGAGAAGTTCTTTGCTAAGATTTACATACAATTCAATAAAAACTAAGTGTATGAGGCCTAATTGTAGATTGTTGTGGATGGAACTGCATTGTGTGTATTGGTTAGTTTGCCAATTGGGACCTTGAGAAGCAGGACACGGCAGGGCTTGATTTCCTCCTACCATCCCCAAAAATATATAGAACATTCGTTTTCTTCCAAATACAAAAAGTATATATATGGTAATAAGTATTCACTTAGTATTTTTATGAATGAGGTTTAAATAATACCACCACTAAATAAGCCAAGCATTAGAGTTGGACTCCGGATTTATTGTATGATTAAAGGCAAAACTTTTTTTCTTTCTTAGTTTTGGATAGAACGGAGAGGGATTAGAACACCTGTCAGGTATTTATCACATTTTGTGCCCTTTAGGGAGATTTACTCTCTCTATTGGTCCTATTTACTGTTATTACTTAGCTTGTGTGTTCTGACATCTTGCTATTGGAACCAGCATTAACTCCCCTGTTCCTGGTTTGCCCGTTTTCCTTCTTTGGACCATTTTTGGTCGGGAACATCCCACAAGAGCTGCAGTTTTGGAGATGATGTGACCCAGTCATATAGCCATTACGCTTTGACCCTTGTCAAAGTCACTCAAACCCTGACACTTGCCCATTTTATCTGCTTTCAAAACTTTCAGGGACAACATGTTCACTTGACTAATATATCCCACCCATTTTCAGATGCCATAGTAGTGACATAAGAAATGTTGTTCACCTTTACCTATCAGTGGTCATAAAATTTTAACTGGTCGGTATATACTGTATATATATATATATAATCAGTTGTTCTTTGTGTTAACAAATATTTAGTTAAGCAATCATCTGCTGATTGTTTATACCGCTTTCTTGTCTCAGAGGACAAGCTGAAGTCACTTCATCAGCTGGAATTGATGACTAGGTTGTAGTGGTATTTCCAGCTAGAGGTGTAGGCCACAGAACACTGCTGCAGTCCGGCACGCCAAAGGCCTCTGTTGTCTTTCCTAGGGGAGTAGAGCTGGCTTCCATTTGCTGCGTTGTAGGGTTTGCGTGCGTGTGCTGCAGGCTATGATTCTAGGATTCCACACCCTGGGCTCTTTCAGCACTGCATACGTCAAGTTTGTTTTTCTTTTATTAACCAAGAGAAGATGCAGTTGCCTGATTTGAGCTGCTTGATGCTTATGCAGTTGTCTGTGAAGAATGAATCCTGAATAGCTCTACATAAACTTCATAAATTATGCATTTCAGTTGTCATGTATCTCATTTTCAAACAGTAGTAGAAACAGGATTCGGGCAGCACAAAAAGATACATATAAGACAATAGAAAAGATTAAAGTAATGGAAAAAATTTGACGCCATGTTTTTTGTAAATTGTGAGGTTATAAGGAGGGTTGTACCTAGAGCACGTGAGAGCAAAAAGCATAAAGGGCCCTCCCTTTCTATTGGAACCAGCTTAATTTCCAATGAAAATCCTTCAGTAATACAAAAATTTTTTGCTTTATTGCAATTGTATAAAGCATTGTTTCTAAACCTTTTTTTCAGTCCCTGTTTTAAATTCTGCAGTCTCAAGTCACCAGTTCTAAAATGTTAAAAATAAAACTTATGTCGCGTACACGCGACCGGACTTTCCGACAGACTAGGTCCAATGGTCTTCCCAACAGACTTTCTGCGGAGTTCCGACGGACTTTCAAAATGAACAGACTTGGCCACACGCAAACGGACTACGTCCGTTCGTTTTGAACGTGATGACGTAAATGTGACTAAACAAGAAAGTTCAATACCTAAAATAAAATATAACTGCGCTACCAGAAATGCAAAACACAATACAAGCAGCCAACATTGACAATAGTACAATTGCATAAAACATAAAAACCCAAAAATGTGGCGCTTAAATGATAAATTTTTTGGTTTTTAAGAAAGTTCAATAGCCAGTAGCTTCTCTTGCATCGTATTTGGTCCATCGGACCAGCACACAGACAAACGATCTTCCCGATTTTAGTCCGTCGGAATTGAGTCCGTTGGATAGATTTGAAACATGTTTTATGTCTAGGTCCATCGGATTTATTTTACGAAAAATGATCGGACTAGCCCACACACAATTGGATTGTCTGACGGACTAATCCCTTCGGACCTAGTCTGCCAGAAAGTCCGGTCGTGGGTACGCGGCATTATAGTTTTACATGACGCAGCATCAGCCACACACACAGGACACCCAAACTTAGAGGTGATCTATTCTTTTAAAGCACACTGGTAATGACTAGTATTCCAGTGTTTCTCTTTTCCCTCAGTTTCTGATGGAAAAGAGATGGAAAGGGATAGGGGAAGGGCAAATAAGGATGCTGTGCAGGGTCCAATGCCCCCCTTATCAACTGATGATGTTATTGGTTGTTAAGACATGAGCGATTAGAAGGTTGTAATGGTGCACAATTAAGTGGCTTTGTGTAACTCAGAATGCTTGATCCACCCACTGGCTTGTTTACAATGTTTGATCAATTTTTAGGCATTTTGCCAAGGCTTCCCTGAAGAAAGCTAAAGGCACCCCAGGGTTGCTGGTATAGAGTTTCCTAAACTTTATATGTTCATTTGATCCAAATGTAGTTGCCAAATATTATTGATGCCTGCATACATCACTGTGTAGCTTGACAGCTCTGGGCCCCAGCGCTGAATTTAGATTTTCTGCCCCTCCCCCCCAAGGCAAACTATCTTGTGTTGCCCCTTTCCTACCAAAAACAGCTCTGGATACCCCTACTATCACATTACTGAAATATGATATTATAGCCACTCAAGGCTAGCCAAGGATGGATGCAGAAAGGTTTAAATAGACAGCCTGATCTCTCTACTATTTTATATGGAGAAATGATGACTAGAACAGGGTAAACAGTTACCTTACTCTACCAGCAGTTTGGCTATAGATGCTAGAATTCAGAATGGGTGACCTTTAATTATGATATAAACAAGGCCAAGGATAAATCCAAGGAAAGATCCAAGCTTACTCATCAACCAGCCCACTGACACCCGAATCAACAGATACCAGGGTGCCGTGACGAGGCTCTGTGGCTTAGGCATATATTTGCAAATGTGTGCAGACTAAACCCCTGTTCAAATTCATACTGTTAGGTTAATTTGGTTGTCAGCAGACTGGTCAGTGAGTAAGCTTGGATCTTTCTTTGGCCTTGTTTATATCATATGTTGCCTTCCAATGCTGCTTGTTTCAATGGCCAGTTATAGGTGGGGGCAGTGGACACCTTTTTTGTGTGACCTTAAGGCCCCTTTCACACGGGACGGATCAGTAATGATCCGCCCTGTGATGATCCGCTTGCTCAGCGGGGATCGCTCAGTTGTCCCCGCTAAGCCGGCGGATAACAGGGCGGTCCCAGCACACTGTGCAGGGACCGCCCTGTCAGCTCTCCGCTCTCCTCTATGGGGGATCGGATGAGCACGGACCGTCTGTCCGTGTTCATCTGATCCGCTCTGCAGACGGATAGAAAAATAGGATTTTCCTCCGTCTGCAGAATCGGACAATAGCGGAGGCGGACGATATCGGGTGTCTGTGGATGTTCACCCGCAGACACCCGCTATCCCATAAGGATGCATGTATGTCCGTATTTCATCCGCATACGGATGGATGAAATACGGACATAATGTCCGCATGTGTGAAAGGGGCCTTAAGTATACAGTTTAAAAAAAGATTAGCTAGGACAGCAACAAAGCAGACCCAGCAATTTTGCACTGGCAAGCAAGACGGTAGCCTGGAATTACTTATTATACATATTTTGTTATGCATAGGAATGCATTACTGACTCTGTAATATGATGTGTAGAAAGCTGTGTGCTACCACTGTCAGTCATACCACCTAGGCTATGGCTTATGTTGGCTATAAAGAATCCAGTTCTGCAGGCCACCTGTGATCTCTGCCTTTGGTTATAAAGATCTACATTTCTAAATCACATCTTCAGTTTCTTAGGCTCCTAGCATGTTTAGGCTTATACTGACCACATGTGATAAATATATGAGACAACGCTAAAAATATTAAACTCAATATTGTGAAAACACAACAATAAACCAATATAATGACATCAAACCTTTTTAGGTTAAAAAAACGTGTATAAAGAAATCACACCAAATCTGTAAATAAGTGTCCATAAGAGCCCATTCAACAAACAAGAAAGTCCAAAGGAAACAAATCATCCACGATTCAGTTGCTCCATCAGTGTCCCCACAATCACAATTGTTAGTGCTTCCACCACCACGTGACACCAAGTATTAAAGCCTCTTACCAGATCCTGTGGACCATCATATAATTTGGTCAAATACATGTGTTACATCTCCTTATGAAGGGAAACTCCAAAGCGCCAAACGTGATCCAGTCAGGGTTGGTTCATCAGCAGGATGAAAAATAAAAAGCATATACGCCCATAGTGTAACCCATAAAATACATTTATTCAAAAAATAACAAGTAAAACTTGCAAAGGAAATCACACTATGCATATCTTTCTTTGGGCAATAGGTTAAAAAAAATTGCATATGGCAATAAAAACAGATACAATTGCTCTCTCAAAAAGCAGCAGGCTGCGTGGCTAAGCCAGTCCCCCGACAACGTCATCTCTTTTTGACGAAACTAGTTGGGCGCGGCTATGACGCTTCATCATCACACACTTGCTGACCGGCGGTTGAGTTTGGTGCAGCCACACTGCCCGATGCTTCTTGGGAGAGCAATTGTATCTGTTTTTATTGCTATATGCAAGTTTGTTTAAACCTATTGCCCAAGGGTTTGCTTAGTGTCATTCCCTTGCAAGTTTTACTTGTTATTTTTTGAATAAATGATTTTTATGGGTTACACTATGGGTGTATATGCTTTTTATTTGTATTTTGCATCCTGCTGATGAACCAACCCTGACTGGATAATGTTTAGCACTTCAGAGTTTCCCTTCATAAGGAGATGTAACATGCGCATTTGACCATACTATATGATGGTCCACAGGTCCTGGATCTTGGTGTAATGAAGATCCACAGGATCTGGATCTTGGTGTAATGATGGTCCACAGGATCTGGATCTTGGTGTCACTTGGTGGTGGAAGCACTACGTATTGTGATTGCGGGGACACTGGTGGAACAACTGAATCGTGGATGATTTGTTTCCTTTGGACTTTCTTGTTTCCAATATATATTTCCTTTTTAGCCCTTGTGAATGGGCAATTATGGACACTTATTTACATATTTGGTGTGATTTCTTAATACACATTTTTTTCACCTAATACGTTTGATGTCATTATATTGATTGTGTTTTCACAATATTGAGTTAAAAAATTTTTTAGTGCTGCTTTAAATATTTATCACAATTCTTGCATTTAATGTCACAGATTGCTTAAGTGGCTGCTCATTTGTAATTTATATGTTTTAGGGCGGATATCCTATATGATTTTTAGATTGACCACAAACAGCATGTTCACTCTCAAGGTGAATTTTAACTTTGCAATGTGAATTTTCACTTAGCTTAGGGAATAAGGTGAAATAAAGTGAAAGTTCTATTCATAAAGAATACTAATTCATATGCAGGGACAATAAAAAAAATAGTATTTCTTCTCACACATGATTGGGTCATAGAATTCGGCCAGGGCCAGATTAAGAGGATCATGTGCTTGGTGCTGAGGATTTTGGTGGACCTTTGGACCTTCTGTTTTCCAAGAGCCTGTGCTGGCACACGCCCAAACTCAATAGGGTACAGCCACACAGGCATTACACTAGGGAAGCCTGGCATTTGATTTTCTATAAGGGCCATGCATCCACATTCACTCTGGGCTGGAAGAGTGCAGGTGCGCAGGCCTAACGCTATGGGAGCCCCAGACTTCAGTAAGAGCACTGCATTGACATGCCCCAGGCTTCTGTTAGGACTGCTCGTACAGTGCCCATTATCAATCCCACCACCCTGTCCAGGTGGTGCATGTGGAATGCAGGGCCCGTCAGGGGAGAGCTCTTCCCATGGGCCCACTGCTTTCCATGGGCAGTCTGTCCTTTTTTGGGTGGCTGGGCCTATATGAAGGTAGGGGCCTGGAGCTGCAGCTCCAATAGCCCCTACGTTAATCCAGCCCTGAATTCGGCACAACTTCACCACAATAACTAATAGGGATGAGCTTCAGTTAGTTCGAACCCATGCTTGGCCAGACCTGGAAGGAAGTTTTCAGCTTTCTTCTGGGTTTGGCCAAACATGGATTGGTAAAGAACCCGAGCTTGGCACTTTTCTCTAAGCTAAAATAATTTTCTCTTTACAAAGTGATTTTCCACTTACCTTAATCAATTGGGTAAAGGTGTGCTGCCTGGATCATGAATGTGCAAAAATCTTTTTTTTTTTTTTTATTTACATTGCACATCATTGGGTGTTCTTTGCAAAGTGAATTTTTAATTGGTTTCACCTCATTTGATAAATAATAATCCACTTTACAAAGTGTCAATTTATTTTGAAAGTGAGACTCTCTGCTCCTTTAGTAAACCAGGATCTGTGTGAGTATTTTATGAATACTAGTATTTAAATATGTTAATATTGGATAAGGTTACATTTGTTTATATGTACAAGGCTGGATAATTCTGATTAGATGTGATAAGACCGCCAGTTTCAGAACTCAGTAAACAATTATAGGGGAGACGGGGAGTATTTTTACACTGCTAACAATGGAGAAAGCCTCATAAAAATGTCAGTAGTTCCTGAATTTCTACTAGGATTCAGACATCTGGTAGCATATTGATTCCACATTTTAACAAAATTGTTATTATGTAACGTCACATTTTTGTCCGCAAGAGAGCTGTGTATGTTCAGTACATGAGATTTAATTTCCATGAATTTGTTGAAACTGAAAACTGAAATTAGGAACCAAGTATAAATATACAGTGTACCACTGCATTGTTACTTAGTAATGCTGCCACCATCATGGTCTGCTGCCTCCCTCATGGATATTTTCAGGATCTATAGTGGAAAAGAATGTTTAAGCCCAAATGGAAATAATTTAGTGTGTGTAAACCAGATTTTCTTTGGAAGATTTTTTTCCACGTTTTGATAAGTTTTACGGAGTAAACAAACAGGTTTTATGGGCCGATTAATATTTGTGAAAAATACATTTACTTTTTTAAAATGTATCTCTGTTTTCTTTTTAAAAATGTATATACATTTTTAGACAGGTGTGAAAAAATACTGAAAAGTAAGAATATAAAGAATATTATAAAAAAAATCTATATTTTAATTGTTTATTTTTATCCGTTTACAAAATGCAAAGTTAACGAACAGACAAAAAAATCGAAATCAAATCAATATTTGGTGTGATATCCCTTTGGCTGCAAACCAGCATCAATTCTTCTAGTTACACTTATACACAGAGGGAGCTTGACAGGTAGGTTGTTCCAAACATCTTGTAGAAGTAACCACAGATCTTCTGTGAATGTAGGCTGCCTCAAATCCTTCTATCTATAAGTGTCTGCCTGTATTTCTCAGCATTGAGGACACCATTGATGGGGGCAACGTTGAGGACTGTAGATGTAGTGGTGGGAGCCAAGGAAATTTAATGCAGCAGATGAAAGACACATCATGCTTACATTCCTTCAACATCTGAAAATGGGCAGCAGTGCCATCAGCACAGAACTGGTGAAAACCAATGGGACCGCAGGTACACCTATCTACTGTCCAGACAAGTCTGGCCAGAAGTGGTCTTCAAGGGAGAATTGCAGCCAAAAAAAACTCCGACATGGAAACAAGGCTCAGTAACTCAGCTATGCACAAAAACATGGGGTGCAGAAAAATGGCAATAGGTGGCCAGGACTGATGAGTTCAATTTTGAAATATTTGGATTTAGCAGGAGGCAGTTTGTTCACGAAGAGCTGTAGAGCGGTACAATAATGAGTGTCTGCAGGCAACAGTGAAGCATGGCGGAGGGTCCTTGTAAGTTTCGGGCTGCATTTCTGCAAATGGAGTTGGAGACTTGGTCAGGATCAATGGTGTCCTCAATGCTGAGAAATAAAGGCAGATCCTTATCCATCATACCATACCATCAGGGAGGCATGTAATAGGCCCATATTTTATTCTGTTGCAGAAAAATGACCCCAAACATGCAGCCAATGTCATTAAGAACTATCCTCGGCGTAAGAAGAACAAGGAGTCCTGGAATTTATGTTTTTTCCCCCCTACAGAGCCCTGATCTCAACATCATCTGTCTGTCTGGGCTTATATAAGGAGACAGAAGGATGTCATCTGCAGAAGATTTGTGGTTAGTTCTCCAAGATGTTTGGAATAACCTACCTGCTAAACTCCTTCAAACACTGTGTGTAAGTAGCGTACCTAGAAGACTTGGTGCTGTTTTGAAGGCAAAGGGTGGTCACACCAATATTGATTCTCTTCTGTTCATTTACCTATTTTTTTTTCTTATTTTGTTAATTGATAAAAATAACACTAGTAATACTGATAGTAATAACATTTCTATTTCTGAAAGCTTTCTTAACCACCTTCAGACCGGACCATTTTGCTGGTAAATGACCAGAGGTCTTTTTACAATTTGGCACTGCGCTGCTTTAACTGGTAATTGCGCGGTCATGCAATGTTGTACCCAAACAAAATTTGCGTCCTTTTCTTCCCACAAATAGAGCTTTCTTTTGATGGTATTTGATTGCCTCTGCGATTTTTATTTTTTGCGATATAAACGTAAAAAGACCGCAAATTTTGAAAAAAAATGATATTTTCTACTTTTTGTTATTAGAAAAATCCAATAAACTCAATTTTAGTCATACATTTAGGCCAAAATGTATTCAGCCACATGTCTTTGGTAAAAAAAAGTCAATAATTGTATATTTATTGGTTTGCGCAAAAGTTGTCACATCTACAAACTAAGGTACGTTTTCTGGAATTTACGCAGCTTTTAGTTTACGACTGCCTATCTCATTTCTTGAGGTGCTAAAATGGCAGGGCAGTACAAAACCCCCCCCAAATGACCCCATTTTGGAAAGTAGACACCCTAAGGAAATTGATAAGTGGCATGTTGAGCCCATTGAATATTTTATTTTTTTGCCTCAAGCGATTGAATAATGACAAAAAAAATTTTTTTTTTTTTTTTTACACAAAGTTGTCACTAAATGATATATTGCTCACACATGCTATGGGCATATGTGAAATGACACCCCAAAATAAATTCTGCTGCTTCTCCTGAGTACGGGGATACCACATATGTGGGACTTTTTGGGAGCCTAGCCGCGTACGGGGCCCCGAAAACCAAGCACCGCATTCAGGCTTTCTAAGGACGTAAATTTTTGATTTCACTTCTCACTACCTATTACAGTTTTGAAGGCCATAAAATGCCAAGATGGCACAAAACCCCCACAAATGACCCCATTTTAGAAAGTAGACACCCCAAGCTATTTGCTGAGAGGCATTTTGAGTCCATGGAATATTTTATATTTTGCCACAAGTTGCGGGAAAATTACAAACTTTAATTTTTTTTTATTTTTTTTTCACAAAGTTGTCACTAAATGATATATTGCTCACACATGCTGTGGGCATATGTGAAATGACACCCCAAAATAAATTCTGCTGCTTCTCCTGAGTACGGGGATACCACATATGTGGGACTTTTTGGGAGCCTAGCCGCGCACGGGGCCCCGAAAACCAAGAACCGCCTTCAGGTTTTCTAAGGGCGTAAATATTTGACTTCACTCCTCACTACCTATTACAGTTTTGAAGGCCATAAAATGCCAAGATGGCACAAAACCCCCACAAATGACCCCATTTTAGAAATTAGATACCCCAAGCTATTTGCTGAGAGGCATGTTGAGTCCATGGAATATTTTATATTTTGCCACAAGTTGCGGGAAAATTACAAACTTTTTTTTTTTTTTTTTTTTTTTCACAAAGTTGTCACTAAATGATATATTGCTCACGCATGCCATGGGCATATGTAAAATGACACCCCAAAATAAATTCTGCTGCTTCTCCTGAGTAAGGGGGATACCACATATGTGGGACTTTTTGGGAGCCTAGCCGCGTACGGGGCCCCGAAAACCAAGCACCGCCTTCAGGCTTTCTAAGGGCGTTACAGTTTTGAAGGCCATAAAATGCCAAGATGGCACAAACCCCCCCCAAATGACCCCATTTTGGAAAGTAGACACCCCTAAATTTAGGGGTACACTAGTGAGACTAGGTAATAAATGGCGGGTGCCCTGAAACTATAAAAAAAATAACTAACCAACCAGCGTCACCTGTAACAGTTATATGGTGATCACTGGTGAAAGGGTTAACTAGGGGGCAATCAGGGGGCTTTATGCGGTAGTATATGGGGGTCCCTGGCGCTATAAAAAGCTGCGGCGAACCTAAATACCTACCTGCCTAACTAGCGTCACCTGTGACAATAATACAGCGATCAGAAAAATGATCGCTTATTAGGCTGGCTTCACACTGGAGCGATGCGGGAACGCCACGAATCCGCGGCGGGTTCCCGCATCACATGCCTCCCGGCGGCAGTTCACACTGCCCTATGCGAACTGCTGGGAGTGTCAGTGAAATGTTAATGACACCCCCAGATCAGTTCGCATATCGCAGTGCGATCTGCAAACTCGGATCGCATGGTGTGAACACCCATGCGATCCGATTCTGCTGCGGACCAAAAAAAGGGTCCCGTGCGAGTTTGCGGCGGGTGCGACACGAATTCAGCCATACTATCTGTATGGCTGAACTCGAATCGCACAGAGATCGGATGTGATTTGCACTGCAGTGCGGTGCGAATCACATCCGTTCTCATAAACCGCTGCAATGTGAACCCAGCCTTAGTGACACTGGCGACGGGGGGTGATCACGGGGTTAAACCTTTATTGGGGGGGTTAGGGGGGTACCTTAGAACTAAAGGGGGCTAACCCTAACTGCCCTAACAGTTATTACAGTCACAAATGACACCCGCCGGGTGATCAGGGGGTTAAACCTTTATTAGGTAATAAATGGCGGGTGCCCTGAAACTATAAAAAAATAACTAACCAACCAGCGTCACCTGTAACAGTTATATGGTGATCACTGGTGAAAGGGTTAACTAGGGGGCAATCAGGGGGCTTTATGCGGTAGTATATGGGGGTCCCTGGTGCTATAAAAAGCTGCGGCGAACCTAAATACCTACCTGCCTAACTAGCGTCACCTGTGACACTAATACAGCGATCAGAAAAACGATCGCTTATTAGGCTGGGTTCACACTGGAGCGATGCGGGAACGCCATGAATCCGCGGCGGGTTCCCGCATCGCATGCCTCCCGGCGGCAGTTCACACTGCCCTATGCGAACTGCTGGGAGTGTCAGTGAAATGTTAATGACACCCCCAGATCAGTTCGCATATCGCAGTACGATCTGCAAACTCGGATCGCATGGTGTGAACACCCATGCGATCCGATTCTGCTGCGGGCCAAAAAAAGGGTCCCGTGCGAATTTGCGGCGGGTGCGGCGGGTGCGACACGAATTCAGCCATACTATCTGTATGGCTGAACTCGAATCGCACAGAGATCGGATGTGATTTGCACTGCAGTGCGGTGCGAATCACATTCGTTCTCATAAACCGCTGCAATGTGAACCCAGCCTTAGTGACACTGGCGACGGGGGGTGATCACGGGGTTAAACCTTTATTGGGGGGGTTAGGGGGGCACATTAGAACTAAAGGGGGCTAACCCTAACTGCCCTAACAGTTATTACAGTCACAAATGACACCAATGCAAAAAAAAATAAAAAAAATAAAAATAAAGCAATTGGTGTCACTGTGACTGGGGGGGCAGGGGTAATTGGGGGGTGATCGGGGGGTAAAGGGGGGGTGTGAGTGTGCCTGGCATGTTCTACTGTATGTGTGGTGTGTTGGTGCAACTCACCGAACCTCTCTCCTCGGTGCCGGAACGAAAAATACCGACACGGAGGAGAGAATACATCACTTCCTCTCCTGTGTTTACATTACAGGAGAGGAAGTGATGTCACGGGACATTTTCATTCGTCGGGAGCGATCGCGAGGGGGTGGCCATGAATGAATGGCCGTCCCCTCGTCCGGGATCGCTCCCGAACGAATACCGACCGCCGCAGGCACCGGGCGGGCAGGCAAGGACGTACATGTAAGCCCTTATGCCTGCCCGTGCCATTCTGTCGACGTACATCGTCGTGCGGCGGTCGGCAAGTGGTTAAAGTGTTACTAAACCCAGGACCCTACATTCATAATATCTGGTCTCCCACAATACACAGAACATGAAAATGCAATTGTTTTAGTAAATATAAACTGCTAAGTACCTTTTCGCATTAGCAGTTAGAGCAATCTTGTGACTTCTATCAGTGTCTTGTTAAATCTTGTAGGAGGAGTTTTCATTCTCCCCTGACTGTCCTATAAAGCCGCTCGACCCCTGATCCTCTGTCTGGACAGTGCTGATTGGGCCTGTGCTGATCACATGCACTCTCCCAAGAAAAAAAAAAAACTCCCTAGCAATACACACCAAACTGATCATGTTCAGCTTGCCCCCAAGGCTCTGTTCTATTAGAGAATTAACCCTTAAAGTCAGTGAGTATAATAAGCATGGTTTACTGCATATACAGACTGATTTTACTGTTGTAGGTTTAGTAACACCTTCATTTACCTATTTTTTCACACCTGCTTGAAAACTTTTGCACAGCTTTTGGATAACCTTACAAAAAATAAGTACATAAAAAAAGTAAGATAAAAGAATAGAACTAGTACATATATATATATATATATATATATATATATATATATATATATACACACACACATATAGATATGCTTTTTATATGTGGTATTGTTCAGTTCAAAAATGTTAATTACAGGATGACTCCAAATCCTTATGAGTATGGGAACCCTGTTTATCTTATGCCTTTTCTACTCTGCACCCGATCGGTCTGTGCAACTTGGGACCTGATTTTTGCTTAACACCTGAGCCTGCGTATACCCCCCACCCCCAATTTTCCTACCCCCCCCCCCCCCCCCACCCCCAGCCCTGCCTTTTGCTTTTTTTTATGTTTGTTGACATGAATCCGGATTCATTGACTGCACCAATATGCCCTGACCAGTTTTATTTTCTAAACTACTCAAACCCACCCACTCCATCTCCATAACATAGATATGAATCATTGTGTAATCCCAGGATATGCACTTGGAGGGCTAATCAGGCTCCTTGAGATAACACAGGAAGTGTGCACAAGGCACAGGACAGCTCCAAATGTCTGAGATGAGCTACAGATATATTTTTTCACTTACCATACAGATACAGTGCATCTGGAAAATAATTTACAGCACTTAACTTTTTCCACATTTTGTTATGTTACAGCCTTATTCCAAAATTTTATAAATAAATTATTTTCCTCAAAATTCTACAAACAATACCCCATAATGACAATGTGAAAGAAGTTTGTTTGAGATCTTTGCAAATTTATTACAAATAAAACATGAAAAAAATTCCATGTACATAAGTATTCACAGCCTTTGCTAAATACTTTGGTGAAGTACCTTTAGCACCAATTACAGCCTCAAGTCTTTTTGAGTATGATGCTACAAGCTTGGCACACCTATTTGTGGTCAGTTTCTCCCACTCTGCTTTGCAGGACCTCTCAGGTTCCATCAGGTTGGAAGGGGAGCATTGACGCACAGCCATTTTCAAATCTCTCTAGAGATGTTTAATTGGGTTCAAGTCTGGATTCTGACTGGGCCATTCATTGACATTCACAAAGTTGTCCTGTAGCCACTCCCTTTTTATCTTGTCTGTGTGGTTAGGGTCGCTGCCCTGTTGGAAGATGAACCTTTGCCCCAGTGTGAAGTCCAGCGTGCTCTGGAGCAGGTTTTCATTAAGGATGTCTATGTACATTGCTGCATATATCTTTCCCTTGATCCTGATTAGTCACCCAGTTCCTGCTGTTGAAAAATATCCCCACAGCATGATGCTGCCACCACCATGCTTCATTGTAGAGATGGTTTTGGCCAGGTGATGAGCGGTGCCTGGTTTTCTCCAGACATGATGCTTGCCATTCAGGCCAAAGAGTTGAATTTTTGTTTCATCAGACCAGAGAATTTTGTTTCTCATGGTTTGAGAGTCCTTCAGGTGCCTTTTGGCAAACTCCAGGTGGGCTGTCATCTGCCTTTTACTGAGGAGTGGCTTCTGTTTGGCCACTCTACCATACCGGCCTTAATGGTGGAGTGCTGCCGAGATTGTTGTTCTTCTGGATGGTTTTCCTCTCTACACAGAGAAACAATGGCGCTTTGTCAGAGTGGCCATTGGGTTCTTGGTCACCTCCCTGACTAAGGCCCTTCTCCCCCACTCTAGGAAGAGTCCTGGTGGTTCCAAACTTCTTCCATTTACAGATGATGGAGGCCACTGTGCTTATTGGGATCTTGAATGCTGCAGAAATGTTGTTTGTGCTCTGACATGCACTGTTAATTGTGGGCCCTTATATAGACAGGTGTGTACCTTTCCAAATCATGTCCAATCAACTGAATTTACCACAGGTGGACTCCAGTCAAGTTGTATAAACATCTCAAGGATGATCAGCGGAAACAAGATGCACCTGAGCTCAATTTTGAGTGATATGGCAAAGGCTGTGAATATTTATGTACGTGTGATTTTTTTTTGTTTTTTCATTTTTTATAAATTTGCAAAGATTTTAAACAAACTTCTTTCACATTGTCATTGTGGGGTATTGTCTGTAGAATTTTGAGGAAAATAATGAATTTACAAGGGTTGTAAAGTCAGAAAGTTGCTTTAGAATGCATTAAGATAAAAAGCCTTCTGTGTGCATCAGCCCCCTCAGCCCCCCTAATACTTACCTGAGCCCCATCTCTGTTCAGCGATATCCACGAGTGACTGGATCATCCAGGACTCTCCTCCCGATTGGCTGAGACACAGCAGCGGTGCCATTGTCTCCTGCTACTTTCAATCAAAGTCAGTTAGCCAATCAGCAGAGAGAGGGGGCAGGGCCAAACCAGGGCTCCATGTCCAAATGGACACAGGGAGCTGTGACTTGGCTCGGGTATCCCCATAGCAAGCTGCTTGCTGTGGGGGCACTCAACATGAGGGATGGGCCAGGAGAGCCAAAGAGGGACCCGAGAAGAGGAGGATCCGGGCTGCTCTGTGCAAAACCATTACACAGGGCAGGTAAGTATAACATGTTTGTTATTTTTATGGGGGGAAAAAACAAGACTTTACAATCACTTTAATCCATTTTGGAATAAGGGTGTAACATAACAAAATGTGGAAAAAGAGAAGCGCTGTGAATACTTTCCGGATGCACTGTATAATAAAATACTTTCAGTAGTTTAATTAACAAGCAAAAAGATAGCAAATAAGAGAAGTTAATTGTTATAGTTTACATACAAGAGAGGACAAAGTAATTGCATTGGGAAACTGGTTGCACTATTGGGAGACTAATCTACAAATCTCTAATTTAATGTAATTTAATACAATTAGCAAAAATGTAGAACAATGAGTTTGTGAAAATGTCAAAAAAAGGCAAACAGCAATAATAATGAAGTAGGAGGTAGGAAGGAGTAGGTTACAGTAGGTTTACAGAAGACCCAAGCTATTGACCTCCACAGCAGCAACATTCTGAGACAGGAAGAGGACCAAGCATCCCTACAGTGAAGATTTATACAAGATCCAGCTGCCTGAACAATGTGATGCCACGTACACACGATCGGAATTCTCGTCGGAAGAAACTCTGATGGTTTTCCTGACGGAATTCCGCTCAAGCTGTCTTGCCTACACACGGTCACAACAAATTCTGATAGTTTAGAACGAGGTGACGTACAACACGTACTACTAGAAAAAGGAAGTTCAATAGCCAGTAGCCAATAGCTTCTGTCTCGTAGTTGAATCTGAGCATGCGTGATTTTTGGCGTGTCGGAATTGCATACACACGATCGGAAATTACCGATAGAACGTTTTTCCGTCGAGAAAATTGAGAACATGCTATCAATTTTTGGCTGGTGGGAATTCCGACAGCTAAATTCCGATGGAGCATACACACGGCCGCGTTTTCCGATGAAAAGCTCTCATCGGTCTTTTTCTGGTCGGAATTCCAATCGTGTGTATGCGGCATTAGACATCCTTTATTACAGGTAAGTTGGTTCACTAAAGCTATAGAGATTTTTTTTTTTATGGTCAGCTTTAACAAAAAAATTTGTGCACATTATTTGACTTGCACGGGGATCTCTATTAATTGTGATAATTCATAGCTTGCAAGAATCTATAAAATGTCATGGAGGAAATTTAGTTATTTTAGCTTAGGAAACTTGTGTCTATGTATTTTTCCTGGCACTGGTTATACATGACTGTCTGTTGAGAGGGTGACATATGCCTTGGTCTCAACTTCATTTGCTGCCAGCCACATGAATAACTTCACTAAATGTATGGCTCACTTGCTCTATGCATTCATTAAAAGATCATCATTATTTCCTGGTACCTTCTACAGGTGTAGTGCAGGTTGCAATATTGGTAATGAGCAATTATTTCTTGGCCCTACTCCTGAGACAGTTAACAAAACCCAAAGGCTTTTACATTTTGAATAGAAGAGGGAATGATTATAAACTCTGTCAGGATTTTACTGTTGTATAAACTCTTCCAAAGCAGCACAACCTGTTTGTTCTTTTGTGAAAGAAAGTAGTTCAGACTTCTATGAAATTTTACATCCTCAGATTTTAGGCTGATATCACTATTAAATGCCTATATAATAATACTTGCAAAGGTTTTAGTGACCAGACTCAATCCATAGCGACCTTGTTGGTTGCCTGTCTTCTTTAGCTTTGCCTTGGAACCTTTCGCAATAGCCATTAGATCAGATTCTAACATAAAGGGACTAGAGGTTGCAGGTAGCCACCACAAAATAATGTTCTTTGTGGATGACATCTTGCTGCTTCTTTTTGTACCTCATATATCAATGCCTTTTTTTTTTTTACGTATTTCGATGTTCGTGGACCAAAGCAAAAGCTTTAGAGCAGGGGTAGGGAACCTTGGCTCTCCAGCTGTTTTGAAACTACAAATCCCATCATGCCTCTGCCTCTAGGAGTCATGCCTGTGATTGTTAGGGTCTTGCAATGTCTCATGGGACTTGTAGTTTCAAAACAGCTGGAGAGCCGATTTTCCCTACAACTGCTTTAGAGTCTTTCTACCCTTCAAACTGATTACCAATTTACCTGGTCCACCATACATCTATACTTATGCCCCATACACACTGTCAGATTTTCTGCAGATTTTTTCCTTCAGGTTTACCAAAACCACGTAGTGCAAGGGTCTGCCTGATTGCATACAAATTGCAACTCCTAAGGTTTGACCTCATATTTTATGGTTTTGGTCAATCTGAAGGAAAAACTCAGCAGAAAAACTGATAGTGTGTATGGGGCTTTAGGAGTGTATATTACCCCAATTTATAACTCGGTTTAGAGAGAGAATTACCCAACTCTCTTTAGGGAACTCTCTCACCTTTTGATTATGTTTAAAATCCTGCCCATCTTTACCTTTTGTACTGTCATGCTTGTCAAATTTAATCTTGAAAATTTTAAATAATTCAATATAGAATGAAAATAATGACCGTCTCTTTATAATGTAGAGTTACAATAAAAATGTCTAACATACTGAATTTATGGTACCACCTACAAGCCTTACCAATTGCTGTCCAAAACCATATCTTATGCATAGAAAATTCTACATTTTAAAATATATATGGGGGACTATAGGGCCTAGATGACTGAAAAGTGTATTATATCTTATCAGGTAGATAGGGAGTCCTAAACAAAATAAAATACTACACTGCTGCATGAATAGCCTGTTTGGCATCATTTCATGTCACTCAAGAACGCCAACTATGGACCTATCTGAATATCTTGAAAGTCTCCCTTACTCCAATTTACAATCTAATCTATCTCCAACCACAATATCATCCACATGTCCAAGACCAGATGCTGTGCTAATCTTTACACAAATAGGATACCATTAAATTCTCTAGTGCATTGGTATCCCCCATCTACCCTTGGTTTTAATATTACATTCTCCCCTATTCAGTTCCCCTGCTACAGAATCTTATTCCTTAAAACCTTGGCAATATCATACATCTAAATATGACTATAAACTTATTTTACTTTATGGTTGATTAACGCATTTCAGAATTCCAAAAATTCCCAAATCCTAACTTTTTTGATACATACATATTAAACATTTTCAAGAATCCCTATTTAGTAGTAAAACATTTACACCACTACAGATTTCAAACTTTGAAACCAGATTCATGGACAAGCCACAATCTACAATATAGGCCCAATTTTCTCTTTATGGAGAGCAGTGTTAATTTTGGCAGCAAATTTCAATTTAGTTTTAGTCTTAGTCTTTTGACTAAAATGGCATTTTAGTTTTAGTCCCATTTTAGTCTTCTGCAATTGTTTTAGACGTATTTAGATCTCCAGTACATTTTAGTCGACTAAAACAAATTTTAGTCATCAAAAATCTAATGGATAGAGTTAAATTGTAATGCATTATTTAATAATTTCTCTACAATTTCCCATTATATATATATATATATATATATATATATATATATATATATATATATATACTACTGGAGTGAAAAATCGAATATGTTATTATTTATGGTATTAAAGTTTGAACATGCACTATAGACCAGTGTTAATTTTGTCCTCAAATTTCAATTTAGTTTTCGTCATACTCTTTTGATTAAAATGCCATTATAGTTGTAGTGGTATTTTAGTCTTTTTGCTAATATGCCATTTTAGTTTTAGCCGTATTTTAGTCATCTCAATTGTTTTAGTTTTAGTCGTATTTTAGTAGACTAAAATAGTATTAATTTAGTTTTAGTCGATGGAATTAACACTGATAGAGAGACCTCAATTCCTTACGAAATCCTAACAAATCCTAACAAACTTCCGTAAACTGTTAAACTGTTGGCACTATATAAATCCTGTTTAATAATAATATATGATCAAGTACGAAAAAAAAACTGGGGCCTCCCTTGAGCAAATGGAGTTGGAAATAATATGGTCATAGATTGGCACAAGCTAATCTAATGTTGTATTGAGAGGAATCATACAAAGTGTTTAATACAGTTGTACCTGACCCCAGATAGAATGACTAGTGAAGCCTAGTACAAACGGGCCGAATGTAGGCCAGAATTGGCCGGTTTTATAGAAACTGGCCAACATTCGGCCTGTATGAATGGCAGCTGGTCTGACAAAAGCTGATGGCTGAGAGCTCTTACCAGAGTGTTCTGGTGGGGAGACCATCCCCCTGTCAGAACACAATAGGATAGCTGGGAAAATCTCAGTACTAACCTCGGATTGTTAGTACAGCAGCTCCGACCTAAGCTACCAGGTTAACAAATGTTTACGGACTTTATACTCCTACAGTATTCCACACTGCCTTTGGGGCTGTACTTCCTCAGGCTCTGTTTGCTGGGACTACCCAAGAGTTCAGAAGCTGAGTTTCCAAGAATATAATCTTGCCTGATCCATACTACATTGCTGCCTAGTGCAGAGCACTTGAGGAAGCATTGATGAATAAGAGGGTTCCACATCTTATCAAACGTGAAGAAGCGTTGGTCACTTTTATCTTTTTAACCACAAGACAGACATTTGCTAAATCCTGGCAGCAACCCACACTGAATTTTGAGGAATTCAAGCAGTGACTCATGGGAACAATGACTAATTAGAACAGGGGGTCTTAAAGTACCGGCCCGCGAACCATTTAAAAAATGGCCCACATGCAGGGCTGATACTGGGATGCACTGAACACCACCTGGGAGCTTTCTCTCTCCATCTCCTGTGTCCTTTCCCCTGCATGCTGCTGCAGTGCCGCCCATGCACGAAGGGATTGTTCCCAGCATCCTCAAACAAGGCATCGTCAAACCTCTACTCAAGAAACCAAACCTGGACCCTCAGGATCCAAACAACCGTAGGCCGATTACAAGCCTCAACACCATTTCTAAGATCATGGAGAAAGCTGTAGTACATCAGCTACAACTTCACCTGGATACTCACAAACTCCTGGACCCGCTGCAATCAGGCTTCCGCCCGGGTCATGGAACAGAAACGGCTCTCCTCAAGATTTGGGATGACGCCCTCGAAGCAGCAGATGACGGAGAGCCGTGTCTCCTCGTACTGCTAGACCTAAGTGCAGCGTTTGATACAGTAGATCACAATACTCTACTCGTCCGCCTCACAGAAGTAGCCGGAGTCCAAGACATAGATCTCCAATGGTTCGCGTCCTTCCTAGGAAATCGGTCACAGACAGTGAAACTAGGAAAATTCCTCTCCAAAACTCGGGCAGTCACCTGCGGAGTCCCTCAAGGCTCTCCGTTGTCACCCGTTCTCTTCAACATTTACATTCGCCCACTCCTTCAAATCATCAGATGCTCAGATCTCTGCTTCCACTCTTACGCTGACGACACGCAACTTTATTTCCGGATCAATGGAAAAAAAGATCACCAACAACAACTTGAAAACTGCCTCAAATCAATAGAGGACTGGATGACCACCAACTCCCTCCAGCTGAACCAATCAAAGACAGAGCTTCTTATCTTACAGCCAAATCATAAGCCTGCAACCAAAACCTCCTGGTCTCCACCAACCGTCTTTGGGCAGACTATCTCCCCAAAGACCAAAGCGAAGAGTCTCGGGGTTATTTTAGACGCACAAATGTCAATGGATGCGCAAATAGGATCTGTAGTCAGTCGATCTCACCATCTGCTGCGAATGCTTCGCAGACTCATCCCTTTTATACCAAAGAATGACAAAGCAGTGGTAGTTGGAACAATCATTAATTCACGACTGGACTACGCAAACTCGCTTTACATAGGATTACCACAATATCAACTTGCGCGATTACAACTGATCCAAAACACGGCGGCAAGGCTGATAACAGGAAAAAAACCCTGGGAATCCATTTCTCCTTCACTGAGGAGCTTACATTGGCTAACCGTAAAAAATCGGATCACGTTCAAGACCATTTGCCTCACCCACAAATGCGTGCATAGAGAAGCTCCGCAATACCTAATGGAGAAAATAAATCATTACACACCAAACCGCAGTCTTCGATCAGCCAACAAAAACCTCCTCCTCGTGCCCAAAGCCCGGTATAAATCCAAGGGTGATCGGAGATTCGCTGTCCAAGGGCCTCGGCTATGGAATGCTCTACCAATCAACATCCGCCTGGAAGAAAATCACCTGGCTTTTAGGAAAAAACTCAAGACCTTCCTCTTTTAGCAGATGATCAAAGCTCGCCACAGCGCCTAGAGGCGATTCAGTTCGCATTGTGCGCTATATAAGTATTTCATTCATTCATTCATTCATTCATGCAGCAAACTAAACAGACATAGCACAGGAGAGCAATGAGAGAACAGAGCGGGGGTATAATCTGCCCACCGCCCAGCCCACATAAGCTCTGTTGATCATTCAGAGCTGTGCTCCCTTAAAGGCTGTGCCCGGCCCCAGATACAGGGTCCTATTGCCACCTCAGGGCGGGAGATCGATAGGTTCTTTGTATGCCTTGCCAGGAGGAGGGACTCTGAAGGCAGAAGATCAGGCCACCAGCTGACTGCCAGGAAGAGGTAAGTGAGCCATCACACCGAGGCTGAGCAAAGTCCTTAGTAGAGTGATTGGGGTTGAAATTTCTGAAGAGGGTCTAGTTGTGAAGTGTTGGGGGGTATTTGTGAAGTGTGAGGGGGTGTTATTTGTATTAGGGGGTAGTGCTGGGGGTTAATATTGTATCCGTTTACACCAGTGCTGGGGGTTAATAATGCATCCCCTGACACCAGTGCTGGGGGTTAATAATGCGTCCTCTGAAACCGGTGCTGGTTTTGAAGTTTGATCGTTTCCATGCAGCCCCCATGGAATATGAAAACTTGTCTTGTGGCCCTCAGGTAATTTGAGTTTGAGACCCTTGAACCAGAAGCTTGTGGCTATACCATACTATACTTTAATGATGCACTAGAAAGGTACTTGAAATATATGCAAACCCTTACCTTGTAAAACAACCAATTCATTTTTAAGCAGAAATGCACAGCAAAAACAGACATATATATTAGTGGCAACCTGTGAAGCTGTGAAGCTCTGGTGAACTCCATGCCCAAGAGGGTTAAGGCCATGCTGGAAAATAATGGTGGCCACACAAAATATTGACACTTTGGGCCCAATTTGGACATTCTGTCTTAGGGGTGTACTCACTTTTGTTGCCAATGGTTTAGACATTAATGGCTGTGTGTTGAGTTATTTTCAGGGGACAGCAAATTTACACTGTTATACAAGCTGTACACTCACTACTTTACATTGTAGCAAAGTGTCATTTCTTCAGTGTTGTCACATGAAGATATAGTAAAATATTTACAAAAATGTTTTTGTGTTTTTGCTGTGCATTTCTATTTTAAAACGGAATTGGTCGTTTTACAAGGTAAGGGTTTATATATATATATATATATATATATAGGGGTGGAGACTGTGGGGGGGGGGGGCTTGTTAGCATGGGGAGAGAAACAGCAGTACATTGATCTTCCCAGTAAAGAGTTGTGTGGTGGGGGCATGTCAGAACAAGTCTTAATAATTAGAGCAGTCAGGCCAGAAAACTGACCACGTTGAGATGGATGTGCTCTCATGTCTAGTGTTGTCAGTTTGAAACAGGGAAGCATGGGGGCTGGTAGGATCACCAGGTATTTCAAAGAAATTAATGCTAAGAGAATGGGACACTTTTAAACACAAGAATTAGTCCCCTTGGATAGAATAATTTTGACTAGGGTTTGACCACAATCTACTACATCTCTGAAACACTCCCCTGGTTTAACCCCCCCCATTCCCCCCCCCCCCCCCCCCCCACACACACACACCTCTTGCTCATCCTTCCATTCTCTCCCTTTTCTTTCACATTTCTTCATTTTATGCTTTTATTAGATCTGAGTGAATTCTACAGCTCACAGAAATAGAAACCTTACAGAAACATGATAAAATACACTCCCGTTTACTGTCACCGCTGTCTAACTTACCGCCTAGGCAAAGATTTCAGTGTTTCTACAATTGCTTGAGACATATTCATCATGTTCTATCAGACTGTACATACAATTAATGATAACAACCACTTCTGGCAGATATTTCACTGTGATGATATCCTGAACCTGGCAAGTACCATTTCTATTGCTTTTACTCACACAAAATTCATAAAACTTTTGATGAAAAAAAATATTTCATTCATATTATGTGAGTAGTCAAGCAAGGACAAAGAAAGCCTCATCGGAGCTATTTGGTTAAACACAACAAAATTGGTACACTTTGTCTACACAGTTGATCTGTTTTTGGGTAAATAGGCATAAAAATGTATATTAGATTATAAAAACTCATTCAAAATAAGCTGAACCGACCTGTCCTCATCCTAATGCCAAATAAGGTGCCCACTACAGATTAGATTAGTGGGTGGCCTTGTTTAAGGGCCATATCCTATCCAGCTACACTATACCCAGACCTATCTAGCCTAGTACTGCACATATGCAGACTTTTTTTTTCATAGACTGTAATGGAGAAACCATCTACTTGCAAGCCCATATCAAGAATTCCACTAGACAGCTTGATAAGACATAAGCTACAGCTCTAAGACAAGGTCACCTGCCAATTTGATGTCTGTAGAGAGCAGGATATATATGGGATGGTAACTAAGTGGATACATTTTTTGAAGTATTGATATTATTAACTGGTAATTTTGTTGTGGAGCAAAAAATATTTTTGGTCTTATGCAACTCTTGGGTTGCATACTATTCTAGTGTGATAAAACAGTGAAGTATTTCACTACATGTGAGGTCACCATTTGGTACAGTATCAGGTTATGATAAATAGAATATATTCATCTTTTTTTTTTTTTGTTGCCAGGCTCGTCCAAAGGGTGAAGGTCTAACCCCATATCAAGGAAAGAAACGATGTTTTGGGGAATACAAATGTCCGAAGTGCAAGCGGAAATGGATGAGTGGGAACTCCTGGGCTAACATGGGTCAAGAGTGTATAAAGTGCCACATCAATGTCTACCCCCATAAACAGGTAAGCCAGAGACTGAGAGAGCGTGATGGTTCCAGCAGCGAGATATTGCATGCAAGATTTTCAAGGTACCCTAATTCATAGGACCGTGTCCAGTATGCCACCCATAAAATATACTTGCTAGTGGCCCACTGTTTTTACCTGTAATGGTTGGAGGCATACCCCACTGTTATCATTTGATAAGGTGACAAACCACTGAAGTAATATACCAGAGTTGAAATTTGCACATGCCAGGGAAGATGGCGATCTGGCTGAAGGTTTTGAATATAGATAGAATGTTGAGGTAGTTGCTGTACAAGTAAAATCTTAACATAATCAGAAGCATATCCAGGAAATAGATAAAAAATAACAGTCAGGGAATGAGGGCTGAGGTTAGTAGGCACAATTAAGAAACTGGGTTAGGGAGCAGAACACAAAAGCTGTGTAACAGGAAACTCCAAATATTAGAATTAAACACAAGTAGTAGAGGAGTCCTTATACATCCTATGAGGCTGATAGATCCAGGGATAGTTAAGAAGTGGATATAGACTAAGAAAAAGGTACAGGTTAACAGATAGTAGAGAAAAGTAAGGGGGGGAGATATTAAAGCATTTGTAAACCCAACATTCCATATTCCTGATATGCATAGCTCCCAACTATCCCTGATTTCAAGGGACTGTCCCTCATTTGAACCTCTGTCCCTCTTTCCTTCTTATTTGTCCCTCATTTTTGGTCTTGATTTATTTGGTTGTACATAAAATACACTTTTTATCTATCCAAAAGTGTTTTACAATGATAAACCTTTCATCCAATTTCTAAATTGCTACATCTGTAAATCCCAAAAACCAATACAAAGGAATAGTAGTGGTAAAAACACTTGTGAGTATAACCAATCATTTTTTGAATAATTTACCTTAGCATTACAGGAAGTGTGTCCTATGCCTACATACTTTTGCTAATAAGGTGGCCCTCATTCCCATCTCAATTATGCTAATATGTGCCTGCTGTAACATGTACATGTATAAAGTATCCGGTTCTATTTGTATCCAGTATCCAGTTCTATTTGTATTGCTTTTATTGCTTAATTTAAACTGAATGGGTTGTTTTACATAGTGAGGGTTTACAATCACTTAAAGGGGTTGTAAAGGTTCGTTTTTTATTTTCTAAATAGGTTCCTTTAAGCTAGTGCATTGTTGGTTCACTTACCTTTTCCTTCGATTTCCCTTCTAAATGTTTTTTTTCTTTGTTTTCTTTGTCTGAATTTCTCACTTCCTGTTCCTCCTTAGTAAGCCGTTCAGTAAGCTGTTCTGGCTGACTAAACACCACTCGGATGATGGTGTGAAGTTTACTGAGGAGAAACAGGAAGTTCAGACAAAGAAAAAAAACATTTAGAAGGGAAATCGAAGGAAAAGGTAAGTGAACCAACAATGCATTAGCTTAAAGGAACCTATTTAGAAAATAAAAAACGAAGCTTTACAACCCCTTTAAGTTCCGACTTTGCCATAGCTTTTAATTCTGACTACTCTCATCAAGAGTCTGGCTAAGGCCGCGTACACACGCGGGGACTGTTCGCTCAACTTTGTCCGCTGAACAGTGTTTCGGCGGACAGTCCGCTCGTGTGTGGGCTTTCAGCGGACAGTTTCAGCGAACAGTCTGCTGAACAAAGTTTTTTGGAATTTCCGAAAAACTGTCCGCTGAAACTTTGTTTCAGCAAACAGTCCCCTCGTGTGTAGGCTTGTTCGTCAAACTAAGTTCCGCGCATGCTCAGAAAGGATTTACACGCCGAAGTTTGCATTGCAGTGTATAGGACGTCGTTTTCTAGTCCCGTCGTACGTGCCGTTCACGTCATCGTGCATGGTTTCAGCGGACTGTTCGTTCGTCGTGTGTGGGCAAGTCCGTCCATGCTAATTTTGAGCGGACTGTCCGCTGAAACTGTTTGACGGACAAAGTTGAGCGAACAGTCCCCGCGTGTGTACGCGGCCTAACGTCAGCAGACCTTATGAAAAGTTTGTGCCTGCTCCAAACATCTTCATACTTTAATGTTACATATGTTGTAGAATTTAAGACTGAATTATGTATTTATGACAAACGCAGCCCTGCAAACTATTGGAATTATGCCATGCCAATTGCAAGAAAATTGTGCTATTTCAGAACATAAAGATGCTATGTTGAACTTTACCTTTACCTGACACTAGGAATGAATGAAAATTGCTGCATGGGTATTGATGCTGCAGCCATTGTCACTTTCTAAACCTTTTTAGTCTGTCCAGACTGCTCTTACTAATTCTGCCCCCAAAAGAATAAGCAACAATCAATCAACAATGTAAAAAACTGATTAAAAAGGAGGAAATGAGTTAGAAAATGAATGGCATTTTTCCTGATTCTGCTGACTTGTGAAGAAAAATGCATGTATAACCATTCCTTCACTTTACCTTTTTTTTAAATCCCAAAAATTGTTGGCCAGAGAACCTTCTCTAGTAATTAGGCAGTGTTGGAAAAGGAAGTTAAATGTTCTGGTTACAGGAGGCTTATGCCGCGTACACCTGACCAGACTTTGCGGTAGACTAGGTCCGACGGTCTTCCTGACAGACTTTCGGCGGAGTTCTGATGGACTTGGCCACACACAATCACACCAAAGTCCGACGGATTCAAACGTGATGACGTACGACTGGACTAGAATAAGGAAGTTCATAGTCAGTAGTGAATAGCTGCCCTAGCGTCGGTTTTCGTTCGTTGGACTAGCATACAGACGAGCGGATTTTTCTACCCGACTCAAAAAGATTTGAAACATGTTTTAAATCTAAAGTCCGTCTGATTTTTAGACAGCAAAGGTCCGATGAAACCCGCACAGGATCAAATTGTCTGGCGGATTCGTTCCGTCTGACCTTTGCTGTCGAAAAGTCCGGTCGTGTGTACACGACATAAGGGACCACATTACCAAAGAGGTTGTTTTCACCCTTGACTATAGTATTACCCTAGTCTTTGATAAACATACAATTGGATATATTACTAAGTTATTTCCTTCATTTGACCTGACAGGTTACTTTAGAGTAGACCTTTATACTCTAATAGTAAGAATCCATGGTGCATGCACCTCTACATGCTGATTCCAAATCACAGCTTTAATCTGTTACACACATTTTGTTGTTTTCCTGGTAGTTTGAGACACTGGAGATGTATCCCCAAGCCCTTATGAGGGCTATTTATCCAGTGCCTCCCAAGGAGCTATCATATGAAAACTCAGAGATCGTGTGAAATTTCACGAAAATTGGAACAGCATGTTGTTGGAGGCAAGCAATAATGTGTTATATGGATTTCGTTTTGCATACAGATATATTCAATGCTGCTTCTATCATTTAAGAAGTAAGGGAGGAGGAGGTCTGCTTTAAGCAAAGGAAAATGTTCTTCAATAGCCAAAAATATGAGACACCAGGCTTCTGTGCTTTCTCTAGTCATGTTTGATAGTCTCATAAACTTCACCATACAAAACAGGTAAACAGTGGTGCGATCTAAACCCCCAAAAAAAAAAAAAAAAAAAACAACAAAAATAAAAATAAGTGAATAAGAAACACCCAGTGTTAAGCCCCATACACACTCAGATTTTCTGCTGATTTTTTTCTTCAGATTTACCAAAACCATGTAGTGCAAGGGCCTGCCTGATTGCTTACACATTGAAACTCCTGAGGTTTGACCTCATATTATATGGTTTTGGTAAATCTGATGGAAGAAATCAGCAGAAAATCTGATAGTGTGTATGGGGCTTTAGAGATGTGAGTTAAATTAATTGCAATAAAACATCCAGCTAAGATTCCACAATTTCAGTGATCTCAAAAACTCAATATATATATAGAGAGAGAGAGATAGAGAGAGGGATAGATAGATAGATGCTTCAATTAAATCATGCAATCTTTCCACCATACCATGCGAGTATGTACCATTACTTCCCCGTACTCACGCGGTGTGGTGTGAAGATTGCATGATTTAATTGAAGCTACTCTACGTCTGCTAGTGAAGTTACTAAAAATGATTTTTCAACATAAACATGGGCAGCCACAAGTTGTTTAAAGGTGGGTGCCAGCTGTGAGCTTCATCACAGGATGTATAGTGACCTTAAAGTGTATAGTACCTTAAAGTGGTTTTAAAGGCAGAAGGTTTTTTATTTTAATGCATTCTATGTATTAACTGGTTTCCGACTGGCGCACACCGATGTACGTCAGCAGAATGTCACAGACAGGCAAATTAGTGTACAGGTATGTCCCTTTAAATTTGCCGCCGTGCCATCGCATGCGCACCACCGGCGGCACGACCCGGCCAGGACCTACACGAGTTGGGTCGCAGGTCCTGCGGACTCGATTGCCACGGGGATACCCGCGATCATCTCATGGGGAGAGGCTAATATAAACAAGCATATCCCCGTTCTGCCTAATGACAGCGTCACTGATCTTTGCGCCCTGTGATCGGGAGCAGAGATCAGTGACGTGTCACATGTAGCCACGCCCCCAACAGTTAGAAACACACCTCAGGACACACTTAACTCTTACCCTGCCCCCTAGTGGATAACCCCTTCACTGCCAGTGTCATTTACACAGGAATCAGTGCATTTGCATAGCACTGCTTGTTGTATAAATGACAGTGGTCCCAAAAATGTGTTAAAAATGTCCGACGTGTCCGCCATAATAATAATAATGTTGCAGTCAAGATAAAAATCGCAGATCGCCGCCATTACTAGTAAAAAAAAATAAAAAAATAATAAAAATGCTATAAAACTATCCCCTATTTTGTAAACGCTATAACTTTTTAGAATCAGAGTCAGTTACCCAATGAGAAGAGAGAGGGGGCAGCGCCAAACTGCGTCTTCATGTCTGAATGGACACACAGAGCTGCAGCTCGGCTCGGGTGCCCCATAGCAAGCTGCTTGCTGTGGGGGCACTTGTCAGGAGGGAGGGGCCAGGAGCACCAGTGAGGGACCTGAGAAGAGGAGAATCTGGGCTTCTCTGTGCAAAACCAGCTGCACAGAGCAGGTAAGTATAACATGTTTGTTATTTTTAAAGACAAAAAAACGTTTTTATCACTTTAATGTGCCCATAGTGAGGGCCCGCTGTGTGCTACATCTTTCTAATACCTGAGGTGAGCGTGCCATGAGTATAGTACACCTCAAGGTACACATATTAGGTGAGTGTTGTAAGTTAGTCCCACATTTCTAAGGTACTTTTAACTTCAGTCATATTCTTGATAGCTAAAGATATTAATATCACAAAATTCGTTTCCAGAAGGTTGTTTGATAGGCATAGTGACTCATTTACAGTTTTAGCAGCATAGTGCAAAATACGTTTTACCAGAAAATATGAAATGCCAGCAGGGAATAGTGAACATACTAAACTAACTGTATAATAAAGTAAATAATTACAGTGAATCTCCTAATGCATGAAGCTGCCATCTTTCAGATGTTACTTGTCAGCTACACCCATTCCTTTCACATCTGGGTTCTGGAACTGCCAGAAATGTCATTGGTATGTCATGCCATACTTCAAAAGCCAAAAACATGTGGTCACAGGAAAATAATAGAAGGAAAAAAAAATAAGAAATAGGAGTTCTGTTGTGTAATGGAAAACTTTTTATGAAACAAATTGTGTTTTTCATTTATTATAGACTGAAATAGCTTTGTATGACCTAGCTGCTGTATCAGTCGCTTGTCTCTACACTGGTTTCATTCGTGATATTTTTTACACTCCAGAATTACTGCATACACATAATAAACATATCCTGTAATACAATGCAGATTTTGTGTGTAGGACCCAGCTAAGAAAAGCAGTTACAAAAAATATTACTAGTTTAGTTTAAAGGCTAAGTTCACCACGTTTTTTTCTAAATTCCAACTTTTCTATGTACCAGTTCACCATTAGCGCACTTTCACACTGGTGCGATGGGGACGTCGACGGTAAATTGCTGCTACTTTTAGCTGCGCTTTTCAGCCGCTAGCGGGTCACTTTTAACAGCCGAAAAAGGGTTCAAAGGGCCCACAAAGCGCCGCTGTTGATTTCAGTGGGCAGGGGCACTTTAGGAGCGGTGTATTCACTGCTCCTAAAGCCCTGCATAGATGCTGCTTACATGACTTTTTTAATGTCCCGCAAACGCACCGCTCCAGTGTGCTTTCAGAGGGCTTTCACACTGGAGTGACAGGAGAGGCGCTTTGTGGGCACTACACTTTAGCGCTATAGCGCCTGTAAAGTGCCTCAGTGTAAAAGTGGCCTTAATGTGCCTCTGTTACAGAAAAGAAAAGCTTTCCCTATATTCTAGAGCATGCATTACCGCAGCCTGCAGGCTCCTTCATAGAAAACTCCTCCATTACTTAGGCTGCTTTCACACGGAGGCGTTGGGGGCGTCGGCGTTAAAACGCCGATATTTTTAGTGCCGCTTTACCATAGTTTTAGCGGCGCTGCTGGTTAAAACTGCCCACAAAGTGGCAGCAGCGCTTTGCTGGCGGTTTGGAGGCACTGCCCCATGACTTCAATGGGCAGGGGCGCTTTAGGAGCGGTGTATACACTGCTCCTACAGCGCTGCAAAGATGCTGTTTGCAGGACTTTTTTTGCCGTCCTGCAAACGCACGCTCCAGTGTGAAAGCTCTCGGGCCTTAGGGAAGTACTTCAGCAGCTGGCCTCATTAACATGCACCATGCGCCACCTTTGTACTTGCATGCAGTCATTGTACAGTAAGTGGTGGTGTAAATGTGGTGGCTGCATGTGTTTTCTTTTTTAGACTACTCTCCCCTTATTTTCACTGGTCATCTGGTCAGTAACCCACTTCCTATCTTAGCATGTCTCCACTCTTGGACCCTTGGACAGCAGCATTGTCTGTCTGGGGAGGGGGTAATGTTAGATGCATTAGCAGATTTAGATGGACTTGACTAACAAAGCCAAACTTAAAGAGGGATTCCACCAAAAAAAAAAATATTAAAAGCCAGCAGCTCTAAATACTACAGCTGCTGACTTTTAATAAATGGACACTCACCTGTCCCGGGTTCCAGCGATGCCGGCAGCCGAGGCCGGTCGATCGCTCGGCCCTCTGCTGCTGCCGCCACCATTCTAGGTGAGGGAATCAGGAAGTGAAGCGAATCGGCTTCACTTCCTGGTTCCCTACTGCGCATGCGTGAGTCACGCAGCGCAATAGGAATTCTCTGCGCTGTCTCTGAGACCCGTGTGTCTCCTAGCACACAGCGCGGCAGGACAGGAAATGGCGTAGACTCCCACGGGAGTCTATGCCCGGAAGTGGGTGTAAATACCTGTCTTTGACAGGTATCTCCACCCCCCTCCCCCCTGAAAGGTGCCAATTGTGACACCGGAGGGGGGGAGGGATCCGATCAGTGGAGGCTCCACTTTAGGGTGGAACCCCGCTTTAAGCTAACACTTTGTAAGTTATATCAATAGTTTTTCTTCCTTTTGGGATAGATTTTTTTCATAAATGCATAAAAGCCTGACCATTGTAAGCACCCCTGTCCGTGTTAAATGTTTTTTCTTCCTCTAACTGCAACTTTTTTGGACAGCTTGGTTTATTAACTCCTTCATAAAGGAAGGTAAAATAAATCCTAGTGCCTGAACATGGTTTTGCAACTTGGCATGGACTAGCAAAACTGTACTATCATCGCAACTACTGCACCCAGGAGATTTATATCTTTGTTTTTTTCAGGACAAATTGAGCTTTCACTTGGTGGTAAATAGTAATGGATATCTCCTGATTTTTTTTATTATAACAGGAAACTGGCAAAAAATTTGTAAAATTTTTTTTTTTTTAATTTAGCTGTATATTTCTTGCTGTTACCATAACCTACCGCCAAAGAACAACCCGAAATCTTTTTTTCTGCTCCTGATGATACCTCATATGTGTAAAATTTGTTGTTTGTACCCATAGTAGAGCCAAGAAAAAATAATGTGCAGTTTTTTTTTTTTATCCTTCCTAAACACTGCCCCGGATACTGACATTGATATACATTTTTTTTTTTACAAATGCTGTTTTTTGTGTTCCAATAGTTTTTATTACAAATGTAAAGCATCACACAGAAGTTTATGTTTAACCACTTCAGCCCCGGAAGGATTTACCCTCTTAATGACCAGGCCATTTTTTGCGATACGGCACTGTGTCCACTTTAATTGACAGTTGCGCGGTCATGCGACATCGTACACAAACAAAATGTATGTCCTTTTTTTCCAACAAATAGAGCTTTCTTTTGATGGTAATTGATCACCTCCTGAGGTTTTAATTTTTGTGCTATAAACAAAAAAAGAGCAACAACTTTGAAAAAAAAACTATATTTTTAACTTTTTGCTATGATACATATCCCAAAAATTAAAAAAGAAAAAAATGTCTTCATCAGGTTAGGCCAATATGTATTCTTCTACATATTTTTGGTAAATAAGCGTATATTGATATACATATATATAATATATATATATATATATATATATATACATATACATATATATATATATATATATATATATATATATATATATATATATATATATATATATATATTGTTGGTTATAGCATCTAGAAAATAATGGATATATTTATTTTTATTATTAATTTTGTTTTTACTAGTAATGGCGGTGAGTAGCGATTTTTAGCAGGATTGCTACATTGCCGCAGACAGATCGGACACTTTTTTGGGACCATTGACATTTATACAGTGATCAGACCTAAACATAGCCTCTAATTTCTGTATAAATGTCACTAGCAGGGAGGAGGTTATCACTAGGGGCAATCAAGGGGTTAAGTGTTCCCTTAAGGGAGGTGTTTCTAACTGTGGGGGGAGTGGACCGACAGGGAGTAGAGAGAAATCGTTGTTCCTGATCACTAGGCCCCCTACAGCTATGGCGATTTGCGCAATCATGCCAACCTGCTGTCGTAGAATAACAGCGGCTGATCGGCAAGCAGTTAAGCAATTTCAAATAGTTGTTAGAACAAGGATGCATTTTCCAAGATGATAAAAGGCCCTGACCAGTGAAACACAGAAAAACTACATCCTAAAGTTTTAGGTTTAACAGTCCGGCTCTATTCATTTTTGCGACCATTTGTCTAAGGCTATGAGGCCATAAGTCTCAGCAACTAGGCACCAAGAAACATCAACAAGTAAAAATTAGTGTCAAGTAACAGTATAGTAAGCTAATGATCACATATATCTCTAGAGCATTGTGAAATATAAAAGCATTGTCATCTAGGACTGGTCCTGGTACCTCAAATCATGTAATGTCGATCTTGAAAAAAATAGAACAATTGGGGAGACTTTACGGTCCCCCCCAACAACATCCTACTACAAATTATTAGTATGATATAACAGAACCAATAACAGGAAAAGTGAAAAATTAGAAAAAAAGAGAGAACAGAGAAAAGTAGGAGATAGAATCAGAATAGAGTAGGTCCCCTCAGCCCCGGCCTCCCCTCACAAAATGGCCCAGTGTTTATGGAACTTGAAGATAAGCAATCCAGGGGTTCCACACTTTTTTTTTCAAACCTAGCTTGCTTATCTCTAGGAATACTGGTCAGTTTTTCATTAATCATAATCCTGGATATTTTATGTTTCACCAACATAACATTAATGATGAGTGGTTTTCATGCTCACGCTATTGTTATTTTAGCTACTAAAATAATGAAAAATATGTGTTGGATACAAATGCTGTTATTTTATCCTATTTAAAATACATGGGCAATGACCTTTGACCCTAACCCCCGACCTACAGTAGATCAAACTTTGATCTGACTTTTTTTTAAAAAAAATTATTACACACTTCTTTGTTTACCTTTTTCTCCAGTAGCAAGAAGAAAAAAAATTAAGTTTCTTTTTCTTTATTCAAGAGGAGATAAAAACTCAAGCGACTTTTCACCGTCATAGCCAATCATAGGCTATTACGGCGATCAGGTGATTGGGAACTGGGCCTCCGGTTCCTGATCATTAGTGAGAAGCAAATGCAGCCACCACATCTAGGAATTGGTAAGCTGCAATATATTGTTTTTATGTTTTGGGATTTAATATTACTTTAACTCACCCACTGTAGGATGCTTAACGTCTCCTATGTTCAGAAATTCTGTAAACAAAAAAGGCTTCAGATAATGTGCAGGTTCCACACCTCCAAAATTCTCATGAGAGCAATTTGCAATGTATAAACTGCGCAACAAATTCTTAAAATAAAAATAAAAATTGTGAGAGTTTGAAAATCTTTAAGCATAAAAAAAACACCTGTTACCCATCATTAAGGACTGGGTTGAAATTTACCAACAGCTGGTGAGCCATAACTACAACTGAGAATGGCATTAGATTACAAATGCACTAATTAATCTTTTGTGTCCCATTTTCCCCCTTGCAGCGACCTTTGGAAAAACCTGACGGTCTTGATGTGTCTGATCAAAGTAAGGAGCACCCCCAGCATTTGTGCGAGAAGTGCAAAGTTCTGGGGTATTATTGCCGTCGTGTCCAGTAAACAGAACCAAGTTCCGATAGTGGCGGGCAAAGGAATTGAAGACATAGAAGAACAAAGACACAGTGACTTGCATATAAACTAATAATATGAGATTTAGAATGTAACATTCTTCCTGTGTATGTGTAAAAACTGTATTTATAAAGCATTAGGGCTTACGAAAGTGGTTGCCATTTGCCTCCAGATTTCCCGGTTTCAACAAAATGAAGTTCTGGCTATTATTTTCTAGCATATTAAACTATGACACAAATGACTTTGCTCTGTAAAACAGTTCAAATGACAGTGATGATATGAAAATGCAGTAACTCTCAGTAACCAACCAGAGTTTAGTTTGTTAAGGTAAGATCAAGAGAAGTTTTGGATTCTGGTTGGGTGCTATGGGCTACTAAACATTTTACATTTCTCCTTGTCTTACTAAATAGCTTGAAAAAAAGGTGACAAATATTCCTTGAACGAGTCGGCTTTTGCCATATGCCCACGATATGCCCATGCCTACAGAAGAGGAGGAAAGATATTTTTGCACTTTTTCATGGGTTGTGAACCATTATCAAAAGCTGAATGTTAAAAAATACATAAACCATTGCTGTTTACTTTCAACATGTGTTTACTAAAAAAAAGACTGTTATATCAGATGTGTTTTACAGATAGTGTCATGGCTGTCAAAGAATAGTATGACCTAACCACATAATGTGCCTCGGAGATGGCAATCACCACATATAAGCCCTTGTACACACGGTCGGATTTTTTCTGACGGATTTTGTCCGAAACTGGTGTTGCATACACACGGTCGGACAAAGTTGGCGGAAAATCCGATCGTTCGGAAAGTGATGACGTTCGTTCGTTACGACGGGACTACGTTCAGGCTAGTAGCCAATAGCTTTGGTCTCGTAATTTGATATGAGCATGCGTGGCACTTTGTCCGATTGGAATTCTCTACAAAGTCCGATCGGATCATGTTTTCGGAAAATTTTATATCCAACTCTCAAACTTTGTTGGTCGGACATTCCAACAGAAAAAAAGTCAGATGGAGCCCACACATGGCCGGATTATGCGACAACGCGGTCCCATCGGACATTTTCTGTCGGAATGTCCGACCGCGTGTACAAGGGCTAACACATCTGCAGTGCCCTATAGGAACTAAACAATTAGTCTTCTTCTTTCATCATTTTACAAACAGTTATTACCAAGAAATAGCTGTCACCTCTATTATTTATATAAGCCTTGGACTTATAGACACATGGTGGTGGTTGCTTATCTCCAGATATCACCTAAAAAAAAAAATAGAATAAAAATCTGTATGCATATGGCAACGTCGAGTTACCAATAATAAATAAAAAACTATCCTCAACTTCTGGGAAGGTAAGGGACATTTGTTTACATGTAATTTAGCCTCTTTGCTATTGATCAACTAATGGAAGTATCCACAGTAGCAACAGGGGTTTATGTTCAAAATGGCCTAAAATTGAGGTAGAGGCAAGACACAACACCAATAGTATTAAGTCAGAAGAAATCAGTGTTACATGTTGTGTTTTATTGTATTCTCCTATAGGCCAAAAGCACACATAAAACTTTAACTGTGAATATGGGGTTGTCCATGGATTGAAATTGTCCCTAATCCCTGAGCTATAGATTTGCCTCAAGTACTATTTATAATTGTTATTTTGTAAGCCACTTTGTAGATTTGTTTTTTTCTGTTTGTGTGATTTATGTGTGTTGATGCGTGCTGGAACGTCTATTATTTTATTTACTAAATGTTCATAGAAGCTAATTTGTCTAGTCCTCTTATCTATTTAACTGATGCATTTTCTCCATTCTTATACACTGTTGTGCTAAGGTGGCATTGCCCATCATCTCAACAAAAGCGCAAGTAACAAAACCCATGTTCTGCCTCAGATCAGCAGTATTCGAAGTGCCACTTATCTACTGCCCTTTTACAGGCCTCAGTCCTGGCCCAATTAGAAATGAGGGAATGTTATCTTTTCCATTACCTGTCATACAATAGCTTACAGCCAGGGGTAGCTGTCATTTAATATGAAAAGTGTGAGAGCAAATTGCGTGTTTATCCAGACGTATAGTCGAAGTTGGTTGCGTTCTACATATACAAAATTAATAAATTCATGACCATTCTCAAAATATCTGAGGAGGCATCTTTAGGCAATTGTACATGCTTAATGATTTGCATATGGTGCTTCTTATTTTAACTGCATACAGTGGAAATTGCTTTAGACAGGCATGAAATGTGAGTATTGGATATTCGCTGAATCTTTGGAATATAAAATTTGACATTGTAGTTAGGGTATATTTAGAGACCATACTATATACACGTGATTAGTGATTTGATTTAATACAAGCTCTGTTTCTTTTCATTATGCTTCAGAGAACCTTATGAGAAACTTATGACTTTTATTTTGCCTTTATTTTGCCTTCCCCACACCCAATAGTAAATCTGCTTTGTTTTTCGGCCCCTTTTAATGCTCTAAGGAGGACTACAGGTGTTTTATGATAGATATCGCCCTGCATGAAGTCATAGCTGCCTGTCATCAAAAAACAAATGTGGAATGATACAGTTACAGTACAGCTTACTTTTCGTTCTTATATATATATATATATATATATATATATATATATATATATATATATAAAACTTACTTTTCGTTTGTTTTATATATATATATAGATATAGATATATAGATGATATATCTATATCTATATATATATATATATATATATATATATATATATGTATATATATAAATTTTAAGGATCACATTAAAATGAAAACACATGGAGTGAGGGACATCTGTAAGTGCAGGCATCAGTGATGGATACCAGTATTAGAGCCTGTTTTGACGGACTTTGCACTTGTGTCAGTGGGCAAACGAAGTGTGCTTTCAGGTGCATTTTTCTTGCATTTCAGACACTTCACTCTCTTCTTAGCTGCATCATCTTCAAGCTGCTTTTGCATTCCCATTGACTTGTATAGGGAGAGAAGTAGTTCTGACACAAATAGAAGCCCGTTGGCACAGACCCTTATGGTCACCACAAATGCTTTTATTCTTGTTTGGTAGAGGAATGTTATTGTAGCAATGGAGCTTGGTTTTACAGTATCTGAACCAAGACAGATAAACAGCGGGTCTGGGAGGGTTTGATGTGAGTTTATAGAACTGGCAGCAGACATTATTGGAGAAGGAGAATTTTTGTTAGAAGTTTACTTTAGGGCATAATGAATACACAGGAACATACTCTCGTAGATTACTGATAAAGGTGACTTATTTATAGCTAAAAATCAGGAATGCAACTGAAGGATCATTGTCTCAACTGCTAATCTACATACACATTTGGGGCTAAGGAAGGACTCCAAGGAAGTGCTTAAAATTGAAGAAAGTTGGGGGAAGTTGTGTTATTAAGGGGCATGTTCGCTATTTCTGTGATCTGATCATTTGTATGAATTCCTGTCAAAACACAACATTCAGTAATAAATTATAAAAGTAAATAGCTGTTTACATATAGCTGCTTTTTGAGTAGTTGCAGCTTTACAAAAATGTTCCAGGTAGCTATGGGTGCATTGCGATATTTGCAGCCTGCCTCTAGAGACATTCTACTTCTGTAGTTTGTGGACATCAACTAGCAATCAGTATCATAAAGTGGTAAACCCCTCCGCTTATCCATCATTTTAAATGACTAGGCACTTGCTCTTATCTTATACCAAGTATTACTGTAGCTTAGACTGAAACAAAATAGGTACATTACTTAAAGAGCAACGCCACCCAAAAGAGGAAGTTCTGCTTTAAGTCCTTCTCCCCTTATACTCTCCTATATTTGGCATGTAATTTTTTTTTGGGGGGGGGGGGGGCGAGTACCTGGTTTTTACAGGTACCCGCTCCTACTTCCACGTGCATGTGGAACGGGCAGCCGGTTGTGAAGCCGAAAGCTGCATAGCTGGCTGCACACAGTTAGGATGCAGGCCCCGGGGACCCTAAGGCTAGTGAAGAACTAGCCAGGTTGAGGACTGCGTGGGATCCTTGGACAGGTAAGTGTCCTTTATATTAATTAAACTTGACCTCTGGAAGATTTACCCCCCTTAATGAGCAGGCCATTTTTTTGCGATACGGCACTGTGTTATTTAACTGAATATTGCGGCCACTATATCCAAATAAACTTGTTTCACACAGATAGAGCTTTCTTTTAGTGGTATATGATCAACACTGCAGTTTTCATTTTTGGCGCTATAAATAAAAAAAGACTGACAATTAAAAAAATATATATATATTTTTTACTTTCTGCTATAAAACATATCCAATAAAAATTGTTTTAAAAATTGAATTTCTTCATAAATTTAGGCCAGAATTGGCCTAAATTTATGAAGAAATTCAATTTTTAAAACAATTTTTACAAGTTTTTGATAAAAAAAAACTACCAATAAGTATACAGTAAAACCTTGGTTTGAGATTAACTTGGCTTGAGAATATTTGATATAAGGATGCTTTGGATTACAAGCATGTTTCTGGAACAAATTATGGTCGTAATTCAAGATTTTACTGTATATTGATTGGTTTATGCGAATGTTATAGCATTTGCAAAATCTGGGACATATTTATGGACGTTTTATTTATTTTTTATACTAGTAATGGCGGCAATCAGAGACTTCTAGTGGGACTGTGATATTTCGGCGGACATTCTGACACTAACTGACACTTTTGACACTTTGCCTGGAACCAGTGACACTAATACAGTGACTTTTATTTTATTTTTTTGCCCAGACTGGACAACCGCTTTAAGTTCCCTGGTATTTTATATCCAGACTGAATTTCTGTGTTTTTTGCTCCCATTCTATAAATAGTAGATGCTTATTATTAATTATTACAATCTAATCAGCATAATGTAGCTAAAAGACTGATAAAAAAAATAAGCTTTTAAAATAGCCAAACATACAGAAAATTCTGCAATGTTTTGTTTTTTTTTTGTATTTTTTTTTTCCTTTTTTTGTTTAGGGATCTTTAATAATGTCATCTCAAACATTATGTTTTTCATCTCCTTTCCATGAGGTCTACACATAGGCTTCATAGGACATTTTGCAGGTTCTGTCAGGTACTTTACCTATTGTACCTCTCTGATATGTCGCCTGAACATTATCGCCCTTTATTTTAATGTTTTGTGTTTCAAACTTGGAAACTGGTTAATTTTTATATCCAGTAATCTACATAGCCTAAACAACTGCCTTTAGTTTATTTGGTGTAAATATCATTCTAAATATCTCACATCCTGTCATTTGAGATGGAAGAGAGATACAGTATAATATACCAGTTTAGGATTGTCAGAGTACAGTAATACTGGAAGAAGTGGCTTTATTACTGGTTATGGTAATCCCTAAAGCACTATTAAACCCAAATAGAAAACCTTTTTTATACTGCAGCTTACCAGTTCTTACCAGCATTATTATCCTTTTTTAGGCTTTCTTTCCTATATTTTCACCTGGTGATCTGACCAGTAAATCTGTGGTTTTTCAACAGACCAGGCTGTCCTGCACATAGCCACTACTTCTTAAAAAATGAATAAAGATAGCGAATAAGATAAACCTGTCATGGGGGAAAGCTGGGTCTGCTACTGCTGAACTTCTGAAAATGCTAGATGCTTGGCTGTTCACACACATATTCAGAAATTCTGAGGAAAGTCTGAAGTCCTTCAGTAAAGAACTTAAATAATTGGAGCAATACCATGGGCAAACAATTAGCACTTTCAGACAGCAATGACAGCTTCTGTGTTTTTTTAAAGATTCTCTTTGACTGCCGTTTAGCTGATCTGTCTGTTTTTTTCTGGATTGATCCGTGCCACTGGCTATAGCCTGCAGCAGTGATCAGGTTATTCTGATGGTAGAGAAGTCTCACTGCTGTCAGAATGCAGTGACTCAGCAGGAAGGATTCCCTCATCCACATTGAGTGACTGTGGATAGAGGAATCAGGTCATTTTGTTTTTGTTCAACCTACTATCAAGGTGCTTTGAAGTGTTTAGGAAGCTATTTACAGCACCCTGTTGGCCCTTCCCATCAGCCATGATCTGCTGGCATTGCATAGAGCAGGGGTCTCCAAAATATGGCCCTCCAGCTGTTGCGGAACTACAATTCCCATCATGCCTAGTAATGTCTGTGAATGCCAGAGATTTACAATGCCTCATGGGATGTGTAGTTCTGCAACAGCTGGAGGGCCGTAGTTTGGAAATCCCTGGCATAGAGTAAAGGGGAAGCAGGAGAGGCAACATGTAAGCAAATGAAATTTCAGATTTAAAAAAATTGGATATTCATCATAATATAAGCTCCCCTATTTATTATGACTTGCAGAGCCAACTGTCATGATTCTTCTGAATCCTTGCTGTCTTCTTCAGACAAGCTTTTAGAACTTTCGTTGTGTTGCTTCTTAAAGCAGAGCTCCACCATAAAGTGGAACTTCCGCTCATCGGAACCCTCCGGTGCCACAATTGCCACCTTTCAGGGGAGAGGGGGGGTGCAGATACCTGTATAATATAGGTACTTGCACCCACTTCCCGGCATAGATAGCCGCAGAATCTGCGGGTATTTACGCCATTTCCTGTCCCTTCCCCGCTGTCTGCTGGGAAACAAATGGGTTCCAGAGACAGCAGGGACCGTCCGTATTGCGCAGCGTGACTCGCGCATGCGCAGTAGGGAACCGGAAAGTGAAGCCGCAAGGCTTCACTTCCTGATTCCAATAGCGAAGATGGCGGTAGCAGCATCTGGGAGCCGAGCGACAGACCGGCTTCGGGTGCCAACATCGTGGGCGCACTGGACAGCTGAGTGTCCATATTTTAAAAGTCAGCAGCTGCAGTATTTCAGTGTTTAACGGACGCATTTCAGTGTTGTAGTGTTTGCATAAAAACAACAGCTTGGTTGCGGACTTTTCTAATATTCATGCCTCTTTAATGCCTTTGTCTTAAAATAGTCACTTACTTTTACTTATTTAATAAGCCTCTTTAAGGAAAAAAATAATGCTGCCATGTACTTGGGTCATAGCCCCAAATCAGAATGTATCTTGTAATATTATGGCTTCAGAAAAGTGAATTCTAATGGATAGCTATGGGTAACTGTCCTTTGCACTTAGCACTTTGCTTCTTGCATTGCTTATTCAATAAGGCCATCGGCATAAAATGTTGTCCATCTTCTGCATCGCCACAATGGTCACAAAGACGAGGTCCTCACCATGCTTATCTATATTATTCATCTCTACTAATGTCTCTTCATAGCACAGGGTTAGTGTCTTTTTGGCTAGCACAGGTTAGAGAAAGGCAAGTATACCTTAAGAATTCCTTGAGGCTGGGTTTACACTATTGCGAATTGGAAACGGGAGATTGTGACCGGCTCTCTATAGAGCCAGTTCACACATCCCAGTAGCTGTTCCATTGCGAATTGTATAGGAGTCCTGTAAATCTTCTGGTCCATTTCAGTTCAGCCAAAAATTCAGACTGAAAGCGGACCTGAACCAATGAACAGGGACACACTGGACCCCTGCTGTGAGCTGCTCCATGCAGCAGTGTGAACCCAGCCTTAAGCTTACACTAATGACTTACCTGACTGATTTTCATCTCATGTTATTAAACAATTTACCGACTTGCTGGCAGCCAACTTATTTACAGAACATTGAGTGTTACAAATGATTTGATTGCCAACACGAGGTACAATTTCTTAGTAGCAAGAAAAGCTAGCAAACAGATTAAAGGTACTTTCTAATGAAAGCTGAAGCCTAGAGATGCAGCTCATGAGTGCAGCCAACATGCTCAGGGTCAACGTTGTCCCCAAGGCATAGCTGTAGAGCACCAACCCTACACACTATGGGTTATTGGTGAACTGGGAACTCCTTATATCTTATATAGAAGGTAAATTCCCAAACACACCCACCCAGTGCAATAGTTATCTAGAGGACCTTCTCACGGTTTATTTGTTTTCTTTGTTGCCTGGAATCACTCACTTGACCTTGTTAGCTCATAAGTTTTCTTACTTTTAAGGTCCCACTCTGGTCCAGAATTACAGAACTGGAAGAGAAAGTAATAGATAGATATCTGTAGAATTGAAAGGTCTGGTGACCTTTCTAAACTGCCCATTGAGTTGAGAGGGCATTCATTGTAAGGTTGTGTGAATTGGAAAGGTAGGGACAGGAAACACAGAAAGACAAACTGGCCTATCAGGGGAGGAATTACAAATTGCCCCACTTGACAATGGGCAGAATGTCGTCTTATGTCTCTGGGTACCATAAGCCATAGCGTTTACATAAAAGCAAGCTTGTGTCCAAGCTGGTCTTTCAGTTATACTCAATCACAGTTTTTATGCTTTAGCTAATCATAATTAAATTAGTGCCAACTATACAGTATTTCCTGCAAATATTACTGTATTTTGTACATTTTAACATGTTATTATGAATGAGTGCTGTTTTTTTGTATGTCTGATGGTACATAACATGGAATCAAAGGGGGGCAGCTAGAGGGCAAACATACTGACCAGTGCTTGCTGCATAATTTACACAGCCATGTTTTATCATGCTTCTGATCATTTGAAAGAACATATCCCCTTTGCAAAAATTTGTGTGTGTCTTGTATGAGCCTATAAAAGGGACAATCACATCATTTCTAATGTTTACCCATAACTTCAACAATTTGCTTGCAGATACTTATTTATACCCAATATTACTTGACATAGCATACCTTTTTTTTTTTAATTTTAATACTATGTGTGTATTTTGGGAAAAAAAAAAATAAACTTTGTAGATGTTAAATTTTATTTGCAACTAGCTACAATTAATTTTCTGGTAAAGGAACGGTTTGCAATGTTTTATTCTGTATATATTTTGGGTCCTTTTGGTTTACTAGAAAATGTTAATTTGCAAGTGATATATTTTTTTTTTTCTTAAAGTGTTTTTAAAAGTTTTAAACTTTTTAAAGGGCCTTTTTATTTTTCTGAACTCTAATGAAAGTGAAGTCTTTTCGTACTTATTTTACAAGTTAAGGAATTATCCTATAGGAAATATTTATGGAAGAGTTTGTTTTGTTATTATACTTCTGTCTGTATAAAGTATGTAACCAAACATCATCAAGATGAACATATTATCTGCGGAAAAGTATTATATTAAAGTTGGTACATAATGTCTAAAGAAAGACCTTTTACAGTTATGTAAGCAATGTGTTTTGTTGTTTTAATGCATTTTATTACATTTAATTGGAATGGATGGAAATATTGTGAAGGCAGGTTGACCACTTGCTGCCATAAATGCCTCTTGCGTGTTTTTATTGTATTATATTACAAGCAACTACGATGTTAAAATAGGTATAAATACATATATTTTACTGATAATGCTTTTGAAGTTTTGGATTATGAAAATGTTACAGCTCTTAAAGGGAAATGTTAGTTTGCTTTTATTATAGGATGCTTATACTCTCTAGTTTTGCTGTATCATTAAAACATAGGTAGCATTACTAGGATGAACTTACATTTTCAGTGAATTTGCTTTAAAGATGAATATCTAAGCCAGCAAAGGCCCTTACCCTGATTTGATCTGAGATTCCATCGCCAGTCGATTTGGACATGTTATGGAATCAGAGGATTTTCATTCACAGTGGGCAAGGAAGGAAAATACGATTGTCAGTGCTCTAATTTAAAACTATGTGATATTGAAACATACAGCCAGTGGATGTAATCTTTCAAATGTTGCAGCACAAGTTAACAATTCCTGCTTTTAGAGTAGATGGCAATACTTAATTGGAAGCCATGGCATTTAAAACATCTCGTGCATAACAAATAAATAAAACATGTGGTTGATAAAACTTTGTAAATCTAAAGAGAATGTTAGAACTAAACAGAACAACGTATCCGCCTTTGGCAAACAGAACTATGATTTAATTCTGATACTAATGGACGTTATAAAGCTGCTGTTTTGCATAGTTTATTTGTTAAAGGAAACACTGAGAGAAATAGAGTGGCCATTGCTGTCTTCTATCTCAGGGCCGAATTTCTGCATAGCCAACGTTGGGCATATTCTAGGTCAGCACCACCTACACATCATGTTTCTGTCAGTAACACATCATCATGAATAAAAGGCTTCAGACTGTCAGTGCAATCTAGTTGGGATTGATGGAATCATGTACACCTAGATCCAAACTTCTAGCATAATAAGGTGTACGAATGCAAAGTGGGCAGAACGTTGCTTATCTGCACTCTCAGCCCTGGCAGGCATTTTTTATCTATGACATCTTTGTTAGTATTATACTAAGGACTATTGATGGATATTTGGCCTAGGGGGAGGGGGGGCAGAAATTATTATTATTATTTTTTTATTTAAGGATTGCAGGGTGTACAAAAATAAACTGGACAATAACATGTTACTCAGCTTTCCTTGATACCGATCAATACATTATGCACGTTATACAGTTTGACTATTGGAATACATAACTTCAGTGTTACCAACTGTGAAGACCCTAGGTTGTTGACTCTAAGCCTCTTTACTGGCCCCCATAATAGCGAAACCCACACTGTTGGATAGATCACTTAAGTGTTCCCTTCTCGGGCTGACCATGAGCGGTCGCATCTAGGGCGAGCATTCTCCAACGGGGGGTAAGGCCTAGTCAGCACTGCACTAATAGGATTCACTCATCGGTAAGGAGGGTGAGGAGACAGCGGGACAAAACCCTGACAATCACAAGATTTTTTGTTAAGCTTCTAAGGGGTAAGGGCAGAAAGGGGATCGGGAAAGGGGAAGGGTAGGTCGAGAGGGCAGGAAACAGTAGGGTAAAGGGAAAGGCAAGCCAGAGTGGTTAAAGGAGAGTAAAGCAAATAGGAGAGACTCCATTGGGTCCGGCGATCCGGGCCCTCTAATCCATTCCGAAGAGGGGGCTCACAAATAAGTCTTATATTCATCTGAAAACCTGAAAAGATTCCAGGGCATCCATCGGGCGGGCAGAAATTATTAACCTGTCCCTGCTCTTTCTAAAGAAGTTAGTTGCCTGGCTGTCTCTGGCCTCATTCATTTCTGAGTGACCAGGAACAATACTTGTTCTTGGTCCATGACTTAGTATTGAAGCCACTGGATTTGCACAATACCCAATCAACTAGCATTTTCAGAACTTTCTCTCCCGTACAAGTTTCCTTTAATGCTTATGCTTCTATTGTGTTAAAGCAATTTTTCTTTTTTTTTTCATTTAAAAAATTTAGCACTCATCAGCCACTTGATTACCCAAAGCATGACAAATAGCAAACATACAGAAGAGCCAGTCCTGTAGAACCTTTTGGTACTTGTGCACACTGTTGGATTCTTCACTGGTTGTATAAGTGTAAACTATTGGATTCTGATGTGTTTTTGCTTTATGCACACTATGTTATTTTAATGGCATCTACTTTATTGCCTGTTTTCAACCTTCAAGTTACATAATTTTAAATAGCAGTTATATTCATTTTGTTGCCTTGCTCCCTTAGTGGAACCTTTTTATTGTAAGCACTGTTAAAAAAGTAATTTGCCAAGTTCATAGTGGATGTATAAAATCCATTATTTGCAGCAATAATGCAAGCACTAACCGAGAACTATATATTAGTATGTATTTTGGAGACTGTAGAAAATAAGCATGGATCCTCATATATGTTATTTTGTTCTGAACTTGGGGTCATAATTTTTTTTATGTATAGATTGATTAAAATGTTACTGGGTAACCATATGTAGTGCTAAAAGGATGGGCAGAACTCAGCATCTGGTAGACAACCCAGACTGAGCTCTATTCCCATATTGGCATTCCGACTTGTGCCTTAAATTCTTTGCCTTTGTTGTAGTGCTTTAGTATTTTAACAGGCAATGAATTTGTTGTTTTCTTTTCCAAAATAAACCATTATATATCATCTTGTGTTGTTTCTTGTCTATTTATTGGAACATTTCAAAAAATATATAATAATTTGTAGAATAACATTTCAGAAAATGAAATTTGAAATAATGTATAAGGGTCAATCTTTTCATTTTACTCACTTGTTCCGACACTCTAAACCGCAAAGGAAGTGGGCTGTATAAGGTATTTACTGGCAGAAAAAAAATGTTTTACTATCCAAAGTTAAAAGAACAAGGGCAGAAGATTTAATAGATGGAAAGTTGAAAAAATGACTAAAGGTCTACTTTACATTAAAAAATGCATTAAAAAAATGCATTGTCAACAGAAGTAAATGTACAATTTATTTTCTATTTTTTTGCACTACAGCACTTTATCTAACCAAATCCACTAAAACAAACAGTAGGGATAACTTTTTACCAGCTTTACAGCAGCCTTGAAGTAATAATGAAAGGGAGTTAGAACAGAGCAGATTTTGTGTGCTATGACCTGTTTATATCTACATTTTACTTATACCTACAGAGTTGTATTCAAATACATGGGGAAATATGGGAATAGGTTAACTTTATACATATTAATATTATATATTATAATATTAAATATTATAAATATAATATTAAATATTATAAATATATTTATTTTATTAATAAAAAATAATAATAGCATACTTTAAACACTGTGCCCGATTAACATTCTAGAGCTTTGTTATTAAGTATGTTTACATGAGCCCCAGATATATGTGTAAATGGTTAGGCAGGCCATAGGCAGTGCAAATTGCTTTGCTGCAACCACAGGTTGCAGCAAAGCAATTTGCATGATTCTCCCATCAACACAGACAGTGCTGACAGGGTAATCCTTCCTGCCAAGTAATTGTCTGCTCCTCATGGGGGCAAGCGGGGGAATATGTCACCGCTGGGAGAAGACAGTGATTATTGCTAGTGGCTAAAGCAGTTACATAGTTAGTCTGCTTGAAAAAAAGACACAAGTCCATCTAGTTCAACCAATAAATAAGGAAAATAAAAAAATAAAAACATTTTTTTACAATCCTATATACACAACCCCATACCCATAGTTGATCGAGAGGAAACCAAAAAAAAAAAAAAACAGCGGGGGGGAAAAAATTCCTTCCTAATCCCCCAAAGGCAATCAGATATTCCCTGGATCAACTTTACCTATAAATGTTAGTACCCAGTTATATTACATGCATCTAGGAAAGATTCCATGCCTTTTTTAAAGCAATCTACTGAGCTGGTCAGAACGAGCTCTTGAGGGATTCTGACCCCTTTCACACTGAGGCAGTTTTCAGGCATTTTAGCGCTAGCTATAGCACCTGTAAAGCCCTTGAAAAATTCCTCCCATTCATTGCAATGGATGCTTTCACACACGGGTGGTGTGCTTGCCGGACTTTACAAAAAGTCCTACAAGCAACAACTTTGGGGCAGTTTGGGAGCGCTGTATACAGCACTCCCAAAATGCCCCTGCCCATTCCAATGAATGGGCAGTGCTTCTGAAACGACTGAAAAGCGCTTCTGTAACACCGCAACATGGGAGTTTTTAACCCCTTCTTTGGGGTTAAAGCACCCCACTAGCAGCTGAAAATTAAACAGCCGGAAAGCGCCGCTAAAATGAGCTGCACTTTACGGCTAACAGCCATAGCTTCCAATGTGAAAGCAGCCTCTATTCCACATTTTCACATCTCTTACTGTGAAGAAGTTTTTCAGTATTTGGAGATGATTTTTTTTTTCCACTAGATGTAAAGAGTGTCCTTTGTCCTCTGTGATGACCCTAAAGTGAATAAATCAACACCAAGTTCACTATATGGACCCCTTATGTATTTGTACATGTTGATCATATCCACCCTATGGCCTCATTCACACCTGAGCATTTTGTAGCTTGAAGCCTGAAGCTACAAAATGCTGGAGGGGAAAAAATCTATTATTCTCAATGGAGATGGTTCACATCTCCACTCCAGGTCGCCTGAAGCTGAACGCCTGAAGCTCAAACAAGTTCTGGACCCTTTTTTGTCGCTCAAATCAGGCAGATTTGGGCATTTTTCTTCTTTTTACATTGGTGACCATTTGCCCTGGACAAAATCGCCACAAAATGCAGTAAAAAACACAGCAAAATCGCGGTAAAATTTTCTGCCTGAAAACGCTACGTTCAGGTGTGAATGGGGCCTTAATCTCCTCTTCTCAAGAGAGAATAAATTCAGTTCCTCTAATCTATCCTCATAGCTGAGCTCCTCCATGTCTCTTATCAGTTTGGTTGCCCTTCTCTGCACTTTCTCCAGTTCCCTGATATCTTTTTTGAGAACTGGTGCCCAAAATTGAACTGCATATTCCAGATGAGGTCTTACTAATGATTTGTACAGGGGCAAATTTATATTGTTCTCTCTGGAGTCCATACCTCTCTTAAAGAGGAAGCAAACTTCCATCACTAAATGTTACCTATAGGTAAGCCTTTAATAAGGCTTACCTATAGGTAGTGTAAATATCTCCTAAACATGCACAGTTTAGGAGATATTTACGGTACATGCAGGCAGTGACATTACTGGTGCATCCGCTCTGAAGGAACGGCCACCCATACCATTATATCAGAACCCTGTGCCATGACCAGCGGCTCCCATGCGCATGTGTGGGAGTGATGTCATTGCAGCTCCGGACAGTCACAGAGCCGGAGTCTGTGAACCCGGAAGCAAGATGGGTGAAGATGGAAGCAGCCTCCACCGATAACATTGCATCACTGGAGGGCTTTGTTTTCAGGTAAGTTTCACATAATGTGCTAGTATGCGATGCATACTAGCACATTATGTCTTTACCTTACTTTTGCTTGCTTTGGAAACCGCAGCTTGGCATTGCATGCCATTATTAGGCCTATGATCTACCAGAACACACAGATCATTCTCCCAGTTGTACCCCTAGTATGTATGATGCATGCATATTCCTAGCCCCCAAGTGTATAACTTTACATTTATCAACATTAAACCTCATAGTGAATCCGGCAGGCTGGTTGTACCCAAAATGAACGATCGATCAACTTGGGTCATTCAACCTGCCCACACACAGTTTAAATCTATGGCTGGTCTTAGGTACACTAATGACCATATACAAAAATATTATTATTTTATGATGTCTATGTTTGAATAAATAGTATCAATGACTCAATGTGAACAAAATGCATTTCAATTATCAGATGGTTTCACTGATGTCTTGCTAATATCACAATACACAGAAGTAGCAGGAACTTTCAGCCCAGTCCTGCTTATGGAGGCTACAATGGTTGCAATTCATATTTGGAGCCACAATGTTGCATCTGAATCAAAAATGAATCTAAATGAAAGATTTCTTGCAGCAAAACATGTTATGGCTTTCAGGAAAAAACATGAGCCAATGGACTACTGTAAGATAAAACCAAATGCTGCAAATGGCTTCTGTTGCAACAAAATTATTTTGTAATATATTAGAAAGAAAATCAAATAAACTATTTTGCTTTTTTTAAAGTGTTTCTATAAATGTATAAGGCCCCTTTCAGACGGACGATCCGTTCAGGTCCGCCTGTCAGTTTTTTAGGCGGACCTGAACGGATGCTCCATAGAGGTCTATGGAGCGTCGGATGTCAGCGGTGACATGTACGATCCGAAAAAGTGTGAGGGAGGAAAAAGCTATTTTTCCATCCGTCATCGGATCGGGTGACGACGGATGCTGCGGTCCGTCGTCACACGATCTCCCATAGGGGAGAGCAGCGCTGTGACAGGTCCGTCCCTGCGCAGTGTGCAGAGACAGACCTGTCATCTCCCTGCTCAGTGGAGAGCGCTTCGGCGATCCCCGCTGAGCAAGCGGATATCCACTGATCCGCCCCGTGTGAAAGGACCCTTACTAGTAACTTTTGGATAGAGTACAGCCTAAAACCCTTTTCAGATTCCTTTTTTGCAATGTGTCCCGTTAGGGAGATTTCCTTACAGTTACACGCTTTCCACAGCAACATTTGCTGTAGGTTATGACACCACAAGGTGATCACACAGTTAAACATGACGTATTCGTTAAGCAAATGCTGTTGCTGCTTACTTTTAATATATGGACACTTACCAATCCAGGGAGCCGGAGATGTCAGCACCCCAGACGATTTTTGGATCGGCTGTCGGTGCTGGCACTGCCATTCATCGTAAGGGAAACTGGCAGCCAGTTCCCAGTGTGAAGAGCCTTGCGCTTTCTAATTGGCCTGGCAGTGGAGGAAGGAGGAGGGGGCCGAGTTTCTGAAGGACATCAGAAGTGGAGAAGTGGAAGTGGAGAAGGATACAGGTACCGTTTCCCCCTCCCTCCCTGAAAGATGCCAAATGTGGCACCAGAGGGGAAGCAGATAAGCAGAAGTAACATTTTTGGATGGAACTCTGCTTTAAGTAAAACCATAAAACTGTATGGTAGCTGTTTTACAGTAGATGTAATATTAGAGATGATGATAAAGTTAACAGAAGAATATTCATTAATACATCTCACTTGCACCAAAATGCGCCAGACTTGCACCAAATTGCAGCAAGTGGTAAACACTTGGAAACTTTAAGAATGTGTGTGTTTGGCACTATCACTGCACTTATGAACTCTCAGGAAGCCAATTGGAGTTGATTTCCTGCACTGCTCTGAAACGATACATGAAAAATAAATAAAAAGCAGTTCTTTGTTACAATCACTCATTACTATTAGCGAAATATAATATTTTAGAACAGGGGTGTCAAACTCAATTTGCGGGCCACATCAGCATTTTGGTTGCCCTCAAAGGGCTGAATGTATCTGTGAGGCTATATAAATGTATCTACTCTTTATCATATGGACCCTGCGTTCACTATATTGCTATATATATATATATATATATATATATATATATATATATATATATATATATATGCACATACATACATATATATGTGTTGTCTGTAATCAGTTTATACAATCATATTACCACAGATTAACATATACAAAATAATAACCACACACTCAGTCCATTTCCATGTACGGCTTCAAATACAGTTATATCACGATCAGAAAGGGTCACAATCATATTTCTTATTGACATAGGCCCTAAACAAAGAGAACTTTCATTGCACAATGATTACTACTCCTGCGTGCCACACACAAGCCCATTTCACTCACATAACCTGGACCGAAAAACAGCGCATTAAAACAATCAGCTGGAAGGAGGCGTTCCCCACACAGTCTTCCCTGCTTGCTGTGTTCACAAAGACACTCCAACGAGTGACATCACTGGCTCCACCCGACGCGTTACATCACATGTCACGTGACTTTGTGCTTGTGTTTAGTGCCTATATCAATAAGAAATATGACCGTGAGCAACAATGTTTGGAATGGTGCTCTGAAGATAAAAGGAAGAAGAAAAAATATTAAAGTGCACACATGCGAAACTAACATTTACCTCCAGCAAGGCTTTTTAAAAAAACACCTAGACATTTTCAAAAACATTATCAAAAAATATGGGGATTTGGTCACAACATATTGCTATATGGTGCTTAAGCCCACAAAGTACCCCATGATTAGTGGGTCCTACACTATCCATAGATTGGGAGATCCTGCTTCTCTGAACCATGGGAGCTATACTCCTCTATATGGGAGAACATGAGGTCTCCACCATGACACAGGTGGTCACTAATGAGAGGTATTTAATGAGGGCCCCCCAATATCTTGTTTGTCTATTGTATGGATTCTGACCAAATCCTTTTGGGTGGAGCACCCCACTCCCTCATTAAGTGGCAGCAGTAAATTAATAGAAAATTGATTTGAGCGCACCATTAGACATAATAATACTGTGTATATCGCCCCATTCCCAGTGAGCATATGAAATGACAATGCAGTTGGGGATAGAAAGTTTATGAATTAGGGGGAGGCGACAAGGGCATAAAATGTGTATGTAAACCTAAATATTAAATTGTTTAACTAGCTTCCTATATTCATTTTTATATAGATGTTAGTAAATGTTTATTAAATATAGTTTGCTAGTTTCTGCTCACTTTGAGGTCTTCCTGTAATAGAGTGACAACACTAAGCACAGGTTTACTTTAATGCAATGTTGTCACCTTGCCATGGGTGCTCCTGCTTTGAGACTACAGGCCACTGTGTTTATGCTTGCAAGGTCCCTATGTCAGGAGTGGACAGCAAGGAAATTGCATAAAGCAGCCTGGGACTTTAAATGCTAATGCTGCCAGCGAAATCACAGTCTCAGTAGATCAGATACAGTGGGTCAGAAGTTAGGTGACCACAGAATAATTCAGTGATAAATAGCAATTATTGTCAGTTTTAGTATGAATGTAAGAGCGATTGCCTAAAGCGGAGTTCCGCCTGCAAAAAAAAAAAAAAAATTAAAAGTCAGAAGCTACAAATACTGCAGCTGCTGACTTTTAAAATAAGGACACTTACCTGTCCAGGGTGCCTGCAATGTCCTCACCTGAAGCCGACCCCGTCCCTCAGCTTCGGCATCTTCAGTAAGGGAATCAGGAAGGGAAGCCTCGCGGCTTCAAAGCCTGTTTTCTACTGTGCATGCGTGAGTCTCGCTGTGCATTCGGAGTGGTCCCTGCTGTCTTCTGGGGCCTGTGTGTGTCCCAGAAGACAGCGCGGGGGGGGGCAGAGGAGGGGCCGGACATGGTATAGTTCTCAACGGATTCTGCGGCGCTCTTTTGCCGGCAGTGGGAGCAAATACCTGGATTATCTGCTCCCCCTGAAAGCTGAAAGGTGCCAAATGCGACACCGGAGGGGGGGAGGAAGCGAATCATCTGAAGTTCCATTTCTGGGTGGAACTCCGCTTTAAGCTGGCTACACATGGTTTAGTTTTTTCGCTCAGCAAGAACATTTGAGGTGGATGGGTGAATCCTCCCCACTGCACTATTGTACTCTGACAGTAGGGAACTCTTCATTTGTAGAATATACAGATCAGCACTGCAGCCATTTTTTTTCCAACAGGTCCGTTGATTGGTCCCTGCTGAGCCATCCAAATTTTAATTCATCTATGGCTACCTTAAAGTGGTTGAAAACCCTCACATATACCCAGTGAAGTGGTAAGCATCAGATGATACAAAGAAAAGAAACAAATCCGCCTACATATGTTGTAGTTGTTTATTTGAAGCCATCTGTCCTCTACAGTTATTAAAAGTCCAGAATTTACCCAGGATCACCCAGCTCTGAAAAGCAGGGGGTGGAGATCCCAAGTCCCACAGTGCAGATCTCAGGGAGATCAGCTCTGAGCCCTGATTGGAATGAAGAGACACACCCCTTCCTCACTGTACACTTGGAAGATCAGGGGCGTAAATACGGGGGAGGTCAGGGGTGTTCAAACCCCCCGAGCACCCTGGCAAAATGCCCAGACAGTGTCCCTGCTGTTTAGCTTTAGCATCAGCACAGTATATGCAATCAGAGTTTGAGTGTAGCAGCCAGCCCCCATTCTATTGTGCCCCATCCCCTTAATTTAATATGGGGTCCCCCTGAAAAGCATGAAATTACTGCAAGGTCTCAGATGCCAGCAATTGACAGTGCATGGTTGAGGGAACTCCTAGACTCCTCCTCGAGGTATCATATGACACAGCCGAAGGAAGACTGTGGATGCAGAAGTTTTTCTACTTCTGTGCCGTGCTGAATCTGAGGTCTGGTAAGTGGGGAGGCATCAATCTTCTGTTTTGGGAAGGAGGAAGTGAGAATTCCAGCCTGGGGGAGTTTTTTTTTGGTGGGGGGTTAAGGAAAGGGGGTGGGTTTGCTTTTGGAGAAGGGGGAAGTTTCTTGTAGAGAAGTTTACAGAGGGTGGTTAATGGCAGGGATTTGCTTCTGGCAGGGAGTTTGGATGAAGGGAGATTTTCTTCATAATTAGGAATCTTTGCTGGGAGATATTTTTGCTTTGGGGGGTCAGTTTAGAGACGGGGGGAAGCCCTCCTTGTGGTTTTCGCTGGGCCTGGCATGCACGGCCCGCCCACTTCAGATCAGGCACTGGTGCAGGAACAGTGGCTATCTGCTCCCTATAGGTTTCTTAAAGTGTTTTTAAAATGGATGCAACAATATATGATGTGCTTTAGCAATACTATATGGACAGTACCTACCTGAATATGTTCTAATTAGAATGGTATTATGTATATTGTGGCAGAGCTTTGCCCTGCCAGGGTCTAGAAGGGGGATGTGACCCAGACTTCTCAACCAGAAGGTTGAGGGGCTCCAGGGAGCATGTAACATGAAGAGGAAACTGGCCTTTCAGTTTCCTCAGTGTTTTATAAAGTCCACTTTGGTACCTGGAGCTCAGGGATTTCTGAAAGATGTGGGTGGGACGGAATCCCTAGTCCTGGGTCCTGATTTTTAGAACAGCCAGCATACTGATTGGTCAGGTGTGTGCTGGGCTTTTAGTAGTGACTTGACCATGGTTCTGGGCTCCACCCTGGCAGATAGGAAGTCTGAGTACCAGGAGTCAGGAGGGCTCCATGGGGGAGCCAGTGCACCAAGGTGGTCGGTGGAAAAGTCTGTATGAGACAGACAAGGGCCTGGAGGGTAAGGCCAGAGCTGCAGTGCCGCAAGTAAGAGCCAACTAGGCTGAATATAGTTTTGTTGATGAAAAGGAATGCTGAAACCCCTGCTAGGGAAACCTATCTTAAAAAAGAACCAGCGAGTAGCGGTGTCCTTCAAGCTTTACATTTTATGCTAATCCTTTACAATATATATATATATATAAATAAATATATATATATATATATATATATATATATATATATATACATATATATATATGTTTATGATTGTTACCTCACACACTGTATTGCATGTTCACTGTGTCACGAATCCTGCATTTTCTTTTTTATCTTCTATTTTGCATTGTAGATCTGTGAATAAAGTGAAAGCCAACTACATTGACCAGGTGCAAAGGGCATCATCCTATGGTAGGCAGTGCACAATATATTTTTTTCCATCTCTGAAAACATTTCATACAATTTCTTAGGGCACAGTTTTTTAAGGTTTAAATAAATCACTGAATTTACTGCCTATCACAATATGTTGTCCCTTGCACCTGCTCAACTTGCATAGTAAGGTTAGCTAAGATCCAGTCTTGGGTCTCATTCATACATCCTACATGACCATGGTGCAGCAAGTATACTGCAAATACCTGCACCCGGGATCTCTGCTCAGCCTGTACACCCGAGTGATGGGCTGAAAAGAGATAAGGTTGTCTGCTGCTGTAAACATGTATCTGGTTACCTGCAGGTAGGGATACATTTTTGCCCTTGGATAAAATCTCTCTGCATCCAGGGTCAAAAATGTGTCCCTAAGAGTAACAGCAGGTAACTACTGTGACCCACAGTTTGTTAGTGTGTGGGGAGTAATGTAGATGATACCGAATGTGCTGCAGGAGTGTTGGCAAGGGATGGAGCTAATCCCAGCTCCTGTAGTCACTGAAAGGAAGAGAGAAAAAAAACAAAAACCTGGTGCCGCACTTCCACTGAGTCCTATGGTAATGTAGCAGTGATGGAAAAGACTACCCCAGCCCGTGTTCCCGCCAGGCCACACCCCAACGTGTTTTGCTTTGTCCACTGGAGCTTAAACATGGGGACCACTGGATGTACAGATACATGTTAACAGCAGTGGCTCTTTTCAGCCCATCACTCAGGTGAACAGGCTGAGCAGCTGACAAAAATTGGGACATCTGGGATCCTGGCTGTAGGTATTTATGGTATATTTGCCATTCCATGGCCATTTAGAACATATGAATGAGATCTGAAGTCTGGTTCACGTGGTTAGTTTTTTTTCAGTTCAACCCAATGGGCTAAACGAAAAAAAAAAAAATAGGGAGTTTAGGAGGAGCTCGCTGTACTAATGAGTACACTACCGCACCACAACTGCGTGCATTGCGTTATATTCATTTGATTGGGGATCATTTTTGCTGCGCTGCATTGCAAAGCCTCATGGCCCCACTCTGCTGTCACATGTTTTTACCATACCTCTCCCAACATAAAAGTGTAAATGATGCCTTTAAGTTTGAAAGACCTGAACCCCCCCCCAGGAACATGCAGAGCCTAAGATACCATTCATAGGCTGTGTGCTGGAACTCTCATCCTCCATCACTTTATCTCTTGGTGTTGAGAAAACATGTCAGAAGTGACTCATGCAGATAAAAGAGGAATGAGACAGCAGACAGAAATCACACCCAGTGCTTTGGATAGAGACAAGCATACAGTATAGAAGGAAGTTCTTTGTTCGTATTTATAGTCTAAGGATTACAACCACTTTAAGTAAAGCCATTCTCAACTAGGGTTCCTCCAGGGGTTGCTAGGAGTTCCATGAGCTGTAGATGACTGACCTCTCATTTGATGGTAACAACATAATTCTGTGACCATTGCCATTTGGCAGAGTCTACATCATTACACCAATGATCTGTTTTGCTTGTCTCCACCTCCCCACATTAAGGTCCTCTTAACAGTCTAGCTGGTGGCAAGGGGTTATATCTAAGGGTCCTGAAATAATGTTTTTATAACTCAGTAACCATGTGCTTTTTTTCAACCTGTGTAACTATATAACTTAAAGCGGAGGTCCACCCTAAAGTGGACCTTCCTCTCATTGGAATCCTCCCCCCCTCGGGCGCCACAATTGGCACCTTTCAGGGGGGAGGGGGGTGCAGGTACCTGTACAGTACAGGTATCTGCACCCACTTCCGGCGTAGATTCTGCAGAAGGTACGCCCCTTTCCGCAGAATCTACGCCCCTTTCCGAAAGTCCCCCGCTGCCTGCTGGGAAACACACGGATCCCAGAGACAGCGGGGACCATCCTTATTGCGCAGCGCGACTCGCGCATGCGCAGTAGGGAAGCGGGAAATGAAGCTGGCGGCGGCAGCACCCGAGAGACGATTGAGAGATCGGCTTCGGGTGCCGACATCATGGGCGCGCTGGGCGGGTAAGTGTCACTATTTTAAAAGTCAGCAGCTGCAGTATTTGTAGCTGCTGGCTTTTAAAAAAAAAAACGGCGGACTCCCGCTTTAAGTAAAGCAGACACTTTCTTGTATATTAACTGTACATATTAGGCCCCTTCCATATGGGGTGGGCTCTGTTGAAGTCCACCTGCAAAACGTAGAATTTGTCTGCACTGAGCAGGTGGATGGCTGGTCCATGTCCTCACCGCTGATGCAGAGCAGACATACACAGGCTGCTCTCTTCTGTGGGTTGGTTGAATGTAAACGGATCTCCTGTCCATTTACACCCAACTCCCATCCCATCTGAACCGCCAGACGGGTGGGGAATGGATCCCCATCTGTCTGTCTTTAGCAGACAAGATCGAATCGGAAGATGACGTGTGTCAGCGGACACGTCAGTTGACACCCGCCGCTATATAGAGGAGACTGAAGGGTTTCATTGGTCCTTCCATGTGAAAGGGCCCTTGTTGCCTGCAGCTCAGATCTAAATTGTAAGCACATTTCTTTCTTTACATTTGTGTTTCACCACTGTGAGAATGTACATTTGTAACATTACAATTTTGTCTGTTGTTATTTTACTATCCCTTTATGTGTTTTCTACCACCTGGCAACAGATATGTATAGAATAATTATAACTAGTTACAAGGATTGTTCTATAAAAACCCTTCCATCTTGTAACATCCACAAACTGAATGAATGTTTATTCTGCAGTGCTTATTGCTTGTTACGTATTGCCCATATCTCTATGAACGTCCCTTGTGATAAGTGGGCAATGTAAGAAAGAGAAACCGAACGGAAGCAACAAAAGGTTATAGTGTTAGTCCTAGCCCTTGTACACACGGTCGGACATTCCGACAACAAAATCCGCCTGATTTTGTACGAAACTTGTGTTGCATACACACTGTCGGACAAAGTTGTCGGAAAATCCGATCGTTTGGAACGTGATGACGTTATTTTGTTACGACGGGACTACGTTCGGGCTAGTAGCCAATAGCTTTGGTCTAGGAATTTGATCTGAGCATGCGTGGCACTTTGTCCGATCGGAATTCTCTACAAACGATAGGACAAAGTCCGGTCAGATCATGTTGTCGGAAAATTTTATAGCCCCGCTCTAAAACTTTGTCAGTCGGATATTCCGACGGAAATAGTCCGATGGAGCCCACACACGGTCGGATTATCCGACAACACGGTCCGATCGGACATTTTTCGTCGGAATGTCTGACCGCGTGTACAAGGGCTTAGAAGGAAGACTTCTGCTGCTGAGCACGTGACCTGTTCAGAAACATAATGACTGCTTTGTTTTATATTTGATTCTTTAGCGAAGAGACAAGGCGTTTTATTGGATTGGTAAATATGTGCTGCGTTTTAGGGCAAAGTTCCTAAATGCAATGGTAATAATAATGAGTAGGTAAATAAAAGCTTTAATTTGAACATTCATTTGAATGGAGTTATTTCTGGGATCCAATATTTACAGCTTACCCTTATTCCGCAGTCATCATATCCTGTGAAACCACCCCCAATCAGTCATATTTCTGTCTCCTTGTTGCTCAGTATAGCCAGTCTCCAGAACACCCTAGGGACAATTCCCAGAAAGTAAACCTTCACTTGGCAAGGTGTGTGGCCAGGACACTGACCCCTGTGCTTCAGCTCTCAATGGCTCTTTATTTTTATTCTGCTGCTTGCCCTTCCTGTAGAATTTTTGTAACGATAACAACCAGTTAACACTTAATGCGGCTTTTTAGTCTAAACACATTCTTGCTTTTTACAAGCTATACATTCTTTATACCTAATACTTTTTCATGTTTCTTTATTATTGCTGTATTTAAAACCGCAATGGTAGAAATCATTATATACAGAAATTGTATGTACATCTGCCCAGTGACGCTTAGTTAGTCAGCCAGTCATAAAGAATGCATATTAAAGCACAATTAACAAAAATGCACAATAATTGTGTATAAAGCCTACACATGTGTTATTTTCTAAGCTTATAATAAAAGCTGAACGTACCAATGTTGATATGGAATTATTACCCGAAGCAATGTGTTTTAACAGTAAACATCATAATATGGGATCTAACTAGAGAACCCACTGATTTGTTCCTACAGCTGGCACATTTCACACCAGCTTGGTCATTCCTCTATTATGAATTTGGTCAGCAGTGTTTTACAATCACAATGCTGTATCCCTTTACCAGCTGCTGTGGTACAGGTCCTTTCTGTAGTACAGTGTAAAGTCAGCATCGTGCTACTTCACATTCCATCTTCTTCATTCCATAGTTGACAGGGAGCACCATTTATTAGCTCTGACAGGTGTAGTAGGATTCTATACTCCAGTTACTTCTACTGATGGTTGAGCAACTTTCACTCCGTGTTTTGAATTTATTTCCTGTTAGCCCTTGTACACACGGTTGGACATTCCGACAACAAAATACGTCGGATTTTGTTCGACGGATTTCGTCCGAAACTGGTGTTGCATACACACGGTCGGACAAAGTTGTCGGAAAATCCGATCGGATCATGTTGTCGGAATTTTTTTTATATCCAGCTCTCAGACTTTGTTGGTCGGACTTTCCGACGGAAAAAGTCTGATGAAGCCCACACACGGTCGGATTATCTAACAACACGGTCCGATCGGACATTTTCCGTCAGAATGTCCGACCGTGTGTACAAGGGCTAAGATTTGGCTATGGGTTTTGAAATTCAGTTGCAACTGCTGGCCCTGCCTGCTCACAGTTACATAGTCAGGTTGAAAAAAAGACAAGTCCATCTAGTTCAACCATAAAAAAATAAGAAAATAAAAAATATCATGCAATCCTATACCCACAGTTGATCCAGAGGAAGGCAACCCAACTCCCCTCCCAGAAAAGCAGAATCCAATTTGCTACAGCAGGGGAAAAAACTCCTTCCTGATCCCAGAGAGGCAATTTTCCCTGGATCAACTTTACCTATAAATGTTAGTACCCAGTTATATTATGTACATTTAGGAAAGAATCCAGGCCTGTCTTAAAGCAATCTACTGAGCTGGCCAGAACCACCTCTGGAGGGAGTCTATTCCATATTTTCACAGCTCTTCTTGTCAAGAAACCTTTCAGTATTTGGAGATGAAATCTCTTTTCCTCTAGATGTAAAGAGTGTCCCCTTGTTAACCGTAAAGTGAATAACTCAACACCAAGTTCACTATATGGAGCCCTTATATATTTATACATGGTGATCATATCCCCCCTTAATCTCCTCTTCTCAAGAGTGAATAAATTCAGTTCCTCTAATCTTTCCTCATAGCTGACCTCCTCCATGCTGCTTATCACTTTGGTTTGCCTTCTCTTCACTTTCACCAGTTCCCCGATATCCTTTTTTAGAACTGGTGCCCAAAACTGAACTGGATATTCCAGATGAGGTCTTACTAATGATTTGGACAGGGGCAAAATTATACCTCTCTTAATACAAGAAAGGACTTCGCTTGTTTTGGAAACCGCAGCTTGACATTGCATGCTATTATTGAGCTTATGATCTACCAAAACCCCCAGATCCTTCTCCACCATTGTTTCTCCCAGTTGTATGCCACCTAGTATGTATGATGCATGCATATTCTTAGCTCCCAAGTACATAACTTTACATTTATCAACATGAAACCTCATCTGCCACATAGTCGCCCAATAACACAGAGCATTGAGGTTAGCTTGTAAATTGGAGACATCCTGTAAGGATGTTATTTCACTGCATAGCTTGGTTTCATCTGCAAAGACTGAAATAATTTTAATCCTAGTCCCAATATCATTTATAAAGGTATTAAAAAGTAAGGGTCCCAGCACTGAACCTTGGGGTACACCACTGATAACCTTAGACCATTCAGAGTAAAAATCATTAACTACTACTCTCTGAATTCTGTCTTTTAGCAAGTTTTCTATCCATTTACAAACTGATATTTCCAGCCTGTAGACTTTACCTTACGCTTGAGCCGCGTGCAGGGGACTGCATCAAACGCTTTTGCAAAATCCAAGTATACTATGTCCACAGCCACCCCTCTGTCCAAGGTTTTACTTACCTCCTCATAAAAAGAAATCAGGTTTGATTGACAACTTCTGTCTTTTATAAATCCATGCTGTCTGTTGCTTAAAATATTTTTTTTCAGCAAGAATTCGTCTATGTGGTCTTTTATTAAATTATTTATCTCCAGTATCTTCCCGACTATAGAAGTTAAACTAACAGGTCTGTAGTTACTTGGTAAAGACTTTGTTCCCTTTTTAAATATAGGTACCACATTGGCCCTACGCTCAGGTCTTTTAGGATCCGTAGGTAGATGCCATCTGGTCCATGTGCTTTATCCACCTTTATTCTGGTTAAATATTTCTGGACCATATCCCTTTTGAGCCATTTTGGGCTGTGTCACTACCACCCTAATTATGGACATGCGTTCCCCCATGCTCCTTTGTATACACAGAGCTGAATACTGTCCGTTAATGCCTCTACTGCTGCTGGTCTTCCCTCCCAGTCCCAGCAATAACTAACTTAACCTTAAATTTAGAAAGTGTGCACCAGACCTGTGCTCACACAGTCACCTAGAGTAGCCAGGCTACTGTACATTCAATTAAACATGTAAAGTTTGACTGGCAATATTACTAATAAATAACTGTAGCATATATACAGCATTTGTGACATGCATTTACACAAATTATATACACATACCTACTACTAAGCAAGAAAAAAATAACTGAACATTAAGCATTTCATTAAAGCAATAGGCATATACAATATATCACAGTTAACAAACTAACTCATTCCTACAATGACAATTTCTGTCTTCAACAATCAATGCATAAAGTTGTACAGATCGCATTGTGCATTTCCCTAAATAGTGAATTGCAGCAAATAATGGTTAAGTTGGGCTGCCAATCTCCTTGGATTGTGCTAATTTTTAAAGATCATATAACCAAAAAATTCCCTTACACCTTATGCAATTATTTTGATGGATCCTTTACCAGGCAGCCCCATGGCACTTTTCCAGGTTGTTCGATTTTCTGTCTACAGCAGTAATAAAAAAAAAAGGGTTTTAGACCATGTTTTTGTGAGTTTCAGGAGGACTCAATATGTGAGAATGGTTGATCCTAATATCAGTAAATATCCCTACTGGAGATTTCTGTAAAGTACCTAAGTGAGATGACTGTGCAAGGAGCCGGTTAAAGACTACCAGCAGGGCAATAATATTTGATGTCAGCATGAGCTGATGCTTATCCAGTCTTCCAACTTGTTAATACAACTAATCATAAGTCTTTTGACCAAACATGACCTGGAAAAGCCCACAGTGATAAAAGGGGAACCCAGACTATAAAGAACTAGTATTACACTATATAGCTCGTAGCAACATAGTAATTGGCATAAACTACTATGAAAGACCAATAAGAGTTTTCTAGCTCCCTAAAGCCAAAATTAGTAACTATAGACACCTGAGACGGATCATAAGAAATAGATTAACAATGGATTAGCATACTAAATCAAATTCTGCATCTAAACATCCATAAATCAATTGCATATATAAAGTAAAGTCCTAATACTCTACATCTGTTCCACACACCAAATAAAGAGGGTTAGACAGTGAATATGGATTTTTCATATCATACAGTTTCCAGATTAGTTTTGTTCTTTGTTGTTTTGTCCTTTGTTGTACTTCCTTGCTGAACGGGACTAATCAACAACAAATTAAAAAAATAGTCCAGTGCAGACACCTCTTGAGCCAGCTAGTTCTGTTTTTGTTGCATCTTCCTTAACCTCCCTGGCGGTATGATTCAGTCTGGAATTAGGTGCTGAAAGCGGTACAATTATTTTGCATGGAAATCTGGCGTTTTATTTTGTAGTCCTGTAATTCTTAGGAATAACTCTCTTAAATCTCTTCAAACCAGAGTCTAGCAGACATCCCGGGTATGATAAAGTTTATAATATAATAAAGAATAATAAAAATTATTCAATAATGTAATCAAATCCTAAAACACTGAAAAAGGGACACGTTTTGGTTGCTATGGACAATCTCCAAATTCCAGGCAGAAAAAACTGTATTTATAATATAAAAGTGCATGCAGGGCAGTGCACATAAGACAAGTATTTGGCGCAAATCAAAGATATTAGGTTCCCACTTGAAAAAAAGGGGAGTCTATAAGGTTACATATGGTGAGTGCAGGGAATGCACTACTTTGTCCAGACCAAAAAAAGGAGGGAATAAATGTTCTTTAGTTCATGGAGAGGGGGAGGGGAAAAGGGATGGGGAGGGGGGGATGGATCCGCATGCAGGGCTGCCACCTTAAAAGAGCTGAAACTTGAGCTCCTGGATTGCTGTAGATAAAGGAGAAAAAGGAGAGAAAGGGGCGCCTCTGGGTGCAGATTTTTTTAAAAGGTTTTATTTTCAGTGTAAAAAACATAAAATTTTGCACTCACATTTAGTAGGCAAAAAGTAAGCATTAAACACCAGGGGTCATCTGGTATATCTGATTTTTGGGACGTCAGCCAGTGGTCCGGTCCACATCTGTCATCTCATCGCGTTTCTTGAGCGTGCGGGTCGAGATTGTCGGACGACCGCGCTCTTTCATCAGGCAGAATCAGTCTGATTCTGCCTGATGAAAGAGCGCGGTCGTCCGACAATCTCGACCCGCACGCTCAAGAAATGCGTCGCATACCCGCTGACGTCACAGCCCCGCGCCCTGGTCGTCTCTGCCTCCCAAGCCTCGTTTTGAAGACCGCACATCTCGTGTCCACCACAAGCCGGCTGCTTCATACAAAACACCTGCAGTGGACAGCATGTGAGAGGAACAGGAACAACGCGATGAGATGACAGATGTGGACCGGACCACTGGCTGACGTCCCAAAAATCAGATATACCAGATGACCCCTGGTGTTTAATGCTTACTTTTTGCCTACTAAATGTGAGTGCAAAATTTTATGTTTTTTACACTGAAAATAAAACCTTTTAAAAAAATCTGCACCCAGAGGCGCCCCTTTCTCTCCTTTTTCTCCTTTATCCAGGGCAGTGCACAGACCACTAGGGACAAAGGGGGTGTGTAATTTTTAATACAGCACTGTAATCTGTAAGATTACAGTACTGTGTGTGTTTTGTGTCTTTTTACATTTTTTAATTTGCCGCCGTTCTCCGTTCCCATGCGCCGTAACGTCGCAGGGATCGGAGCTCGGCGGCATTCGGCACTGTGAATTCGAGCGGAGGACAGCTCGATCACACAGCGCGGGAGACTTCGCTGGATCCAGGGGACAAGGTAAGTAAGTCTCCCTGTGTCCTCCCCTGCATCGAGTGAAGCGATCCCGAGTCTGGCTCGGGGTTACCGCTTCTATCAGTAAATTCCTAACCCGAGCCAGACTCGGGATTACTGCTAGGGGGGTTAAAGCTAGCATCAGGCTATTTGTGGCTGTATGATATTATGTTGATGTTACATGGTGGTTACATTCAGCTTTGACCCAAAGGCACACTGGAAATTATAAAAAAGCCAGTAGCATTAGCTGTAGAATGCTGCTTTAAAAACACAAGTTTTGCCAGGTTTTTGCAATCGTTTTTTAAGCAATTGTTTAGCAAAACTATTTATACTATAAAAAGATTGATAACTGTTAAGAGAAGAACTGAAATCCAATAAATGATTAACCTTGCAGAGCAGGGGCAGGCTCAGAGGGGCAGATGTGTGGTAGAAACTGTACACACTGTATTATATACTGTGTACACCACTGAATGTACTGTATATATAGGCTACACTGAATGCAGAGTGTATATATTAATACACCGCCTGACGTGTATAAGCAACTGTACACACTGTATTAAATACTGTGTACACCTCCTGCCATGTATTAGCAACTGTGCAATGGCTGCACTGTATTATATACTGTGTACACCACCAGAAGTGTATTAGAAACTGCACAATGGCTGCACTGTATTGTATATTATGTACACCACCAGAATTGTAGTAGAAACTGTACACACTGTATTAGATATTGTGTACACCGCCTGAAGTGTATTAGAAACAGTACACCACAAATTCACTGTAGATATAGGCTACACTAAATGCAGAGTATATATATATATATATATATATATATATATATATATATATATATATATATATATATTTATTTATTAATACACTGCCTGAAGTGTATTAGAAACAGTACAAGTCGGTGCATGCTTTGGCCAATCATCGTACAGCAATGTACTGGGATCTCGCAATGCATTATGGGGCGTTCCGCATCCCTAAAATTTTCCGCCAACGCCCCATAATGTCGGCAAACGAGCGAACACCTGATATTCGAGTTGAACTTATGTTCGACACGAAAATCAAGCTAATCCCTAATGACGAGTGAAAATGCCCCAAAGCATCCAAAACAAACATGTGAGAATGTGAATTTTTTGCTATGAGGCGATGTAATTGAGTTTTGAAAAGTGAGTGTCTCCGTCCACTCACTTCTATATACTTGTGTAAAGGTGGCCATACACTATGCAATATTTGGATTTACCAGAACTATGGAATAGAGGACATACCCGATCAATCCATTCAATTTGTATCAAATCAGACAGGCCTTTGTACTACATAGCTGATGGGAGATCTAAAGAAGCTTGTACAATCAGATTGTATAGAAAGTGAGAGATGACCTAACAGGAAGTAAAAAAAATGAGGGAGTGATGGAATCTGAAAATCCTTTAAAAAATACAAAAAAACTGACAAGATTTTAAACCTCCTGTGGATAAGGTAAGTGAGAGAAAAGAACATTGGGGTGGCTGGGCCCGAAATGTCATTGGAAAACAGTTCTATTTATTATGAAAACTGGAATTCTGCCGAAAAGGAGAATTTAGCCTTTAATGCCACGTACACACCACCGGACTTTCCGGCAGACTAGGTCAGATGGAATCAGTCCATCGGACAATCCGATCATGTGGGCTAATCCAATAATTTTTCATTTAAAAAAATCAGATGGGCCTAAAAATAGAACATGTTTCAAATCTGTCCGACGGACTAAATTCCTATTTTAAAAAAACGTTCGTCTGTATGCTGGTCCGACGGACCAAATACGACGCAAGGGAAGCTATTGGCTACTGGCTATTGAACTTCTTCAAAACGAACGGACTTAGTCAGTTCGTGTGTGGGCAAGTCTGTTCGTTCGGAAGGGCCATCGTAACTCCTCCGAAAAGTCCGCCGGGAAGATCGTCGGACCTAGTCTGCCTGAAATTCCAGTCGTGTTTACGCGCCATAAGAAGAACCAAGTGGCCCCTTAAGGATTCAGCCATTCTGATAAATGACACCATGAACATCAGGATGCCCAGATGTAGGAGGAAGATCCCTTCCAAAGTCTGATGTTTCCTCCTCTTGCTCTCTGCATAGATGCAGGTGCACAAACTCAATTTGATAAATGTCCCCTTCTCTGCCTCCATTATAGGGACTTTTTGCATATAGTGATCTTTGACAAACCTTAGACAAAATGGTTTCTAATTCCATTTAATTTATCTTGCAAGTATTTAAAAAATGTCTGTAGTGGCCATCATATTTCTCTCAGTACAGGTTTGTTGCCAGAGCCATCTGTCCTGCAGGTCCCAGTCTCCAGTTCATTTAGGTATTATTAATATTATCAATAAGAAAAATGTTCCTTTATTAACAAAATGCTTTGGAGTCAATGTGGAATGGGAAATAAGGTGTTATACTTGTTCACATCAGTTGAAACATGTTTGAATAGCATTTTACTGCCCTCTTCCCTACTCCCTTTAGATGCTCTGACATCAGACAAAGGTGTACACATGCTGCAGCAGGAATAAACCCCCCTGTTGCATTTGGTGGGTGCTACCGCATGGCAATCACTACACATTCAAGTAAATGAGGCCACTCTGCAAGCATCATGCAACTGCATGCTTCTGTGGGGTCTAAGGGGTTTAAGCAACATAACACTGCCTGCTTTAACGCCTTGTTTGCTGTACTGCACAAGGTTGCAGGGCACTTACAGTGTGGCCATATTCACTTAAATGGGTCATGCTTGGCATGACAGGGCGTATAACTCCTGCTGCAGCTGTGACATTTGTACACCCCTGGCTACTGCAGCTAAAGGGGGTGCAGTTGGGGCGGGGGTGACAAAAACATATCTTAACTATGGGGTTTTCCCAACCTCCAAATGTAATGAACCCTTACTGTTCTGAGCCCCCTATAAGGCTTCTTTCACACTAATGCACTGCAGTGCATCTGCAACTTTCCTGGGTTTTTGCCATAGACTTCTGTTATATCCTGCAGGTGTGATGCACTTTCTGAAAGTGCACAAAAACTCCTGCATTCAGAAAGTGCAACAAACCCACAGGATATAATAGAAGCCTATGGCTAAGTGCAGCAAACTATCAGAAAATGTGCAGATACACTGCGCTGCACGAGTGGTGTGGGTAAATAGCAGCACATCAGTGTGAAAGCAGCCCTATAATATTATGCCCGGGGTATTGCTTCACACTGACCTGAAGATCTTTTCTTTCCTGCTGCTGCCACCACTCTGGAGACCGCTAGCTGGGATAAGAGGTGGAGTTCAATTGGTATCACTCCGCATGGAACTGGAGCCAGCATTACAAAGGAGGCATCAGCTTATTCCACTCTTGCTCCCTACTACAGTTTCAACTTTACAAGTGGTTCCACTGAATTGTACTCTGTTTGATGCTTTTGAATGGCGGGTCAGCAAGCCCAAACCGCGATCTACCAGTCACCTGTCTACGATCTACTGGTAGATTGTGACCTATGGGTTCTTGACCCCCAGCTTAAAGGATATGTAAAGCCAAAACTTTTGAATAGAAAATGTTTAAAGCCCACCATGATATTTTTTGTTTGCTATTTGTGTCACATTGGGAAGACATCCCTTTACTTTCTATCCCATAGAAACAATGGAAGTAAGGGGCAATCTATGCATATTAAGGGAATACCTCTTCTTATGCCACGTACACACGTTCAGAATTATGGTCGGAAAAAGCTCTGATGGCTTTCCCGACGGAATTACGCTCAAGCTGTCTTGCCTACACACGGTCACACCAAATTCCGACCGTCAAGAACACGGTGACATACAACACTACGACAAGCCAAGAAAAAATCAAGTTCAATGCTTCCGAGCATGCGTTGAATTGTCTCCGAGCATGCATAGGAATTTTGCATGTTGGAATTGCTACAGACGGAAAAATTGAGAACATGCTCTGAATTTTTACTGGCGGGAATTCGGCATTTTCCGATGAAAGGCTCTCATCAGTCTTTTGCTGTCCAAAATTCTGATCGTGTATTAGAGTTGTCATTGGAACAAATGTCCCCAATCCCATTATTCCTGTTCTGGTGGCAAGTCCAGACCTTGGATTTTTTTCTCAATTTCCGTGACAATAGAGAAGGCAAATTGCCCCACTGGGGACACAGACACTTGGATGAGACAAATTAGTTGTTGGTAGCTCTGTATTTTGGTGTTTTTTCTTTTTTGCCAGGGTCCTATTGTGAACACCCGCTCTTGTATATCTGACACTGGGAATCTATAGTGATGGGTGACTTTTCCAGAACAGCTGTTTTCCAAATCCACTTTTCCTGCCTGCCATTATAGTAGAGTGTTTGAGGAACAAGAGGGAAAACACTTACTGGAAAATAAAACTTTCTACTTGTGAAATCAAACAAAAGGAGCATTAAACTTGATATAGAAAAACTTTAGGGAACATTGTACTATAACTAAAGTTATATCTGACTAAAGTTTTATCTGAAACGGATCAAATTGTAAAAATGCTTCCATTATGTCATCAATCTGGATTTCCAAAGCTGTCTCACCAAGTTTGGTTAATACTTGGCATCAGCTTCACCATTTTTGGGTATATTGAAATATCCATACTGCGCATGACAGGTTTTCAGCCTGGGGCTGATTTGTTATAAAAGGAGCAAAGAAAACCAACAATAGACATATTGTTACAAGAAGTCAATCAAGTTTTACAGAAAAAAATGAAAAAATAGTCAATATTCTTGCAGCTCTGGATCCTGGGATTATATCCCACCAGGACCATCTATGTTCCTTGTCTTCCATTGTTATCTGACTTTAGTGGCTGATTTATTTGTGCCTCCCCGAATTGGCACTAAGCAAAGTTGAGACATTATATTGCAGGTCTGGTAGGCACAATACCTCTTCCCAACTCTGTTTCCTACATGCTGACCTAAAGATAAGTTCTATAATTTCCTAAGTCAGCATTTAGGGAGGTGATTCTGCTTCTAGGATGACTTCCCTGCTCTTTGGACAGAGAGAACAATGCTGACTCTTTATCATACAAACACGTCAGAAATGGAGAGGGGACATAGAAAACGGCATTGTAAATCTAAGCCCGCCGGGCTGTGCAGTGCGGCAGAGGTGGGTAAATCATAAATTTTTTCTGAACTGTGAGTGCAAAAGAGTGAATTTGAGAAGCTGTTTTGCCAATTCATCCTTTCGTTTATGGGACGCAATATGGCGGAGTTTCTCCTAAAGACAGGGATGTGCATACACTATCTTATGAAGAAGTGGGGCATGGTCCCTGGTCAGCTTGGTGGGAACTGGCAATTAATCCAGGCCCCTTACACATACATGTAAGATGCTCCCACCACCTGACAAATCCTGAAAAGGCAGCTCACATTGTCCTGTCCTGACAATTTCCAATTGTGCCACTTTGGCTTTTGGCAAAATAAACCATACTCATGTGTGCAGGTAAATACTGATGTATAAACCATCAGTATTTACATGCGCACAGCCCCAATACAGCAATTCACAGCACAGTAAATACAGCCCCAATACAGTAATTCACTGGTATGGGCAGCTGTACATGTTACCTGCAGCTTCAGCGAAAGCCAAAATTAGTGGAAGTTTTACGCTAGAATGTTGAATAAGGAATAATAATCATATAATTGCATTATGAGATTATTCTGTGCCTCAAGGTTTTATGAGATTTGGAGTGAGATTTGTCTAGGTCACTATTGTGCTGCTCACAGTTCTTCATGCTGGAGAGAAATGTGTACCTGACATCCTACAATGCAAGCATACCCTGTTATTTATTTTTTTATTATCAATTTTTTATTGAGATTTAGTGTAACAAGACATAACAGTGAAAAAAACATGACTCATATTTATTATCAACATACACATTATATCCTGTATATGTGCCTATCTCAAGTTATTCCCCCATAAACAACAACATAAGCAAAAACAAACACAACAACACAGATGTAGCAAGGTCCCTGCCCTCCTTCAGTCTAATGACAACCTCCAGGGCAAGAGATAGCTGACATCCTTTAGTATGTGGTGGGTTGTGAGGCATAGTGGGTGCAAGGTGGAAGTTATTGGGTGCCAGATACTTATTAAATGCAAAAGAGATGTTTATTTCTCCTACAAACTTTTATGGGGGAAAGAGGCTTAGGTCCAGGACACCCTTTAATAGTTGCAAGTTCAATTAGCAGACTCCGAGACTTTAATAAGAGAACAATCGTGCAGGGAAAAGTCTCCAGCAAGAAGCCACATCTGCACGTGTAGGGATGGTGTCTCCTATAGCAACCGTCTTTAATAGTTCCAAACACCAAACACAACAGTTCCTTCACTTTTACTACAACTTCTCCTTGTAGTTCTTAAACTCACTGAGCTCCCGGTCTCTCACTAGACCCTCTGATTCACTGCCACTCAATCCCTAGAACTCCAATCTTTACGGTGGTATCTTCCTCAAGCATCACCCCCGCTACTGGGTCCCTAGCTTGGCACTCCCGTTACTTCTCAAGCTTGACCCCACTGGCCTGCTCATCCCTGGCTTGGCACACAAGGCTTCTCTGCAAGCATGACCTCCGCTGGCTAGGTCCCTGACTTGATAACCATCTGAAGTTTCCAGATTCTACACTGTGCCCATTTGGTAAGAATGTGGCTCCGGTATTTGCTTCAGTTACTCACTGTGGTCCCTGGTAATAAGACAGATGGTCCCTTTGTGGTGACAGATTCCCCTCTACCTTTGACCACTGACAAATTCTCCGGCAGGCAGAACCATCACTTCTGGTTGGATTGCAAGCTGCGTCCCAACCCTGCACTGCTCTCTTGCTTTTGGATAGGCCTCAGACAGCCTAGCAGCCAGATGACCCCAGGATAGATCCAATCTCCGGCCTAGCAGACCGGGGCAACACGACACACGTCCACCCAGACAGCCATCCAGGTGGCACAGAACATAGATCTCCTGACTCCACCCATATATATATATATATATATATATATATATATATATATATATATATATATATATATATATGTTCTCCCAGCAGGCCAAGGAATCCAAGAAAACCCCTGCCCATTGGCTGAGATATCCCATGTACCCATAACCTGACCTTGAATTGCTCTTCTCATATCTAGTACCACCAAGTAGCTGGCCACCTAGTGGTAGAAGAGAAAAGTGCAAAACTTAGGGAGAAATCAATGGATCTCTAACAATGGACCAGGTAGACCACTCCTGGCAAGAAAATTTGTGAGGAGCATCCCTGCCCAAACTCCAGGGTGCTACACAGTGAAAGAGAAAAACAAACATCACCACTAAGAAACATTCTATTCTTCCTGTTGCCATTACCTCATAAAGACATATTCCATCTTATTATATTGTACAACGATTGGGCTAGCACCAAATAAACCCAACTTCCCCCTATGCAATCCCTCTACCTCAACTTTATGTTATTCCATAATATCTGGATGTATACTATGGCTTACCCAAAATACCATAATAATAAAAAAAGGGGGGAGGGGAAAACCCTCCGAAGTGATCAATACCATAAGTGTTTGTGCATCCCCTGTTACTGCTTAATTGTGTCTGTGAATATGTGCATAGCACTACCCCTGGAGGACCTGCTGAATTGTTTGGTGATTTTTTTTGCACACCTAAAGTTGACACACCTCGCTCACCCAGCACTTACCAACACACCTTGATACATTTTAAAGAATTTATTAGGCTAAACATAGCCTAAATGAAGAGAGGATTAGCAAGTGTAATTATACAAATTATCAATAGGACAGTAAAGTTACACTGAGACATGTGGTTAGACACCTGCAGTATTTCTGACTGTCAGTAACAAATAGAACTGAATTGCTTTTACCTAGCAACAGTATACAAAGAAGGTCCTAACTTGGTATAACTGTCCTAGTTTTTTCCCACTGTCCAATTAATGATGAAAAATAAAAATTGGCCTGCAAAGTTGGGGCCCTTGAAGAAAGAACAGCAGTTTCCAGTAGACGACAGATTGACTTTTACAACCTTAGTTTCTTGCTGAGAAAATCTCTCTTTTCCTTCCTTGCAATTGTTGGGAGTTCTCTCTAGTATAGTCTGATCTCACCAGGCATCCAAATCACATCCTCCTAGAGCAGTGATGGCGAACCTTGGCACCCCAGATGTTTTGGAACTACATTTCCCATGATGCTCATCTACACTGCAGAGTGCATGAGCATCAAGGGAAATGCAGTTCCAAAACATCTGAGGTGCCAAGGTTCGCCATCACTGTCCTAGAGTGAAGGTTCTCAACTGGTTGCAATCAGTTATGACAGCCAGGGATCCATTCATCCAGCAGCAACAGCTCAGTATCTCTCTCATACACTTGCTTGCTTCATGCCCGACCCCTCCTCTCTCCTCACCAGCCTGCAGACACACTCCCTTGCTATGTCGCTATGTCAGCCAATCACTGTCCTCCAGTTGACCCAGCGACAGCTGAGATGACAGCCCCTGCACTGGAGCCACTCCATAAATGTGCATTGAAATTTGGTCCCAGGTTACGACTTTATTCACAGATATTTTTGACCTGCCCAATATTTATAACCCAGAGAGATGCCTACTGGGTTTGATAGACCATGAGAATGTGGATGCTGCCACCAAATAATTTCTTCGCTTACTGTATTTTTACGAAAGGAAAGTAGTAGTGATTCATTGGGTCTGTTCTAAATGGGTTGGCATTGAGGCATAGAAAAAAGTGACTAGGATCTGCCTTTTGTATAGAATGACTTATGAAGCTAGGGGGTGTCCCAAACAATTAACAAATATGGTTTAAATGGGTGAAATTTTATAGGCTATCCTAGGAGAACAAGGTGATATAATTGTGTACATGCTGTGTTATTTTGGATAGCTATTTAATATGGATTATGCAGGACATGTAATGTATGGAATGCAATGTTCAGCTATTGTACTGAATGTTATTGTTATGTGTATGGCAAATAAAAACAAAACAAAAAAGATGGCTACTGCATTTTGCACCAATGAATATTCAGTTTAGCCCTGCCCACACTGCAGAGGGATAATACAGCAGTAACAAAGAAAGATGTTCCACAGCAATTATCAGCTACAGTCCAGGTTACATGTGCTTTATCCACTTATCCTGCTGCTTTTTGTGCAGTAACCCCAGGGCCGCTGATAAGGGGGGACCATGGGGCCTCTCTTCCGGCTGGCAGGGGCCCGGGTGCCATCATGAAACAGAGGGCCGCACAAAGTGAACCTCTTTGCGGACGACGCCCTTTTGACTATATCAAACCCGCTCATCTCCCTGCCCAACCTGCAACTAGTATTAGACTGATTTTCAGCCTTCTCGGGTCTTCAAATTAACCCCTCCCAAACCACAGCGCTGAATGTTAACCTTCCTCTGGAACTGGTGCGGTGACTCCAGGACCATTTTCCTTACCGTTGGGCATCCCACTCGATTGACTATTTAGGTGTCAAATTAACGCCATCTTACTCTTCCCTTTTCTCGGCCAATTATTATCCCCTGTTGCAAATGGTGTCCACCCTTATGCAAGCCTGGCAATTTTCCACACTCTCATGGGTAGGCAGGATCTCAGCGGCGAAGATGACGATCCTTCCCAAAGTCCTTTATTATTTTCGTACTTTGCCTTTTCAGGAACCCACTTTTTTCCTTTGACTCCTGCAGAATAGGATCCTCCAATTTATATGGGTGTGCAATGCCCCAGGGTACCTAGAGCGACCCTTTATACCCATAGGCTCCGGGGAGGCTTGGGGGTCCCCAATATCTCTAAATACTACACAGCAGCCCAGATCTTCCCGTTGACTATGCTTCATGCAACCACGGATGTTCCTCTGTGGGTGCTCCTGGAGGTGCCTGGCTGTGACCCTTGTGCACTTCAGGCACTCCTCTGGCTCCCCAGGAATCTGCACCCTCCCTCCCTGAGCCCCATGCTGCTACATGGTCTGCAGGTGTGGGACTCAGTTCGCTTTTCCAGCAATCTGATGTCCCCCTTCTACCCCTACTCCCCATCACCCATAACCCTCTTTTCCCCCCGGGTCTGGAGGAGCCCCAGGCATTCTCCTGGTGGCCTTCACATGGCTACTTACGAGTCCAAAATTTCCTTTCCTCCCTCCTGGGAGAGTATCCGAGAAACACAAGGGGCGCCAGCTAATGAGCACTATCACTTTATCCAATTAAAGCACTGGATTGCAACATTGCGCGGCATGTCCACCTATCCCTTCCAAAAAACGTTTTTTGAACATACATGTCAACACGCCCCAGAGTCCCCAGGCCTTATTTCGGCCATTTATGCCTCCCTGAATGGTCGCCTGCCATCAGCACCCCTCTCTTATATGACTCAATGGGAAAAGGACCTTCAGGCCCCAGTAGACCCAGAGGACTGGAGCAGGGCCTGGAAAACAGTCGCCAAATGCTCGTTCAACACAAATACCCTGGAGGCCGCATATAAAGTAATGTTCCGATGGTATTGGGTACCTGCCCGCACAGCTCGGGCTTTCCCTGGGAGTACTGACAGATGCTTCCGCAACTGTGGACAGCGAGGTGATGTTATGCACACATGGTGGGCTTGCCCAAGGCTGGTGGGGTTCTGGTCTAGGGATTTTGGTTTGCTGCAGACACTCTTTCACTAGCGATCCGAAGGGATGCTAAGCTAGCTCTCCTACATTGCCCGGTACCTGGCTTGCAAGACCCTCAACAGAAGCTGGCTACCTATCTATTTATAGCGGCCAAGCGGACCATTGCTCAAGCCTGGAAGTCCCAACGGGTAGATTTTCAAGGGGTTAAAACCCGCATGACTGCTATGTTACTTCAGGAACGTATGTCCAGTATTGTCCATGATTCTCATGCTAAATTTCTAAAAATTTGGGAGCCGTGGATCTCCTATGAGTTCCCCGCACTCCAAGCTGCATGCCTGGGCTTGGTCTAACTTCTCTCGGCGAGGCATCCACACCCGAGCTTCCCCCCCTCCTTTCTTCCCCCTCTCTTCTCTTTACCCTTCCTTCTTTTGTTCCCTATCTCTCTTTACTCTTCTTTGTAATCTCTCCCATTGCTAACAAATACTGGTACTGGAGCCAGTCTCGATACCATGCCCTACTCATTTTCCTTCCATTTCTTGTGTTTATTAGAAGTATAATGTGATGGTTTGCCCTTTGGTTTCGTATTCATGCTTTGTAGCCCCTGTGAGGGCGCTCAAGGAGCAGATTGTAGTCTCTTGTTTATTTCTGTTTATTCAAATTTTCAATAAACATATTGAAACAGAAACAGGGGGCCAGCCAGCAGTTGCAAGCATCATGTATTACATTGCAAGTTTATACCGTATATACTCGAGTATAAGCCGAGATTTTCAGCCTCTTTTTTGAGGCTGAAAGTGCCCCCTCGGCTTATACTCGAGTCACCGCTGTCTGACTGCTCGATCAGCGTATCGAGCAGACAGACGGCGGACATTAAAATTTAAAAGCCGCGCCTCCTTCTCCGCCTCCGCCTGTGATAGGCGGAACACTGAATTTCCCAGCAGTCAGTGTTCCACCTATCACGGACATCCGCTCATTCTCATACTACGGACGAGTATGAGAGGATGTCCGTGATAGGCGGAACACAGGCTGCTGGGAAATTGAGTGTTCCGCCTATCACAGGCGGAGGCGGAATTTTGAATTGTAGAATGGCCGCCGAGAAGAGCGGCGATCCATCGGCACGGCACGGGACGGAGGAGGCACGGGACGGAGGAGGCACGGCACGGGACGGAGGAGGCACGGGAAGGAGGAGGCACGGCACGGGACGGAGGAGGCACGGGACGGAGGAGGCACGGCACGGGTCGGAGGAGGCTCGGGACGACGGCGGCTCGGGACGGAGGCTTGGGACACAGGTAGGCTGGACACACACACAAGGCTGCACGGACACACACACACACACACACACACACACACACACACACACACACACACAAGGCTGCACGGACACACACACACACACACACACACACACACACACACACACACACACACAGGGATGGATGGATGGATGGATACACACACACACACACAGGGATGGATGGATGGATGGATACACACACACACACACACACACACACACAGGGATGGATGGATGGATGAATACACACACACACACACACACACACACAGGGATGGATGGATGGATGGATGGATACACACACAGGGATGGATGGACGGACACACACACAGGGATGGATGGACACACAGGGATGGACGGACACACACACAGGGATGGACAGCCATGTCTCACCCTCGGCTTATACACGAGTCAATAAGTTTTCCAGTTTTTTGGGGGTAAATTGGGGGCCTCGGCTTATATTCGGGTCGGCCTATACTCGAGTATATACGGTACATACTGTGTTAAGCATAATGTTGTTCTCTGTGGTTCCCAGTTGGGAAACCATATTCCCTGGGCTGGGTGAGCCATCAGTTCATGCAGACAGCCCAGGAGATTGTAGCCGGAGGGACTATTTTTTCTATTTCGGCTCATATGCGGATTTACCCTGGCCACATTTGCCGATGCTGATTTTGAAGTCCCGGCTCTCTTAGTCCTTGTGCTCCTGGCGGAAGAGTGACTCGGCTCACACAGTGCCTGCCTCCTTCAGCAAGTAAGTGCTGAGGGCTTTCAGCAGCAGAAGAACGGTGGCAGGCTCAGTGCAGACTGGGACCAATAGGTCCATGCTGTAAGCAGAGGCAAAGGCAGCAGCCCATGTCCATCCATCTCCCTCTGATACAGACTCAGCAGCCAGCAGTGCACACAGAGTGATCACAAAGAAGTCAAGGTACAGTACATGCAGGGCCAGAAACTTATCTGTATCTTCAATAGGGATGAGCTCAGGTGTGTTCGCATGCTCCACATGCAGAGCCAGCCAGGAAGTTGGCGCAGCGCTGTGCTAAGCACACGCAGTGAGACATTGCCCGATCTCTGCAGCCGCGCATCAGGGCAATGTCTCACTGCCTGTGATTAGCGCAGCGCTGCGCCGACTTCCTGGCGGATTCTGCACGTGGAACATGCGAACACGCCTGAGCTCATCCTTAATCTTCAATACTCACATCCTGCAGCCTCCTGTCTCAGACATGACCATTCCCATCACAGACTGTCTGCCTGACACCCTTTCCATCCCAGATTACTTTTTATCTCTTCCAACTGTTTAGCAGCTCAGTGCAGTCATTTAAGGTGGCCGTAGTAGGAATGAAATAAAATGGAATCATCTATTCTACGGCCACCTTAAATGACTGCAGGGAATGTACTGGCCCACTGAACAGTTGGAAGAGATAGAAAGTAATCTGGGATGGAAAGGGTGTCCTGCAGACATTCAGTGTGTTGACCGTTAGAGAGGAATGCCCACACTTGTATAGAAGACCTTAGGGGCCTATTCACACAGCTGGGTGAGGCAGTACAAGCAGGCAGTTGAGCTGAAGTTTTACCACCCCCAACCACCCCACCTGAAAAAGGAGATGCAGACACTCAGTGCTGTTCAATGTCAAAAATTAAATGGCATGTCACCATGAAAGGGGTGCACCACAATTACCCTGCAAGTGCATGCAATGAACATGGCTGAGGTATTGTGGGTCTGCATTTTCAGAGTTAAAACAGGCAGTGCGTAAATGATATATTGCCCCCTCACTGCTTGTCAAACACCACGATAGCCACACATCCAGATTAGCCCTTAAAGTCCTTTTAGCCCCTCTTTCTCCCTTCAAGTTCCCCTAGAGCCCTTTACTTTCATGCATTCCAACAGAGCCAAGTTCCCCTCCTTTATCCCACTGACATACAGTCAGGGGTGGACTGACAACTCATGGGGCCCCCGGGCAATAGGAGATTATGGGGCCCCCAGGCAATCAGACATTATGGGGCCACACAGTATACACAAACACACACACACAGTATACAATCACACAGTATGCGCAGATATGTTTCTATTGGCTGAGAAGGTACTGGAGAGGTGGGGTAGCTATAATCTAAGGATTTTTAGACCAAAAGGATGTTGGTAAGGGACATTTTAGATACAAATGTAAAAAAAAACTGATTTTTACATACTTTCCCTGGTTTTAATGAGGCTGGCAACCCTGATGGGGCCCCCTAGTGGCACGGGGCCCTCGGGCAGTGCCCGAGTGGCCCAATGGTCAGTCCGCCCCTGCATACAGTGCTCCTCAGATTGACACAAGTGACAAAATGTGATTATCATGATGATGATCATTGAAGGACAATGAAATGCAGCCTTAGGCCCCCTATCACACAGGGGGGACTCCACTTTGCTCAGTGGGAGATCTGTCCACTGATTTCCCACTCATCAGAGCAGAGTGGACGGATGACAGATCTGCATCCACTTAGTTTATGCATAGTGGCCACAGATCTAGCCAACACTGCTCTATGGGCAGTCAGGTGTAGATGGACTCCTCTGTCTGTTTACATCCAACTACCCTCCGATCCACCTAGATGTAGGAGGACATATCTCCTTCCATTTTGTATTTTTTTTTGCGGCTTGCATTGGAGGTAGGCAGATGAGCAGGATCATGGGTTGAGGTTGGGGGCCCCATCAGGTAGGCTGTACGGGGTCCCAGGATTTCTAACAGCAGCCCTGACTACCCCACCACCCATCAGATTACCAGTCACTGGGTGGGGGCCAGTTCTGACATCAGAAAGCGAGATGACCACCTCCACTCAGAGAGATAAGGCTCAATTCACAATACTAACACATCAGGATCCATTTTAAAAAAATGACAGTTATCTAAAGCTGTGTCCCTTTAGATTTCAAAATTACAGTCATATGGGTAAAATAAAGATCTTTATCTTTGTGTTAAAGTGTTGGGAATTGAGATGAAAACAAAGCATGGCAAATTTGTAAAATAGTCATTGAGAAAAGATCAGCTACAGACAGGGACGGACTGACCATTGGGGCACTCGGGCACTGCCCGAGGGCCCCATGCCACTAGGGGACCCCATCAGGGTTGCCAGCCTCAATAAAACCAGGGACAGTATGTGTGTGTGTGTGTGTGTGTGTGTACTGTGTGGCCTCATAATCTCCTATTGCCTGGGGGTCCCATAATCTCCTATTGCCTGGGGGTCCCATAATCTTCTATTGCCCGGGGGCCCCATAATCTCCTATTACCCAGGGGCCCCATCAGTTGTCAGTCCGCCCCTGGCTACAGAGAGTCTACTAAAAATATTGGTGTTTGTCCTTTCTCTTTTGCATGCTTTTTCTGGGCAACGTTTCCACAATACAGGTTTAGGTTTTGAGTTTTTTTTTCAACTTTAGCCTCGGTTTACACCTAAACTGGCTGTGGATCACACAGCAACGCACAGGGACGAATCAGGGCAGAATCTTTGCCTTAATTCGGCCCTGAAACAGAGGCAAAGACGCACAGAGTTTCAGTGCAGTGCACTCCGCAAGCCGCCCCGGAAACATGTGAACCAGCACCATAGAGAGCTATGGAGAAACCCACATCCAATTTGCATAGGTGTGAACCCAGCCTAATGCCGCGTACACATGGTCGGATTTTCCAATGGGAATATTGGATGTGAGCTTGTCGGAATGTCTGACCGTGTGTATGCTCCATCGGACATTTGCTGTCGGACTTTCCGCCCACAAATATTTGATAGCAGGTTCTCAAATTTTCCATCAACAAAATATTGTTGTCGGAAAGTCCGATTGTGTGTACACAAGTCCGCGCACAAAAGTTCACGCATTCTCAGAATCAAAAAGTACGAGCTGGAAGCGCTTGGTCTTGTAAAACTAGCGTTCGTAATGGAGATATCACATGACTATTGATCTTCCTTTTTATTGGCTCGTCGTACGTGTCGAACATCACCGCGTTCTCACGTTCGGAATTGTTGGCCTACATTTGTGTGTATGCAAGACAAGTTTGAGCCAACAAACTTCGAACAAAAATCCATGGTTTTGTTGGCGCAAAGTCCGATCATGTGTATGGGGCATTAGTCTAACGCTAAGCATAAAAGACTGGTGCTTAGCCCCGTTCTGGTTTGACTCCCTTCTGAAAACAAATTGGACATTTTGTATAATAGAGAAATAAGCTTTTTTTACCATCAAGATATTTCACAATCAGATTCAAAGGGAACCATGAGAAAGTTTACTGGATAGAGGTATACAAAGTACTGAAGTCTTCTCTTGTAGGAAGGTCCTTAAGGAAAGGCTTAAGGTGTCATTTGCAGCAGAGAGAATGGTGGAATGTTGCTTAATATCATTCATTAATACACCACTCTATTAACTCTGGGGTGCCAAATATTGCATATTTAGCCACCTTTGGGAATTGTCAGGGCATACAATAAATATGATGCCGTTTTGGGCACAGGGATGGAGGATTCTGCCACTGACACTGCTAAGACCACCTGGTAAATTTATCAAGGTTTGCAGTATCCACATTAAGGCAACTCATGAAATAAATTAGGAAGTCTTAGCTTTACTATTAACCCACAAAAGACAGTGAAGAGCGACATTCCAAGCTCATCTGAGACCACTGACTAGCAAGATATTAAAGCTGGAAATTAAGGGTATTACATCCACTATTAGTCATTGGAGTGTGTTTTTTTTTTTGTATTCTTACTGACCAATTTTTTTTGATATACGCAGAAATGTAAAAACACGGGGCTTAATCACACTTCCCAGCAAAGCTCTGAAAGGATACAATAGTTTGGGGAGTGTAGCCATAGATGCAGAGCTGCCAAATCAGGATATTTGATATATAGACCATTCTTCTACCAGTTTCTGTAATGCAGAATAAACTTTCAGATAGTTGCAGGAATAAATCTCAAACTATTATGTTAAAAGTAAAATTGAATGTTTCTTCGTACTGAAAGCTTTACTTGTGGAAGAATATGAATTGGCATAAACCTTGTAATTTAGCTTGAGTGATGCTTTAAAACTGTACTAACACATACAGTACATGATAATGCAAAGTACAATGTCTATAGATCTGCTGCCCTCTACTGTTAATACCTGTAAATATATGCCTGTAAATATATTATGTATGCACTTCCTATTCCTGGGTTGCTGGTTTTGAAACCCCAGAAGGAAGAAATGGAGTGAGAGAGAGAAAGTCTCAGCCACACGTCCTGTTCATTTTGCTAAACCCCATACCAGAAGATACGCTCATATGCACAAACACTTCAAAAGTGGTATTTTTCATCCAATTTTCGTATTTGTGTGTATGAAGCTTAAAGTGGAAGTAAACTCCCCTATCGTTTTCAGGCAAGGAAGCTGCCATCTTTGCCTCTGTTTAATCTTCAACTGCTATGGTGCTGCACATGTGATTCGTTATGACACCAGCCATTGGATGGTTTGATAGTTTGGCCGAGAGCACAGCCAATGTGCAGTTAGCATTCCCGGCATGCCTTTTTTTTTAACTGTTTAAATCGATGGGTTTACTTTCCACTTTAACTGTTAGTACATAAAAAAAAACAATCCTCAATAAACATAAATATGGTAATTCTCGGAATAATCAGCATTCATTCAATTGTGCTTCCATGCAAATGTGAACATCATGTTCTGATCTTTATTGGGGAATGTTATTTTGTATATAGAGTGTTTATGTGGTGAGTTTACACTTTTCATTGAACAGAGTTTGGATAACACAGGGTTAAACAGAAAGGTCATAAATTAACTGCACATTAACTGGACAGAATTCTTGGGGAGATAGTGATGTGTTCCTGCTTAGGAGATGTATGTTAGCTTGGGGGGCTGCAAACTCTGCAGGGCTCCAACACACACTCGCTGCTATTCCAACCCTTCACATATTTCCACACAAACTTACCTCCTGGCATTAAACTTTGCCAAGTATTGTGCTCAGCTTACCACCCCAAACTGATGTTCCTCCCTCAGCTCACCTCTCTCCCTGCATGTCCTGTGAGCTGTGCTCCTCTGTGTTCTCTCATCATGTGGCACTGAAGATAGCGGAAGGGGGGATTCAGCAGCACACACAGAGCATGTATGCAAGAGACTGGGGGGGGGGGGGGGGTGAGGAGACAGAAAATCAGGAGGGACCGATGGGGAAAAGCGCATCATGTACCCGAGGGTACATAGCCTGCAGGCAAGATTTTCCACGCTTTTTTATTGATAGTTTTTGTTGCTGTGTACCCTTCTTCACTGATGGCTTGTACATGCATGTATCCAATTTTTATTGATTTTTTTATCTTAATAAATTACCATTTTTTATTGGATTTATCTGCTCTATCAGGTGGCCTTCTGTGTTTTTCCCCTCTTTTATTTTTATGCACCTATTTGGGTGTGAATTTATGTCGTACTTTTGGGGAGTCCAATTTCGTGGCATTCCATATTCGACATCCTGATTGGAGAGATCACGGAGGATCGTTTGGTACAGCTGGAATCCACGCCATCCCTATGGGAGGGCTGCAGACAACCATTATTTGATGCCTGAATGACTCATCACTAAGGTGTGTGGGTCCACACCTTCGGGTAAGTGTACCCATTACCTTTCTTGTGTATGCATAGTGAGCTGTGTTATTTGTAAGAAGACACCCCAAGAGTTGGCGATTGGATTGCCCTCATTATTTTATTTGTGGAGATATTGGGACGTTCTGTATCATTATTAGTTCCGGCCACTCTCCACTGTGAAAGGACTTTATATGGTTAAAGGGACTATTGTTCCTCTTTTGCTTTGTGCCTGACTTCAAGTCATCCATTTATTTCATTTTCATGGTGTTTTTTTTTTTGGGTGTGTTTTTTGTTTGCTTTTTTTGTTTTCACTTATCATCAGTTTTTTTATGTAAAAGGAAACTTTTTATGGGTTTACTAACACTGTTCATATTATCAAATTTTTTTTGGCTCAGTGCCAAATAAGCCACTGATTTGTTGTTTTTCATTTATCTTCACTGTTTGGTGACTATTTTAGCGCTGCATTTTTTGTTTCCATATCTAATGAAGTCAGCTGCCAAGTGGAATGCAAAAGCAGAGCGCAGGCCCTGGGCCTCGACCTCCAGGACAGAGACATTTAAAACCGCGGACTTGGTGCAATTGACCTTATAGTTTGAGAGTGCCCCATACACTCGCAGCGCCTCCAAGATATTTGGGAGGGAGATGGTGGGGTTAGAGAAAATAAGATCGTCCGCATAGGCCGCGAGCTTGTGGTGAGCTGAAGATTTCCGTAGGCCCGTTATATTGGGGTCTTTACGTACATGATACATGAAGGGTTCCAGTGTCAGGATAAAGATTCATGGGGACAGGGGGCACCCCTGCCGTGTCCCGTTAGTGATTGAAAAGTATTCCGAGCGCCAGTCGTTCACCCGTACCGCCACCAAAGGCTTAGAATACAACGCCAATATCCAATTCTGCATGCTGGGACCTAGACCCACATGTGCCAGGGTGGCCTGCAAAAAATGCCAGGCCACCCTGTCAAAGGCCTTTTCTGCGTCCGTAGAGAGAAGGAGAAAAGGCCTCCCCTCCCCACAGGCAGCATGAATCAAATTAAGAACTCGGGTCGTAATATCCCGTGCCTCCCGCATGAGGACAAACCCCACTTGATCAAGATGTATCAAGCTTGGGATATGCGGCACTAATCTGTTTGAAAGGATCTTAGCAAAAAGTTTCAGATCCACATTCAAAAGGGCAATTGGGCGGAAATTCCCGCATTGTGAGAGGTCCTTCCCCTCCTTAGGTATTAATGATATGAACGCCCATAGCGAGTCAGCCTGCATGTCACCTCCTTCCTTCACCGTATTAAATGCCTTAAGAAAGTGCCGTGTCAGTAGCTCTGTGTAGGTACGGTAATAAGTCAAGGTGAAGCCATCAGGCCCCGGTGCCTTCTGCGGTTCCATTTGGGCCAGGGCCATCTGGAATTCTTCAGCTGTAATGTCTGCTTCCAAGGAGTCACGGACCTCTACAGACAAAGTAGGCATGCCGGAGGCCCTGATGTATTCCCCCGCCGCCGCTTTCCTAGACGCTATGGTCTCTGTGTCTGCCCCCGGGTGGAGATTGTAAAGTTTATAATAGTAACAAAGGAATTCCTGCGCTATTTCTATTGACGTGTTGGCTCTGGAGCCCTGTCTAGTGGTGATAAATGGAATGAAGGTGCGCTGTCTCGGACCCCGCAGGGCCCTCGCTAACATCGCTCCAGGGATCGACCAGATTCAAACCATGCAGTTCCGCCTTCAGGTTTTTAAGGCAGGAGTACATGAGGTGAGATGCTCCTCTCGACACGTCCAGCAGTGGTTCTTGGGCATAATTGAAGTCCCCACCCACCAGAAGGACCCTCTCGCCAACTTCCAGGAGTATAGGGGTCAGGGTTCTCATGAAATCTAAATGACCCACGTTCGGGAAGTATACGTTCAGCATAGTTATAATGTCGTTCCTGATCTTGCCCTTGACGAGCAAGTAGCAACCCTGCGGGTCTGCCCTCGTCTCAAGTAAGGTCCATGGCACTGATTTCGCTATTAAGATGCTGACCCCTTTGGATTTTGAGATGAGGAGGGAGCATAGTACACTGTAGGAAAGCCTCGGTTGCCAAGCCTGGGGACCGCCTGCTGACTAAAGCACGTCTCTTGTAAGAACGCGATCTGGGTGTTGGATTTTTTAAGATCGGAGAGGAGCTTGGACCTCCTCTCAGTGGTGGAAAGTCCCCGTACATTCAAAGAGGTGAATTTAACCCCCTGTGGGGGTCCGCCCACTGTGGGATGTGTCGCTGATGGCAGGACGGGGGGGAGCTCGGTAGGGGCGGGAAGACAAAAAAAAAAGGGGGGGGGGAGGAGGCTGTTTGTACATTGGATGTATGTACTATATATATGTACTATTCTTGATCTTTTCTTATATAAAGCTTGTATTATCTCCTTACTGGCGTACATAGATGTGCGCAGGGGTGGTGCCAGGTGTGCCATGGCACACACGAATTATTATGTGCAGTGCTGATTCCCCCTACTGCCCAGGCTTCCAATGTGTAATTTACCAGCCCCTTCCTTTTCTAAATGAACACAGTAAACACATTCGCTCACCGTGTCCATTCATATCTGAAGCATAGTTGCTACACTTCAGTTTGTGAATGAACAGGAAGCCACTCAGCACAGAGCACTTCCCATTCATTCATTGTTCCATGCAGCTGAGGCTGCATAGAAAGTCGTGTGTTTGAGCTTTGCTAATGCAAGAGGCTGCGCACGCCTATGTTATATACTTATATACTTATGGTTAATGTTATATGCTGATTGCAGTAGTTGCAGTAGTTCCTCTGCAGGAAGGGAATCCCATCTATTTACAGAGGCCCTGAAGGTCCTGGTTCTCTTATTTACCTACAGGTTTAGTGCAATATTCTGTTTGGTAAGGGCCATTTTTCATACCACCTCCCCCCCCCCGACCCCATAACCCCCCAAAAAACACTGTACTACAAAACCCAGCATAATCTGCCACTGCTGCTTACACTTTACCACAACACCAAGCATATCCTGCCTAATTTGTTCGCACTGAACTACAATACCCAGCATACTCTGCCTGTGCAAATAACATCCAACAGATGCTGCCTTTTCAAATTGTATTACAATACCCAGCATGTCTTGCCTAACCACAACTGTCAGTTATACCTATCCAGCAGCAAACTACTGCATCTCCTTTTAAGTACTGACAACTCAAAATTCCACCAACTGACCATTCTGCTTAAACCCAACAAATATCCACCTGCACTCTTTTCCATATGCACAGCCGCCAAATATCCTTGTACCAAACATCACTCACTTCCCAACCTTATGGAAACATACTACTTCCCCACTGCCAACGTCGCCCAATGGCTACCAACTGCATCCTATGTATCTTTTCTGTAGAACTACAATGTTCACCATGCTTCACTGCATATATTCTACATCCTCAAACTACGGCCCTCCAGCTCTTGCGGGAACTATGCATCCCATAACATTCACAGACATGACTAGGCATGATGGGAATTGTAGTTTCTGAATAACTGGAGGACCATAGTTTGAAGACCCCTGCTCTACACCATATAATATATATTAGGATCAATCCCTTTTAGCACCAAGTGTTATTTTTTTGATGTTTATTATAGCAATTAATGTTTTTAAATCACAGCATGTGCACAGTAAAGTAATCCCTTTTTCCAGTATTTGGCATTTGTTAAAAAAAACGTTAATGTAACGTAAAACTGCAAAATAATAGTGGGAGTAGAATTCAAGCTGAAACCATTTGGGTAAAACAGTACAAGGACATTTAGGACTGTCTAGATTTCTATAACTAAAATGTTACTAAAACTACATGACCTAAGGCTGCCATCTAGTGGACAAACTGATATAGTGCTATTGCTAATACAAATCTAAAAAGTTCCTTTCTTTGAATTAGAAAGATTCAACTTTAAGGATTGCGCAGTGGTTAAAGAATAACTAAAGACACTTTTTTTACAACATAATTTGGATAGAATGGTGATGGGGTAGAACCTTTGTCAACTTTTTATTGTTCTCTGTGTCCATGTTAGGAAAATTTCCCCTGTCTAATTGTCCTGATCATCATCAGTAATAAAAGTTAAAGGAGCTCCAGTCTGGGCAAAAAATATATATATATATACAGTGGGGAAAATAATTATTTGATCCGCTGCAGATTTTGTAAGTTTGCCCACTAACAAATAAATGAAGGGTCTATTTTTTTTTATCATAGGTGTATTTTAAATGATAGAGACAGAATATAAACCAAAAATCCAGAAAAAACACATGATACAAATGTTATAAACTGAGTTGCAGTTCAGTGAGTAAAATAAGTATTTGATCCCCCAAGCAAGACATTTCTTGTAGTTGGTTACCAGGTTTCCACACATCTCAGGGGGTTTTTGGTCCACTCTTCTTTACAGATCTTCTCAAAATCCTTAAAGAGGTTGTAAACCTCCAGAAACCCCCCCCCCCTGCAAGACAAAGGTATAATGAGCTAGTATGCGTCGCATTATGAAATACTTACCTTAGAACGATGCCCTGCAGTGCCGCCCGCACTCCGCTCACACGGCCAACATCTTTCACCAGAGTTAGTTGTGGGTTCGGGGGTTCTGGCACTGTGATTGGACAAAGCCACGATGACATCACTTCCCGCTTGCACGCGGGAGTCGCCGGTCACGGCGCGGGCCCTGTAAAACATTACCTTACCTTATATGCTTACCTGTAGGTACAAGTTGTAGAACAGAGTTTACATACAACTAGGTTTCTTGGCTGTCACTTAGCAACTTGAAGTTTCAGCTCCGTCCATAAATTTTCTATGGGATTAAAGGAGAAGACTAGCCTGAGATAGTTTGTCTGGGCTTCTCCTGTGGGTCACAGGAGTGCAATTTCTTTTGCACTCCTGTGACCCGTTTTCAGCAGAGAGCAGTCTGAAGTCCGCTCTCTGCTGACGTCACAGGAATAAGTTCAGGCACTTTGTCATAACGGCAATAAAGTTTGGATCCTCCAGGTGCCTCGTTTGATGGCAATCTCAGCCTCTCAGCAAGCTACTGAGAGCCTGAGACGATCACTCCCTGCCCCTCCACAGCTCAGCACTCCAGATGCAGCATCAGTCTGATGCTGCATCCACCTAGGTAAGTATGATGGGCAAAAAAAAAACAAAAAACCCCATACTTCTCCTTTAGGCCCCTTTCACACAACAAGCCCGCTCGGATCCAACTGTCCGTTTTTCAGGGGGATCCGAGCAGGACATCCATTGACTCCTATGGGCAGGCGGATGTCAGCGGAGATGTGCCTGCTGACACCCGTCTGCAATCCGATCCGTTTAAGACAGACGTATGGCGGACTGGATGAGATCTGATGAAAATGGACATACTGTCTGTTTTCGTCCAATCTCGCCATAGAGATCATCAGGGCTCTGAGAGGTCCCTCCCCGCTCAGTGAGCAGAGACGGACTTGTCATCCACTGACTCCATGGAGATCAATGGAGTGATCCCCAGCTGAGCTGGCGGACTCCGCTGAAATGGATCTGCATTGTGTGGAAGGGGCCTTGAGGTCTGGAGGCTGGCTAGGCCACTCCATGACCTTAAGTTGCTTCTTGAGCCACTGCTTTGTGGCCTTGGCGGTATGTTTTGGATTATTGTCATGCTGGAAGACCCATCCATGACCCATCTTCAGAGTTCTGGCTGAGGGAAGAAGGTTTTCATCCAAGATTTTACTAATAATGACCCCTACCATTGGCCCCTCAATGCGGCAAAGTCTGCCTATACCTCTAGCAGAGAAACAGTTCCAAAGCATATTGTTCCCACCTCCCTTCTTGACTGAAGAGATGATGTTCTTATGGTCATAGTCAGCATTTATTTTCCTCCAAACACAGCGAGTTAAGTTAATGCCAAAGAGCTAAATTTTGGTCTCATCTGACCACAGCACTTTCTTCCAATACTTTTCTAAATCATTTAGATGTTCATTGGCAAAATTCAGACAAGCCTACACATGGGCCTTCTTGAGAAGGGGGAGCTTGCGGTCGCTGCTGGATTTCAATTCATGGCAATATATTGTGTTACCAATGGTTTGTTTGGTGACTGCGTTCCCAACTGAGATCATTCACAGGCTCCTCCAGTGTAGTTCTGGGCTGATCCCTCACTTTTCTCATGATCATCCTTACCCCATGAGGCAAAATCTAGCATGTAGCTCCAGACTGGTTATTTTGTATTTCTTCCATTTGTGAATAATCGCTCCAACATTTGTCTCCTTTTCACCAAGCTTCCTGCTGATGGTCTTGTAGCCCATTCCAGCATTGTGCAAGTCTACTATCTTGTCCCTGACATCCAGTGACAGCTCTTTGGTCTTGCCCGTGATCGTGAGATTAGAATGGAAGAAAGAGATTCTGTGGACAGGTGTCTTTTATACACATAACGAGTTGTCATTAGAAGAACCTTCTTAAATTGACAGGACTAATCTGTGTACCACATGAGCACATACAATAGCCAGTCTGTGGGAGCCAGAATGATTGTGGGACCAAATACTTATTTTACTCATTGAACTGCAACTCAATTTATAACATTTGTATCATGTGTTTTTTTCTGGATTTTTGTTTGATATTCTGTCTCTATCATTTGAAATACACCTTTGATAAAAATTATAGATACTTCCTTTCTTTATAAGTGGGCAAACTTACAAATTCTGCAGGGGATCAAATAAATATTTTCTCCACTGTAAGGACACTTACCTGTCCAAGGATCCAGTGATGTCAGCACCCCGAGCCGATTCTTCAATCCGCTTCGGGTGCAGGCGCCTGCATCTTCACTAAGGGAAACCGGCAGTGAAGCCTTAAGCTTCACAGCTGGCTTCCTACTGTGCATGCGTGAGTTGCGCTGCACTTTCTGAATGGTCCCGGCATCTTCTGGGACATGTGTGTATCCCAGAAGGCAACGGCGGGAAGTAGGAGGGGCCGGAAATACTCAGAGATCATCTGGTCAAAACCAGGTACCCGCTCCCCCCAAAAAGTGCCAAATGTGACAGTGTAGGGGTGAGGGTGCGAACATGCGGAGCTTCCCCTTTTGGGTGGAGCTCTGCTTTAAGTCTAAATTTTGGAGTTTCCCTCATATTGAAAATATATTTTCTCAGTTCCTCCCGAGTCTACAGGACAAAGTCTAGGAAAATGTCCCTAATGAGAAACAGATGAAAAAAAAAAATGTTTTAACCTTTCACTTCACTATCAAAAATCAGAAAAAAAAAAGTTGTAACTTTAGATATATTTTAATGCTTACATCTAGTTCACATGAGGGCGGTTCTTCTCAGCATGGTTAAGTGATTGTTTTTTACACTTTTATGTACTGCATACATTTATGTGCATTCTTATCTGTGTTTACATCTGTTTGAGTGTTCATATGTAATGTGTACCAAGAATGCATCAAATCTGGTTTATACACAGCCTAGGTAAAAATACACGCACACAAACAAAATTAATTTTCACTCACTTTGAAAACGAGTACATTGATGGCATTTGATGCCATCTAGATGCCACTAGTACATTGATGGCATTCAATGCCATCTAGATGCCACTAATACATTGATGGCATTCAATGCCATCTAGATGCCACTAGTACACCACTAAGTGAAAATGTTCAAATTGGTCCCAATTAGCCATTTTCCCTCCCCGATGTCTTGTGACTAGTTAGTGTTACAAGGTCTCAGGTGTGAATGGGGAGTAGGTGTGTTTAAATTTGGTGTCATCGCTCTCACTCTCTTACTGGTCACTGGAAGTTCAACATGGTACCTCATGGCAAAGAACTCTCTGAGGATCTGAAAAAAAAGAATTGCTCTACATAAGGCTATAAGTAGACTGCCAAGACCCGAAGACTGAGATGCAGCATGGTGGACAAGACCATACAGAGGTTTAACAAGAGAGGTTCCACTCAGAATAGGCCTCGCCATGGTCAACCAAAGAAGTTGAGTGCATGTGCTCAGCGTCATATCCAGAGGTTGTCTTTGGAAATAGATGTACAAGTGTTGCCAGCATTACTGCAGAGGTTGAAGGGGTGGGGGGGTCAGCCTGTCAAAGCTCAGACCATACGCCGCACACTGCATCAAATTGGTTTGCATGGCTGTCATCCCAGAAGGAAGTCTCTTCTGAAGATGATGCACTAGAAAACCTGCAAACAGTTTGCTGAAGACAAGCAGACTAAGGACATGTATTACTGGAACCATGTCCTGTGGTCTGATGAGTCCAAGATGAACTTATTTGGTTCAGATAGTGTAAAGTGTGTGTGGAGGCAACCAGGTGAGGAGTACCAAGATAAGTGTGTCTTGCCTACGGTCAAGCATGGTGGTGGGAGTGTCATGGTCTGGGGCTGCATGAGTGTTGCTGGCACTGGGGAACTACAGTTCATTGAGGGAACCATGAATGCCAACATGTACTGTGACATACTGAAGCAGAGCATGATCCCCTCCCTTCAGAGAGTGGACCGCAGGGCAGTATTCCAACACATAATGACCCCAAACACACCTCCAAGATGACCACTGCCTTTCTAAAAAATTTGAGGGTAAAGGTGGTGGATTGGCCAAGCATGTCTCCAGACCTAAACCCTATTGAGCATCTGTGGGACCGCCTCAAATGGAAGGTGGAGGAGCGTAAGGTCTCTAATATCCACCAGATCCGTGATGTCATCATGGAGGAGTGGAAGAGGAATCCATTGGCAACCTGTGAAGCTCTGGTGAACTCCATGCCCAAGAGGGTTAAGGCAGTGCTGGGAAATAATGGTGGCCACACAAAATATTGTCCAATTTGGACATTTTCTCTTAGGGGTGTACTCACTTTTGTTGCCAGCAGTTTAGACATTAATGGCTGTTTGTTAAGTTATTTTGAGCGGATAGCAAATTTACACTGTTATACAAGCTGTACACTCACTACTTTACATTGTAGCAAAGTGTAATTTCTTCATGAAAAGATATAATAACATATTTACAAAAATGTGAGGGGTGTACTCACTTTTGTGAGATTATATATATATATATATATATATATATATATATATATATATATATATATATATATATAGTTGTATAACAATCTGCACCTTTCTGTGATGTCCTTCTCAGAATTAAACACACACCCTAAAAAAGCTTCCTTGTACTCACAAGACTTATGTGATATACAATTAATTTTGTATCCAGAACTTGATACCCAACCCAAATGTCACCACCTGGCCATCCCTGTCCTCACTGTTACAAAACTGTCCTGCCGCTGGCTAATTTCTGCAAAGATATCGTTAAAACCACTTCCAGACCGCAATACGTATATATACAGTATATACTTGAAGCTATTAGTCATAACCCCGGTATCTTTTTTTCCAGCTGGCAGCTGGCTTTCTTGTGAAAGCGTTCTGAGTGGCTCATTAGCCACTGGATCGTCTTACGAAGTGGCAGGAGGGGCTGACCCCCTTCCGCCGCTCACCGGTGTTTCTTGGGCTTACTGTTTCCAACCACGCACCCAAGAAATGCGGCCGGCTGGTCATATAGGCAATGAGAGACTAGGTTGTCTTTGACTACCTCTATGGGCTTGGAGGACCAGAGCAACGCAATGACATCACTTCCGGTCTAGGGTGTATATAAACACATTTATTTGCCTTCTTTGCAGGGATAAGAAACAGAAAGATCATTCCCTCTGTACAGAGCCCTGTGTTAATTGTCAACACAGCTCTCTGGGCTGTGATTGGATACAGCCAATTAGCAGGTCCCAGCCATGAATCATTGGCCTGGCCCTGCTGGCAAACTCCCTGTACAATCACATTGCATGGCAGGCAGCCCACAAGTGGTTAAAGGTAAGCCTTGGAACAAAATATTGTTTAGCCTAAAATAAAGATATTATTAACACCTTATAAAAAATATATCCCCAAACCAAAATAAATGCCAACCTTAAAATACCACCCCCTAAAAACAAAAAGTTCATTATTTATTATTAGGGTTTTTCAATCAACATGACAGCAGCTGAATGTGAATGTTGACCCTAAATCAACCACAAAAAATACAAAAATGGACCCAATAAAAAGAACAAAAAAATGGAGCAAATAGGTTTATTGCTCAAAGAGCTAGCAATCCGAATTAAAGTACAATTTCCTAACTGGCCCCAATTGTTCCCTTTGTGGTTTGCCATCTCTTCCTATGCTTTCCCTGCAACATTTTTCAAATCATTGACATTATGGTTGCTCTGTGCCCCATACTCTTTAGAATGAGAGGGCCAGATTACCAAAAGCCCCTTATTGGCCCTTCTAAGCCGCTTGGCTATAGTTGAAAGGCCATGCAGTGTATTATGGTTTAAAAAAATGTCCTGGGTGAAGCTGTATATATTTCTATGGGTCTCAAATCTCAAACCTGCAGCGTTCATCTCAAATTCATGGTAACAACAAACCCACACTTCATCCCTACTGATTCACTCCAGTCGTTATTTAAAGAAATTCAAATTCCAAAGTATTTCATAGAGATTTTATAGCAAATAGTAATCATATTGTCTATCTAGTGAAGTTAGTTTACTATGTACAGGATTGGGAATTTTAGGCATTCAGTTTTACGTGTGATTTCCAGCTGGGGGATCTAAGACTAGCATCCAGCATCAGTAATGGCTTTGCCCCTTCTGAGCAATTCAGTAGGTAAGAAAGGATCCTTTCACATGAATTTCCAAGCTTCGCACTAGTTGCTGTGCTGTGTCATCAAAGCACAATCCAAAATAAAGTCTGCCATGTGTATTTAATGATTGCAGATCCTAAGAGCAAGTCTGCTAATTCTGAAGGAAAAAGTTGAGGCCTGATGGAAAGAATAAAGCTAAAAAGTATTGCCAAAGAAATATTTATCATATCAATAAGATAAACCATAGGCAAAACCCACAGTAAACTCTGCTCACTACTTACAGCTCATATTTTATAAAACTTCCATCAGCCCAACCTTACCAAATGCATTTTCAAATACATCTAAAGGCTCCTGTGTGGTAATTTAAACACATCTTACATCCATCTTACATGTGATGCAAGAGCCTAATAAATAAAAAAAAAGAACTTCTTAGGCCACGTACACACGCGGGGACTGTTCGCTCAACTTTGTCCGCTGAACAGTGTCTCGGCGGACAGTCCGCTCGTGTGTGGGCTTTCAGCGGACAGTTTCAGCGGACAGTCTGCTGAACAAAGTTTTTCGGAAATTCCGAAAAACTGTCCGTTTCAGCGAACAGTCCCCTCGTGTGTAGGCTTGTTCGTCAAACTAAGTTCCGCGCATGCTCAGAAAGGATTTACACGCCGAAGTTTGCATTGCAGTGTATAGGACGTCGTATTTTTCGTCCCGTCGTACGTGCCGTTCACGTCATCGCGCACGGTTTCAGCGGACTGTTCGTTCATCGTGTGTGGGCAAGTCCATCCATGCTAATTTTGAGCGGACTGTCCGCTGAAACTGTTTGACGGACAAAGTTGAGCGAACAGTCCCCGCGTGTGTACGCGGCCTTATACCCCCTCTGAGTCAACCAAATCAGCTATCATGGATGGGATTTTTGTATCCACTAGGAACAGGCTAACCAAGAATTTAAGGGAATGCAACTAGACAACTTGAAGGCACAGGCCTCAGAAGACCCCAAGAAGTATAATTTCCCTGAGGGTCACCAAAGAGAACTTTGGAAGATAGGGTCACGGAGTGGCAGATATGTATGGAGACACCTGATAGCAGGAAGGCAGAACAAGACTCTTAAGTGTATTCAGGAGAGAGAGTCTCCAGGATGCTGGAGTCACAGGAACACAAGTAAGAGTCTGTTAGGAACCATGAAATCAGGCTGAGAAAGAAGTACAGTTAAATCACACTTGTTTAATAATAAAAGTAAAAAGAACAAACATAGTCAAAACATAGCCAAAGTTCAGTAACCGGAATGGATAGTCAGCCAAGCCAGAAGTCAGGGATCAATGTAGTATAACGGCAAGCAGGATCTGTAGCCACAGGGGATGTCAGCAAAGCAAGTCTTGAACAGGATCGCAGGAAATAGTTACTGTGATGTTGACCAAGGCGAAGGCAGAGCTCCTCTGGACTGGACGGCTTAAGTAGGCAGGACTGACGAACGGGATATCATCAACAGCTAAGTAACTGTTGAGAGCTAGGAGTTGGCAATTAGCCGACAGCTGAGTGGCCAACTCAGAGAAGGAAGGGCTGTGCCCAGCCCTGACAGTACCCCCTTCTCAACGATCCTTCCCCTTGGAGGACCACCAGGCTTGAGGGGACGGAGGAGGACATGAGCATGTATGTCCGAGGATGAGACCCAAGAGCGTTCCCCTGGACCGTACTCATTCCAATGCACCAGGTACTGTATGCGCCCACGGAACCTACGGAAGTCAACAATGTACTGTACTTCATACTCCTCACTGTTCTCAACTTATACAGGGCGAGGACGTGACACCGAGGTGGTAAAGCGGTTGCAGACCAAAGGTTTTGATAAAGAGACATGAAATACATTAGAAATACGCATATTAGAAGGAAGGTATAATGCGTAAGCCACTGGGTTAATCCTGCAAAGAATACGGAAAGGCCCAATAAACCAAGGTGCAAACTTCAGTGAGGGAATGCAAAGTCGGAGGTTGCAAGATGACAGCCAGACCCTGTCCTCAACCTGGTAGGAAGGCGTAGGCAGGCGTCTGCGGTCAACATGTAGTCTGTACCTATTATTAGCATGTCGCAGAGCCTCCTGGACTTGTGCCCAGTTGGAACAAAGACCACAGAGATGCTCCTCTAAAGCAGGAATATTCTCCGGAACGAGTCAGGCAACATGGAAGGTTGGAAACCATAATTCGCCATAAATGGGCACAATCAGGAAGCAGAATTCAAGGCACTGTTGTGAGCAAACTCTGCCCATGGTAATAGGTCTAGCCAGTTGTTATGATGGCCAGAAATATAGCAACATAGGAATTGCTCCAAGGACTGATTGGTTTGTTTTGCGGCCCCATTAGTCTGGGGGGTTGATACGCAGAAGAGAAAGCAAGCTGAATTCTCAACTGTGCACAAAAGGCTCGCCAGAAGCGGAACACAAACTGACTACCTGTCAGGGCTGGCTTAGCCGTTCCTTCACTGGGCTGGCTGCTCAGCTGTCGGCTAATTGCCAGCTCTCATCTCTCACTTCATCTCTGCCTTCGCCTTGGTCACATCACAAGAAACCATCTCCTGCGTTCCTGTTTAAAGACTGGCTTGCTGACATGCATTCTGGTTCCTTATCCTGCTTGCTGTTCCTCTACTTGGATCCCTGACTTCTGGCCTGGCTGATTACCCGATTTGGTTACTGAACTCTGGCCTGGCAGACTACTCGATCCGGTTACTGGACTCTGGCTATGCTTTGACTACGCTTACTCTATTTACCCTTTTATTTTTTTTTATTAATAAACAAGTGTGATTTAATTTCACTTCTGTCTCAGTCTGGTTTATGGTTTCTGACACTACCCCTGTCTGAGACAATCACCTTGAGTAGCCCATGCAAAAGATCTCCCAAGCAAAAATGGAAGCCAGTTCCTTATAAGTGGGCAACTTCTTAAGTGGAAAACAATGACACATCTTTGAGAACCTGTCAACCACCATAAGGATAACTGCGTTGCCCTGGGAGATGGGTAACTCCGCAATGAAATCCATAGACAGGTGGGTCCAGGACCTCTCTCCATTGGGTATGGGTTGTAGGAGGCCCACTGAAAGGTGTCATGGAGTCTGACTCTGAGCACACATGGAACACGCAGCTACAAAGGCAGTTGCATCAGCACGTAGACTAAGCCACCAGAATTGTTGGGAAATGTCCCAAAAGAGTTGATTCCTCCCAGGATGGCCAGCAGCCTTGGGAGAATGGTAAGTCTGGATCACGGCAGTACAAAGACTCTTTGGGACAAAGCAGTGGTAACAAGGTTTCTCAGGAGGAGCATGGGCCTGAGCACTAAGAATTTTTGTCACCCAAAGGAGAAGTAATACTGGTGCAAACTGTAGCCAGAATACGATCAGGAGGAATGACAGGCACTGGAACCAACTCCAACTTAGAAGTGGAGGAAAATTGTTGTGACAAGGCGTCAGCCCTTACATTCTTAGTACTGGGTAAGAATGAGACAATGTTACTGAAACTTGATAAGAAAAGAGCCCATCGTGCCCTTCTGGTAGAGAGGTATTTAGCTTCAGACAAGAATGTGAGATTCTTGTGGTCAGTAAGAATGAGAACTGGCACAGTGGTACCTCAAGGAGATGCCTTCATTCTTTAGGGCTAAAATGATTGCCAATTGCTTTCTGTCACCAATCTTGTAATTACACTCTGCACATGACAATTTCTTGGAAAAGTTACCACAAGGATGCATAGCGCGCTCAGAGTTAGGACGTTGAGATAGAAGGGCGCCAACACCAGTCTTAGAAGCATCAACCTCAATGATAAAAGGTAACGTTTGATCAGGATGTGCCAACACAGGAGCAGAAACAAAGGCAACCTTGAGACTCTCAAAGGCCTTAATGGACTCCGGAGACTGTGGGTTACTATCCTTTCTGGTCATATCAGGCAGGGGCTTGATCAGAGCAGGATATCATCAACAGCTGAGTAACTGTGGAGAGACAGGAGCTGGCAAATAGCCGACAGCTGAGCGGCCAGCTCAAAGAAGGAAGGGCTGAGACCAGCCCTAACAGAGCCTCTGAAAACACAGTGCAAGAAAGGTCAGATTCTCAGCAGCAGAAAGAAACTTGTGTGGGCATATGCCCGTGCGCATTAAGCCACCAACACCTCTGTGCATAAGGGAAATGCTGGCATGCATTAGCGATTAGGAGCACGTGCGTAGCATGCAGATTGGCGAAAATTTGTGTGCATGCTCTACCCTCATTTTAGCACTTAGTGACCTACCGTATATAAACTGAAGCACGGCAGAAGGAAGTTACTGAATTGGAATATTATGTAGCGCCCTCTACTTAAGGGTAGATGTGATATGGTAGAATTGGTAGCGTAGGATCTAGTATAGGTAAATTTAGCCAGGCCTGCGGTTCTTTCCACCAGGCCTGGTTGTTTTGATTCCGGGTTGGAAGTGTTAGAGTAGTAGGGGGTCTGGCCACCTACACTTGGGTTCAGAGATGCCTTCTCTGTCTGACGGTGAATTGCACTAGCAGGAGAGGATGGACTGAAACCTGAGTGGCAGGAAGTTTATGTGGGAGTCTTGACCAATCATTAACTTGTGTGGTCGAAAGGAGGTCTCCTATATAAATGGGGGTCACATACTTCTAAGGAGGAAGGGCCTGAGGGCCCAAGCACGGACAGGAAGGGTCTGGGGACCCGAGTACGGACAGAGGGCCTAGGGCCCCGCAGAGCAAGGAAAGAAGTCGGGGAGTGCTAGAGGAGGTTCAGGCTGGACGCCTGAAGTGCAGCGGAGTCAGCATGTAACTTTGGGAGAGAACTGAGGAGGAAGCAGGAGTAAAGCGGAAGAAGATAACTGGGTGATCGACTTTATGTGAGTGAAACATAGACTGTTGATTGGGAGAGGATAGGTCAGTGGAAGCCCAGAGAAACTAGTGCAGAAGTGCTTGGAACTATATATTGTGAGTCCAAGGACCGCAGCATAAATTATTAAGACAGTACTTCCAATGACTGAGGGATGTTGGCACGTGAGTCATGGAAATAGGTGGTGATGGCCTGTGGCTCTAGGCCCAACACCCAAAGGAAATCTATCAGTCCGGCGGTGGGAATTATTCAGAGTAATGCTTTTCTTGCCTAGCTTGGGAGTGCTGCACTAAAGGAAACAATAGAATCAGGAAAAGATCGCTTTAAGAGAGTCCAGTAACAAAGCTACGGCTTTGGATCACACCCTCATATAGTGGGGTCTGGTGGAGCATCTCATATCTCTCAGTAAACAACCCCAGACTTATTCCACAAATAAAGAGAAATAAAACTTAAACTTTGACTGTTGGAGTCAGGTGCGTGTTATGGGAGCACGAAAGTGAAGTTGGCAAAATGATAATGAACAACCCAGCAGGACTAGAAAAGGGAAGTTCAACAGCCAGAAGCCAATAGCTGCCCTTGCATCGTTTTTGGTCCGTCAGGATAGCATACAGACGAACGGTTTTCCTGATAGGAATTGATTCCGTCTGAAAGATTTACATGTTCTATTTCTAAGTCTGTCAGAATTTAAAAAAAAAAGTCAGATGAAGCCCACACACGATTGGCGTATCCGATGAAATTATTCTTTCGGCCCTTTTCTGCTGGAAAGTCCGGTCGTGTGTACGCGGCATAAGAGATTTAGCAGCTCAGTTCCTATCATTGATTCGGAGGGAAAGACACTCAGTCTACAAACTGACAGCTAATCAAATTGTGGGCCTAGTTTAACCCCCCTGGCGGTATTCCCGAGTCTGGCTTGGGGTGAAAATTCAGAATAATTAGCGGTAACCCCGAGCCAGACTCGGGATCGCATCGCAGGATCCAGGATGAGTATGCTTACCTTGTCCCCTGGATCCAGCAATGTCTCCCCGCAGTGTGAGTGGTTTGTCCTCCGCTCGATCTATCATGGAGCCAAGCTCCGTTCCCTGCGAGCGTTGCGACGCACGGGGACGGAGAAGGGCGCCAAATTCAAAAATGAAACACACACTATACATGCAGTATAATGTAATCTTACAGATTACATTACTATATGTAATTATTTCACATCCCTTTTGTCCCTAGTGGTCTGCCCAGTGCCCTGCATGCCGTTTTATATAAATAAAAACTGTTCTTTCTGCCTGGAAACTGGAGATTGTCCATAGCAACCAAAACCGTCCCTTTACATCAAAAGCAGTTTTAGACCAGCTAGAAAACAGCGATAATAAATTAGAATCCCTGGCAGAATTGAGCGATAGTGATTTGTGGGGAGATCCGTTATCAAATACTGAAAAGTAATGACAGCGACAATTCTGCAACTGAGCAAATTTCAGTGTTTTTGATTTGATTACATTATTGAATAAATTTTATTATATTATTATTTGGTATAATTATTTATAGTTATTTATTATATTTTAATTTATGATTTTGTTTTTCAAATTTTATCATACCCGGGATGTCTGCTAGACTCTGGTTTGGACAGATTTAAATGAGTTATTCCTAAGAATTACAGGACTACAATATAAAACGCCAAATTTCCATGCAAAACATTGTACTGCTTTCAACACCTAAAATCCGACATAATCATACCGCCAGGGAGGTTAAGCGGTATCACTAAATGTGATGTCAACACACTATGATCCATCTCTCCACCTATTCTTGTGTCTATAACCCTTTGTAGTATCACCTCTTATTTTTTTAAGTTCATCTATAGTTTAATTCAATATTTAAAAAAAATAGTTATTAGTTATATTTGGTCAATGACACCACTCAGAATCCCCCTTTGTTTTGTTTTTTCAGTGGGAAACTGTCAGCAGCTCCCTTCTCCGTGCTCAGGTTGCCAGATAATTGTCAGCAATCATTGATCCTCCAGTGGCTCACCTGGTTATTATCTGCTCGTCAGTCCTGTCTACAGCCAGCCCCTTCTGGCCATTTAAACTGCCTTGTTTATTCCTTTCCTGCCTTCGCCTTGGTCAAACATATCTGGAGATTCTCTGCTGTGTTCCTGTTGAAGACTTTGCCTGGCTGATGTCCCTTCTGGTTCCTTTTCCCGTTCTGCTGCGCTGATCTCTGGTTTCCCAATTTACTGGCTTGTTTGACTATCCGCTTTGGCTTCCGATCCCTGGCTATGTTTTGATTACGTTTACTGCTCTGTACCATTTTTATCATTATAATAAAAGGTGTGATTTGTACATTTTCTGTCTTGGTCTGATTCATGGTTCCTGACAGTAGGCGAAGGCCATGAATTCAGAAGATGCTGGAAATCCACCTAGTGGTAATATTTTTTCCACATTGGATAAGCAGAACCACTGCATGGATCAGTTTGACATATCGTTACAGACGCTTCTGATTCGTGCTGCTCACCTGGATCCTCCCACTGTGGCTGTTCCGGTACATTGGCTGTTTCTGGCTTTCGGCACACTGAGTTGAAATTAATAACAGGGCACTGTGTCCTATGCCCCGATCGGGTTTGGTTTTACTTTCGAGATGGTACTTTATATATGTTTCTTGTGCCTTAGGACCATCTGTGAGTAGTCCCTATTTATTCCAACTGTGGGGATCTTTATATAGATACACTGGATCAGCTCTTTATTTTGTTATTTATATAGTATACATATATAGATCTAGCATTCTGGTGCAATATGCCTTTTGTGTTTGCACTTTAGTGTGTGTGTGTGTGTGTGTCTCTACAGACACTGCAGTGGAATTTGTTTCTTATGATCTAGGCATGTATGTATACACATGAATTCATCATGTTGGACTCTGTATTGGTCCTATATTGAGGAATATATATATATATATATATATATATATATATATAAAATCATGTGTCCCTTGTGTGTATGTGTGCGCCTGCACACACATGCATATCTATATGGGATAATTGGTTTATTTTCCATTAGTTGGTATTATGTATGTGAACCACTATGTTTCTATCCGATTGTCGGTCCATCTTCTTGTGTGTATGGGGGATTCCTCGGTGCACGTGGGAACATGGATCTTCAGTTTTATCTTTTATTCAAGTCTCCAATCTGAGGCTCCTAGGGGCTGAAGCTTTGTGATTAATCAGCCTGTGTTGGATCACTGATCAGCACCGCCCCCAGAACACCTGTAGTTACTGGGGCGGTCTATTTAAGTTCTATTAGTTACTTCAGTCATTGTAATGATTAAGCACAAAATATATGTGTGAAAAGCGTCTATGTGACCAAATGTTGGTGTATTTGGAGTTATTCTTGTGAACATTAAAAGGCAATCGGGAGTTCTGGATGTGCAGCCTTTTTTTTCTTCTGTCCGCTTTTCGGGTACAACCAGAGGCGCAGGCCTGCCCTGCTGCTGCTCCAGTCTCTGTGCAGGCACCTGCTTCAAATATTACCTGTGTTTTTTCTGGTTTCGTTCCATTTCCCCAGCGATTTGGGGGTGGTCAAGTTCATGCAGAGGGTTTCTAAACCAGGTTGGGATATACTTTCAGATGCTGCCCCAGGCGGTCCCCATGGACAGAAGCAAAGTAGGCTTCATTATTTCTTTGCTTTCTGATAGAGCCTTGGCCTTGGCAAACCCTCCATGGGAGATGCAAAAATCCATTGTCCTGAGTTTGTGGCTTCCTTTTAAAATTGTATTATTTGATGTTCCTGCATGCTCCACTTCTGCCGCCAAGAGCCTCATGTCCATCAAGGTATGAGAACTGCTGCTGATAATGCTATTGAGGGCTTTTCTTTGCATTATAATGGTACTAATATGATATATTTATATTGTAAAACTACTACTACCCATTTGACATAAAGCCTCTGAAGAAGGACTACAATTAGTCTAAAACACGTAAGGTGTCTACACCAGTATTTATGACAGCTAGGCCACCAGTATCTGTCACATTATTGTACGTCGGGCGCATACACATCGATTTGTGGACGCTATAAATTTTGTTTGGGTACAACAGCGCAATTGTCAGTTAAAACAGTGCAGTGCTGTATTGCAAAAAAAAGGCATGGGCATTAAGGGGGCAAATGCTTTTTTATTTTTAGCGCTGTTTGTTTCTTTTGTTTTTTAAAACAAGCATGTTATACTCGCCTCCTCTGTGTCGTTTTTTTTTTTTTTTTTTTCTCCACAGAGCAGCCTGAATCATCCTCTTCTCGGGTGCCTCTTCGCTGCTCCTGGCCCCTCCCTCCTGTCAAGTGCCCCCACATCAAGCAGCTTTCTTTAGGGGCACCTGGGCTGAGCTGCAGCTCCGTGTGTCCATTCAGACATGGAGTTTCCATTCGGCCCTGCCTCCTCTCTCCCGACTGGCTAACTGACTTTGACAGCCCCGAGAACCAAAGCTGCCACTGCTGCATCTCAGCCAGTCAGTGGGGAAATCAAAAACCTTCTGCCTTTACAACTCCTTGAACCACTTGCCGGCCGCCTAACCGGGAACGTACGTCATGATTTTGACATTGAATACCAGTGTTATGGCAGCTAGCTGCAGCCATAACTATGTTTTTCCCCCTTAGGCAGCCAGCCTTCAAATAAAAGTGTGGCCCCATGGAAGGATTTGCCACGAGATCACTTTTATAGGCAGTGGGAAAGGTGCCCCGCCATTTCACAGTCGTTTCCAAGCTTACCGGAGCCGTCGGTAAACTGGAACCAATCCGATGGCCAAGCAGGAAACTGAGTGAGGACAAGATGGCCCCCCCACTCGGCTCTATTCCCTTTGGAGGACCAGGCGCAACTTTTGTCACGTGTGGTCCGTGGGCAAAACTATTTTTATTTTAAAAAGGTAAAATTAGAGAACTACGGTCTTTTTGACCCCAGATCTCCCCAATAATGAGGACCTGTCATGCTTATTTCTATTACAAGGGATGCTTACATTCCTTGTAATAGGAATATAAAAAAAAAAATAAATAAATAAAGATAAGTCAAATAAATAAGAAAAATAAAAAAGTAAAAAGCGCATGCTCATCTTTAGAGTGAGCAATAATTCTAGTGAAAGACCTCCTCTAACAAAAAATAAAATAAAAATTAAAGTGTTGCCTATGGAGATTTTTTAAGTACTGTAGTTTGTCGCCATTCCACAATTTTAAAGCATGACATGTTGGGTATCTATTTACTTGGTGCAGCATCATCTTTCACATTATAGAAAAAAAAAAAAAAAAAAATTGTGCTAACTTTACAGTTTTGTTTTAATTCATTAAAAAGTGTATTTTTTTTCCTAAAAATTGCATTTGAAAGACCACTGCACAATGCAGCGTGCCATAAAATATTGTAACGACCACCATTTTATTCACTAGAGTCTCTGCAAAAAAAAAAAAAAAAAAAAAAAGTATGTATATAAAAACAAAGTCATCCCACCTGGAGACTGTTTAGGATACTTGGGCGCTGTGGACTGATCCAGGAGCCCATACCTCCTCGGAGCTTGTTACCTCTTACCTCCATGTAAGTCTCAGATTACATGCCGTTTCACTTAATACTTGCACAGAGGAGTTTTTCTTTGTTTTGTTTTTTGTCTCATTTACCCCCCCCCCCCCATGTCCTGAGCGCTAGCATATATCTCAAGAATTTACAGGAACGGGAGGCTTTTTTGCCAAGAGGAATGGGCAGCTTTACCATCTGAAAAGATAAAGAGCCTCATCCACAAAAGATTTCAAGCTGTCATTGAGGTTAAAGGGGGCAATACACAGCATTAAGAACTGGGGTATGTAAACTTTTGATCAGGGTCATTTGGGTGGTTTATGTTGTCATTACGATTTAAAAAGATTAAACACAGTTGATTGATAATAAATGGCTTCAGCCAAACACTAACCATGAGTGAAAGAAAAGTTTGTGTTATTCATATTCTCTGAAAAATTTACAAATAAATCATAAAAATTCTGCCAGGATATGTAAACTTATGAGCGCAACTGTGAGAGATATATACATATCTATCCATTTTATTATTAATAATAATAATAATGTTTGGGGGTTCCAAGTAATTATCTAGCAAAAAATTACAGATTTTTACTTGTAAACAAAATGTCAGAAAAACGGTCAAGACCTAAAAATATATAAACAAAAAAAATAAAAAATAAAAATACACCCTTAAAAAGATCAAACGTTGCAACTTTGTAATAAAACGTTTTAATGTGCAAGTGTTGTAAACATTTTAAAACAGAAGTACCAATTATAAAAGAATCCTTTGCATTACAAAAACAATATTAGTACAAGTGTCGTGGAGATCATGCTTCCACTAGCTAGTGCAAACAGTTTATGATGTAGAAAATTTTGCATACTTAAAATTACTTTTTCTTGTCAAATTCTCAGATTAGCAGCTCATAAGGCTATTTGATTTTCAAGTATTTAGAATAACCCTTTTTAATTTAAAATTATCATAAAGTCTTAAAAGCAGAGTTCCACCTAAAAGTGGAACTTCCGCTTAGTCACCCCCCCCCCCCCTCCGGTGCCACATTTGGCACCTTTCGGGGGGGGGGGGGATGGGGGGGAACTGTTTTTTTGACAGGTCCCCTTCCCCACTTCCAGAGACGGCACCACGGCAAAGCTTGCCCCCCCCCCCTCCTCCTTCCTCCACCAGCAGGCCAAGTAGAAAGTGCAGCGCACATGCACAGTAGGGAACCAGTGTGAAGCCGAAAGGCTTCACTGCCAGGTTTCAATACCAGCAAAAGTCAGCAGCTGCAGTATTTGTAGCTGCTGACTTATTTTTTTTTGTGGGGTGGGCAGACCTGCGCTTTAATGACATTCTATAATCAAAAATAAATGTAATGCTAAACTCTGTTACTAGGATATTTCTGTTTTTGTGCTCAGGAAGCTCAATCTCCTGTGCAATTATTGTGAGTGAACTGAATTCTACAAGTGGATTGTGAGCACTGTGTAAGGCTGGAGTCCCACCTATGCATTTTTTGTGCTTTTTTGCAGATGTGCACTACAGAATTGTTCCATAGGAAACCATGTTAAATGGACTGTAGTGCAAATCTGCAAAATGCACTAAAAATGCATAGGTGTGAATCCAGCCTAAATGTGTTCATGTGAACAGCAAAGTATAGGAGCTAATTGGAGGCTCCCTATTAAAAAAACAAACACACAACACCCCACAATTAAATAGGCCATTTTAGAAAAATAAAATAGAAACTATACACATGGTTTGTTCTGCAAAAGTAACAAATTTGCATATTGCATTTTACCTTTCTAGAGAACCAATGAAAACAGAAGTGTGAGAACTGCTATTGCTGGTGTAGGTTCTGGGTCAGCTTTCCTTATCCTGGCGTTAATACCTGCTGAGATGGTATGGAGGGCAGAATTCAAAGTCTGAATACTTCTTCCATGGCACTTACTCGCTGCACAGTAAAGACAGGATGGGGAGAACAGCCCAGGAGACCACACCTATGCCAGCAATGGGTAGTTCCCAAGTTTCACAGGTTCACTTCAAAAAAGGCGTTTTTCCACTTTGAGGATAAACAATTACTCTTACTTCATAGCTCCAAGAGCCTATTTACAATTTTCCATTTGGTGCATGAAAATGCATGCAAAGTAGAAACTCCATTCTTCCCAAGTGGCTGGTTTACATCTTTGCACTGCAGTTCAGTGTGAAAGAAAGTGAAACTCTATGGACCCATTAAAACCTACATGTGTGCATTACTATGCCGGCTGCGTGTACACATGTAAATCCAGCTCTAATGTAACATGAAGGTCTGTTGTCTAATTTGAACAGTTGCTTCTAACTATATAGTGCACAAGTAAATATTCATGGCCTAATACTCAAAATTGCAAGTCATGGTAAAAAGGGTTCCAATTGCTTGTTTTTAATTAACTTGTGCATGGTTGCCCTTATATCGGATTTGGTAAGATTGGGTTACTGGTCAGTCCTATCTGGGCTCTAAAGCCAGGTACACGCTATTCGTTTTTTTTTTCAGTTCAACCCAGTGTGTCAGCTCCTTTTGGAGCCGCTATACTAACTATGCAAAGTTAGTATAGTGATCACCCCCGCGTGAGCTATTGTGTTCTGACAGCCGGACGGGACCACCACCAAAACACTCTGATCAGCTCTCTCTACCATTGGCTGAGAGTGCTAAACAGAAGTTGGTCGGCTGCTGGTTTTCCCCAACACAGACATGGAAGATTTCTCACAAATTATCAAAGAAAAAAAACCTTTAGTGGTGACCCCTCTAGGCATTCGGAGTTACATTGAAAACTCCTTTAAGCTGTGCAGTAGCATAAATTTAGTGCCTGGCCCAGTACCCCAATATACACATATTCAAAAACACTTTGATAATGTTCTACTCATTACAGCTGATCACAGGCATTGAACACAGTATGACAGTTTTGGTGTTCATCATCCAGTAAGAAAAAGTTACTACTTTTTGTCTTACACATTAAAAAGGAACATTTCTATGCAGTTCATGCTATCCAGCTTGTCAAACATTTTGGGAAAAAAGCCATCAAATCAAAATGCAAGCACAGCCACGCTTATCCAGTGTAAAAATATCCCAGTAGTCTTGATCAGTGTTGGCTGCCATCACTTTAGGTTTGCAAACAAAAAAAAATGAGCAACGTCATTTTATGGAAGAGGTAAACACAATGCAGTACCAAGGTTAGTCGTTTACCCCCTTTAGCTTTAAATGGGTTCATTTATGGCTTAGAGCAGAAATCACATTTCTCGGTCCCTGATAAGCAACATTACATCTGCTTTCTCAGATGTGGATAGGAAATTCACAGCTGCAAGACACATGAAAAAAAAATAAAAAAAATAAAGGAAGGGGGGGGGGGGGGGGTTTTCAAGAAAGTTCTCCACAATCTGCAATCACAATCTTTTTTGTAGGGCGACCACTCTTCTGTCCACATCCTTCCATTTTCTTCACTACATCGTAGCCCTCTTTCACATGGCCAAATACTACGTGCTTCCCATCCAGCCTAGGAGAAAAAGTTAAAAATAAAATTTAACAGTAGTGAGAATTACTACTAACTAACTATACTGCAAAAGATTCATTAGTCTTTAGAACAGCAATTTTTAGATCAAATGAACGGCCACAACAAAAATACATTCCAGTGTTCAATACACCTCTCCATCAATCTTCTCAAAATTCAGCTCTGACTAAAACATTAAATTTAAAGTCATGTGAAAAGAGAAAAAATAAAAATAAAAAAAGAGAAACTGTTGTCTTTTTCATACGTATTCAACATGCAAATGGTGCTATACTTAAAAAACCCACCCTAAAAAAAAAAAATATATATATATATATATATATATATTTATATTTATTATTGCATTATTTTTTTTCTAGGTAAATAGATTTCTAAAAAAGGTGCCATTAACATGATATTTTCAGTCAGTAACCATCCATCCATAGAAACCAAAACAAGTTCAGAAATTAAGATATGTGTAATAAAATGGAATGACACAGGGAAACCTGTGTAATGATAAAAGCTTTAACAACTGCTCCATTATTATACAGTGCATATCTAGCTAGTATTCGGACTGCCTTTTCACTTTTTTCAATTTTGTCATGTTGCAGCCCCATGTTACAGTTAATTATCATTTTTTTTTTCCTCATTAATCTATGCTCAGGGCCCCATAATGGCAAAGTGAAAACAGAATTTTAGAAAGGTTTGTGAATTTATTAAAAAGAAAGAACTGAAATGTCACATGTACTTAAAGCGGAGGTCCACCCTAAAATGGACCTTCCGCTCATCGGAATCCAGGTACCTGAACCCACTTCTGGGATAGCTCTCTGCGGAAAGGGGCGTAGATTACGCCCCTTTCCGCAAGTGCCAGCCCCCTTCCGCAAGTGCCCCGCTGCCTGCTGGGAAACACACAGATCCCAGAGGCAGCGGGGACCGTCCTTATTGCGCAGCGCAACTCGCGCAGTAGGGAACCGGGAAATGAAGCCGAAAGGCTCCATTTCCTGATTCCCATACCCAAGATGGCGGCGGCAGCACCCGAGATACGATCTAGCGATCGGCTTCGGGTGCCGACATCGCGGGCGCGCTGGGCGGGTAAGTGTCACTATTTTAAAAGTCAGCAGCTGCAGGATTTGTAGCTGCTGGCTTTAAAAAAAAAAAAAAAAAAAAAAAAAACGCGGAGTCCCGGCGGACTCCCGCTTTAAGCATTCAGATTCTTTACTTATTACTTTGTTGAAGCCATTACAGCCGTGAGTCTTTTTTGGATTAGGAGATTTTCTGACATTGTTCTTTGCAAGTCCTCTCAAACTCAGTCAGGTTGGATGGGGACCGTTGGTGTACAGCCATTTTCAGGTCTCTCCAGAGATGTTCAATAGGGTTTAAGTCAGGGCTCTGGCTGGGCCACTCTAAGCCACACCTCTTGGCTGTGTGCTTAGGATTGTTGTCATATTGAAAGGTGAACTTTTGGCCTAGTCTGAGGTGCTGAGCACTGTGGAACAGGTTTTCATTGAGGATATCTATGTACTTTGCTCCTTTTAGCCTTCCCTGAACCCTGACCAGTCTCCCAGTTCCTGCTGCTGAAAAACACCACCACAACACTAAGCTCCCACCACCATGCTTCACTGTTGAAGTGGTATTGGGAAGGCGATTAGCAGTGCCTGGTTTCCTCCAGACATTAGGTTTAGTATTGAGGCCAAACAGTTCAATCTTGGTTTCATCAGACCAGAGAATCTTGTACCATACAGTGTGTGCCATAAAGCCCAGATTGGTGGAGGGCTGCAGTGATGGTTGTCCTTCTGGTACCATCGCAACACAGGAGATCTGGAGTTCAGTAAGAGTGGCCATCGGGTTCTTGGTCCATTACTTAGGCCTTTTTCCCCACTCGCATGTCCAGGCAATCAGCTCTTGGAAAGGTCCTGGTTGTGCCAAACTTCTAGCATTTGAGCATTACGGAGGCCACTGTGCTCTTGGGAACCTTCAGTGCAGTGGACATTTTGTAGCCTTCCTCAGACCTGTGCCTTGCAATAATTCTGTCTCTGAGCTCTGCAGGCAGTTCCTTTGCCCTCGTGGCTTTTGCTCTGATACGGTAGGCATTTTCAGCTGTGAGGCCTTTTATAGAGGAGTGTGCCTTTCCAGGACTCCAATCAAGGCACCGGAGCTAAAATTTCTAGTGTTGCTGAAAAGGGTCTAATTACTAATGCCAATGTGATATTTCAGTTTTTCCTTTTTAACCACAATACATTTACTGCTAGAAGGGAGTATGTAGAGGCAAAGCGACATACCCATACCTAATTTTGCCTGTACAGACAGGGGGTGCTTCTGGCCACCCCCTGCTACCACTGTGTGCTATGGACACAGCAGAAGGATCCCAGTGATCATGTGATTGCTATGCAATCACAATGTCAACAAAGCGGTTATGAAGCAATATGATGATTCATAACCGCTTTGCTTCCTTTACTAGTGAGCTGTGCTTGGCCCACAGCTAACACATGGTACCTGGGCCAATCAGAGCACCCTGTACATGTGATTAGCTGTAGCCAATCACAGATCATTCGTTTTCACAAACTTAACCCATCCATGACAAAAAACAAACAAAACAAAACCAAAACCCCACAACCCTGATCCACCCTCCCATGAGTAGTACAAAGTTACTATGGTGACATTGAACTACTCGGTTAGCAATATATTATAATAATAATAATAATAATAATAATAATAATATTTTATATACAACATGCTGTCAGTGTCCCTGATCACCACCACACCAGTGATAAAAACAAAACAAAACTCACCATTCAGTTTTTGTTGTGCAGAGAAAGAACTGGGAACCATTTGTGTTTGGTCCTGCATTAGCCATTGAGAGGACACCTAAATAAATAAAATACATTAAAATTACAGAACAGTTCTGCAGAAGGAAAAAAATAAAAATTAAAGCCAACAGAAAATATCTGTGAAGAAAAACTGAACCAAGCATATTTATGTATAGAAAAACCACATATAGAAAACAAAATAGGCAGTAATAAGTGGTAAATTGGCAGAGAATAAACTTTGGATTGGATATAAAATATATCCAGCACACAAAGTATTCTGGAGCAAAAAAGTGGATCTGTTGTCCAAATGGCCAGGATGGCAGACACAGGTGCACATGGGCAACATTACAGAATTTGACGCTTTGGGCCTGAATTACATCTCAGTCCATTAAAGGGCAAGTTCACCTTTACCAAAAAACTGCCTATGCAGAAAAGGGTACTCTGCGGATAAAAACAAACTGGGAAGCTCTGACTGAAGCTGAGTAATGTCCTTACTATAGATGTAGTCCATTTACATACCTCATGAGGCCTGACTGGAATACTCCCAGGATGTTGCCAAGTGAGGCCTAGTCATCACTGCTCACCTCCACCATCACAGGAGCGAGCTCTCAAAATGCTGGTCTCAGAACTACTGCATCAGGGGAGAGAAATGGCACATGAGGGGGTACGAATCTGAGAAAGCTCGCTCCTGCGATGGTGGAGGTGAGCAGTAATGACAAGGCCTCACTTAGCAATGTCCTGGGAGTCTTTCACAGGATGGGAGAACTAGAAAAGATCAGAGAAGAAACAAACCCACAGAATAGTCATCCCATGTCCCATCCCCAAAATAAAAATAATTATAACACAACTTCAGCATAATAGGTTGGGCATTGAAAGCTATTCCTTTTCACCACATTAGCTACTTATACATCCAGAACTGCTGGTATATAGCACTATATTATAGAACCAGAAGGTTATGATGAGCGGGGACTAACAAAAACCAAAAAGCCCACCAATGAACTGGTGTGTAGCGCAGTGGAACCTTCTTAGAACAAAAAGGTATTCATGCTATAAAATACTCAAAGAATAAGCGGATTACTCCTCATTTTAGGATGGTGGAGGAATCCATGCAAATCATTTGAGGACTGTCATATGTTCTGCTCTGTGCATGCAAAAGCTGGCCTTACCTGGCCCTGTATGTTTTAGTAAGAAGTTTTCATCAGGGAAGCGGCTTCCATAAATGGATTTCCCACCAGTTCCATTGTGATTCGTAAAATCTCCACCCTACAAGAGGAAAAAAAAAAAAAAAAAGCCCCAAAAAGGGTTTAATCCAGAAATCTGTGGAATTATATAGCCAAACAGATACAGTAAATATGACAAGGAAAACTAATATATATATATATATATATATATATATATATATATATATATCTCTCAATAGAAGTCTCCTCCCTTCCAGTGTATAGGAGAGCTATAGGACAAAGTTTAGATGTTTAGCTAAATTTTTGCACTTCAAGTGTCTGACAGGTGGTTAGGAAGTGATATAATGCCTCTTCACTGCTTGTTTTAACCCTATAAATGGCATACCAATGCTTTACAACTGCCTGCATTGCACACATTTGTGGTGTGTCCAATTTGGTTTAATGCAGAGATATGCAATTAGCGGACCTCCAGCTGTTGCAAAACTACAACTCCCATCATGCCTCTGCCTGTCATGCTTGTGGCTGTCAGTCTTGCTTTGCCTCATGGGACTTGTAGTTCTGCAACAGCTGGATGTCTGCCAATTGCATATCCCCGGTGTTACTATCCGCCAAACATGACAGGAGCAATAATTTTTGCTATGGGCATAAAGTTTGCAACCACGGCACCAGCCACTACCTTTGCAGCGAGGGGAGGGGGGGGGGGGGGGGGGAGTCAGGGCAATGTGTTTAATGTGCTCCCCAATCTAAAACAAACACTAACTTGGCACCAGAGTATGCGGGGTGGGTGTATGGAATCCACTGGGAGTTGGGTGCTTAACAGGCATGGAATGAGTAGGTTAAGGCAACAGAGTATGCCTGCTATACGAGGCAAAGGTCTTGTTTTGTTTACTAGTCCAATTTAAAAAAGCCTCATGCACAAGAATTTGAAGATCGATATTAACCTTTAACTATGAGAGGGCAGTAGTTTGAGCCAGCTGTCTATTGTTTTGTAGAGTGCTGCCAATACATTTACCCATGCATGGACAATTTTTGACTTTTTTTTTTTTTTTCATTCAACCAAAGACTAACCCAACTCCCCTATTCACACATTCAAGGTGGATGGGCAAATCCTTCCCCACTGTCAGAACACACAGATCAGTACTGCAGCCTATTGCCTGCGGAGCTGATCAAGTGGAATGTATCCGACAGGGCAGTTGAGCAAAAGTCAGTAGATCGATTTCTGTTCAACCGCAGTGGTTACACATGAATTGAAATTTCGCTAGTCCCTGCTGAACCAGTGTAATTTCAATACATGTATATAGCCAGCCTAATACTGAACATCCCTTTCAAAGTGGAAAGCAGAAGGATGTCCTACAGTGGTCAATGCGTTCCTGCGCACTTCACTGTTCAGCCAGAAGCTGGTGGAGAAGTGGTGGCTACAGAAGGACAAATTCAGCAACTTTTGTTTCTATAGTTCAATATAGTTACAATGATTTGGGGTTGTGACAGACTGCTTTCAGATGTGATCTTCAGATCATTGTCTAGAATTCCACTTCAAATTCATATGTACATTGCCCCACAGCTAACAAGTGATGGTAACAAATTTCTGCATCTACGTGGACAGGGGAAAGTGGTCAAATCAAGTAACTATACATTCCTGATGACCCTGGCATTTAAATTACATTGTAGGCACGTATGAACAGTACACTTGATAAAAAGGTTAGAAAAGTGGGTGACAATACTCCTAGATCAGTGGTCTCCAAACTGCAGCTATTTGTCCGGCCCTTGGGGCACTATTCCGCCTCCCTGACACCAACAATGGGGGAAGTAATTTCTGCACTAACACCAATAATATGGCACCATTCCTCCCAATGACACCAATGATTGGCCACAACTCCTTCCACTGACACAAGTGATGGGGCACCATTTATCCTACTGACACCAACGATAAGGCATCATTATTCCCACTGACACCAATGATGGGGCACTATTGCTCCTACTGACATGACCAATGGGGCACTATTCCTCCCCACTGACACCGACCAATGATGGGATATTAATTAATGTTTACTCCCACTGGCGATGGTCAGCCCCCACACAAAAAATAAAAAAAAAATAAAAAAAAAAAGCACAGTAAACTGGCCCTTTGTTTAGAAAGTTTGGAGACACCGGTCCTATAGGATAACTGCTGCCCGAGACTTACACATACCTGGCACATGAAATCAGGAATTATTCTGTGGAAAGTGGATCCTTTATAACCAAAGCCCTTCTCGCCAGTGCATAACAATCGGAAATTTTCTGTAACAGGAACAATTAAAAAAACGTTTTAAAACTACAAACACATCTGGGCAAATCTAAAATGTGCAAGTAACAGACAAGAAATTTCAATGCCAAGTAACGGTTTTTGAGTAGAAAACACATAGGAGCCACTGTACAAAAATCACATAGGATAGCCAGTTGAAAATTCTGACCGTATAATACCTCCAATTTTTTCACATAACCTCTGGTCATAGACCAGCTTCCTATACACAGGGTTTTATTAATCTCGGTTTTCCATTGATGTGCAATCCGATTTAACATATTATTACAATAGCCTGGGCAGGTGCTCTGGTTTCCCGGGTGGATGTCATGGCGTCCTCCCATTCGAGCACTCCATGCATACCCTAGGGGCCGCACACCAGTGCTATTTGTGACCCTCTGTGTCTGGGACACAGCAGACCACAAACCGTTGTACTGGGCCACTATGTGTGGCCCTGGTCCATGAGATCGCTGTGACCAACCAGGTGTCAGTTGTAAACAAACAATGGCTTGTCATTCATAGACATTGTGTTCTATTGTGATCTCTGATTGTTCACATGGTACAGGGGCAATCATAGCAGACCTGTGACAGCTATGGACAATCACAGTTATCAAAACAGTACACAATGGCACATTAAATGAATGCCAGAGTGTTAAGATGATTGCTTATGTAAAGATTAGCACTGAAATAAGTAACCAGTGAAAAATTACTGATCACCACCCCAGGTGCATGTGGTACCTTTGACACTATACTGCAATAGTAACAGTATGGAGAAGAAAAATAAGATAAAAAAAAAAATAAAAAATAAAAAAATAAATAAAACACACCCCATACTGTCACCAGTCCCTGATCATATGCTGCAAAAATACCCCCCTTTACTTTACAAAAAAAAACAAAAAAAAAAAAAACACACACACCACAAAGTGTTTGGTACAGTGCGTACCAAACACTTTGTGGTGTCTTTTTTTAAGTAAAGGGGGGGGGGGGGGGTATTTTGGGGGCGTTTGTACTGCCCTGACATTTTAGGATATGGCATGATTTTATGAAATGATAGGCTGCCAGTGCATCAGGACTGATCAATTTTCAAATATATACACTGTAAGTTGTATATGCTAACTTTCACAAAGACTAAATAATATACACTGATTTGGGATAGAAAAATAAATAAATAAATATATATAATCTATCTCTCTATTTTTTTTCCCCACAGTTATTCATGTCTCAACAGCTGGCACCAAAAGTGAGTACACCCGTAAGTGAAAAAAAAGCCCAAATTGGGCCCAAAGTGTCAATATTTTGTGTGGCCACCATTATTTTCCAGCACTGCCTTAAGGGTGAAACTGTCTGGCATTGAAGTGGTTAATAAGCACTTACCTGCAGTTTTTGGCACCACATCATTTCTCAACTGAAAAAAATAATAATAAAAAATAATAATAATTTTGAGTATAAGGAATGCAAATGTTTCAAATGTATTATTATTATTTCAATTACATTTCCAAGCACACTATTTATATACGAGTATGTACTCATGTTTACAGCGGCAAAACAAGAATAAAAAAAAAAAAAAAAAAAAAAAAAAAAAATAAAAAAAAAAACGCACTTCCAAATACATCAGGGATAGAAGAAAATGCATCTCTCGTGTTCTTATATAAGGAAGCAGACATTTACATCATCAGCAGTATGGAGTTCTGTGTCTTGGGATTTTCAGAACGTGGATGCAGCATTTCTAAACATGAAAAATGCCGGAGCATGTTTGAACTTGACTTCCTGTCCTATTTCACACACACATTTCAATAAGCCATGATGTGCTACATTCTCCTATTGGATTGTTTTACCTCCAGCTTTACTCCAGGCATGGTTGAATAAAAAGTTCCATATTTTTGGAGGTTTGCCCAGACAGATCTCAGCATAAAACCCCATGTACTGTCTGTGGTATACACGGCCCGTCACTAACAGGAAGTAGCACGTTCCCTGCAATGTCTGTCACTCATGAGAGAAGAAAGCGTTGTTTACTGAGCACAATGTCTCACTGGGCCACAGCCGCTGTATAATATGAGAACTTAATCAAGAGATCATTTATTCTGCTGACAAATCATTCATTATTTAAACAGAACTTGGCTTTATACTATGGGGGGGTACAAAAAAATAAAAATAAAAACACAACTTCTAAACACACACAGGCCATTTTATTATATACACCTTGCTAGTACCAGGTTGGACTACCTTTTGCCTTCATTCTCTGTAGCAAAGATTCAACAAGGTGTTGGAAACATTCCTCATAGATTTTGGTCTCTATTGATACACATAGCATCACGCAGTTGCTTCAGATTTGTTGGCCTGCACATCAATGATACAAATCTCCACATTTCAAAAGGTCCTCTATTGGCCTGAGATCTGGTGAGTGTGTAGACCATTGGAGTACAGAGACCTCATTGTCCAGTGGTGAGATGATTTGAGCTTTGTGACATGGTGTATTATCCTGCTGGAAGGAGCCATCAGAAGATGGGGACACTGTAGTCATAAAGGGATGGACATGGTCACCAATAATACTCCGGTAGGCCGTGGTATTTAAACGATGTGCAATTGGTACTAAGGGGCCCAAAGTGTGCCAAGAAAGTATCCCCCACACCATTACACCACCACCAGCCTGAACCATTGATACAAGGAAGGATGGATCCACGCTTTTTCACGTTTATGCCAAATTCTGACCACACATTTGAATGCTGCAGATCAAAAAAGGGGAGACTCATCATCAGATCAGATATATTATATAAAAAAAGTGCCATAAAACTATCCCCTATTTTGTAGATGCTATAAAATTTGCGCAAATCAATATACGCTTATTGCGATTTTTATTTTATTACCAAAAATATGTAGACGAATACATATCGGCTTAAACCGAGGACATTTTTTTTTTTTTGGGGGGGGGGGGTATATTTATTATAGCAAAAAGTAAAAAAAGTTTTTCAAAATTGTCACTTTTATTGTTTATAGTGCAAAATATAAAAACCGCAGAGGCGATCAAATACCACCAAAAGAAAGCTCTATTTGTGGGAAAAGGACATCAGTTTTGTTTGGGTACAGTGTCGCAAGACCGCGCAATTGTTAAAGTGACACAGTGCTGAATCGCAAAAATTGATCTGGTCAGGAAGGGGGCAAATTCTTCCGAGGCTGAATCGGTTAATAACCGGTATTACCCCACCAAATAGTCGTAATCCCATTGTTGTGCATTGTCAAGCATAAAACCACACAAGTGTGAAGTCAGACTTCTTGCTTCACTTTCAGTCTAATGGTGTCCATACACGCATCGCATAAAACATCATCTTTTCCGATCGCTCCCTCCTGATTGGACTAATCGTTCTTCAGTCAAACGACCAATTAAACCAATGACACACAGGGAGGTGAATTTTGAACGGTATTTGGAAGATGCATAGTTGCAATGTCAGGTTCTATTTTGTGTAGACGCAGCTAGACTGAATGCACCCAGACAGACAATGCTGAACAAGCATCCAATCATTGCAAAGCGTTTTATTATCCTCCACAGCATGTCATAGCTAAGCACAGCTTATGGTATTGCTAAGGGCTTATGTAGACAATCAGAGAGATGCTAATTCTGCATGAAGTCTGAACAATAAATAAATAAAAAAAAAAAAAAAAAAACCCCACACAACAGAATTACAAAACATTTCTTTGGAAAGAGGATTTTTTTTTTTGGATCAAGTCCCAAGGTTTTCAAATCCAAATCTATTATTAGGTGATAAAAATGCTGACTCAGGAGGGAAGTTCATCTTGAAGTATCGCTCAACACCCACAACATTGATGACTACCTTCTACCAGCATTTCTGGATTACACCTGATCTGTAAATAATGCAGAGCAGATAACCTTTTATCAGATATCCTACCGTGCAATATGCCAATTAATACTAGATTTAAAGCAGGAAATAATCTGATTGTCTATCAGATGGGCATGCCATGGTGTTCCTTTGTGTGAAATATTGAATGATTCTTTCAGTCCCCCCTGCTCACCTACTTCAAACTGACCAGGTTGGGCATGAGAGCACATCTATCTCAGATATCAGGCTGTGCTGGGAGCATACCCTGCCTGTCTATATCCATCTCTATTTGTACTTACCTGAGCCCCGTAATTCCCACGCCGGAGACGCACTGTCCCTCTCTGCACGGGGTCCCAGCTCTTAATTGGATAGATTGATACCAGCGCAGCCATTGGCTCCCGTGAATTAAAATCCAATGACACGGGCGCCGGGAGGAAGGGGCCGAATCCGGCATTTGTGCCTATGGTCCCCCGGGGGAGTGCTTCTCCTAGGAAGTTATCTGATGTGAGGAGGAGCCATGGAGGGACCCCAGAAGTCAGTGATCGGGCCACTCTGCAAAACGAGCTGCACAGTGGGAGACAAGCATGACATGCTAAGCAACACTGACAGGTTATATAAACCCGTTTGGTTGTTTGAACTCAGGCTGACTGGCAGATAATGCCCGAGAACTGGTGGGTAGACCTCTGCCTAGCCTATATGGCACCTTAACCATGCTATATTTCCTTCGACTTGTTGCTTTCCTTCATCCAACATACACGGTCAAATCACTTCGCTCTTCTCAGCAATAGAAGAATGATCAAGCCCCACTGCACAGAGATTACCCATTAGCCCTAGTTCACACTGGTGCCACTTTCCAGCGACACATCAGAATTTGTAAATCACATGGTAAGGGAAAGAAAAAAAAAAAAAAAAAAAACAAACACATCTTTTTCAATGATGCCACTTACAATCAATACGACAGTGCGACTTTGAAAGAGGTTCCTGCACTACTTTGTTGCAACTCCATTGCGATTTCAACCCCAGACTTCTAGGTCAACACATAGAAGTTGCATCAACATTTGGTAAGGAGCGAATCCTATGTGACTTTGATAAGACCAGCAGCTTTTTTTTTTAACCCTCACTTCTCTTCCCAAGTCATCTTTGCTGCCTAAAAAAATGCCCAGCCCAGGCACACTCCATTCATACATGAGCGTAGCAGAAACGTGCATTCACGTGGTTTCTCTTTTGCACGTTTTTTCACGTGCCTTTCATTTGCTTAAATGGGCTGCACTGCGCACGACAAATGCCCTAAAGTAGCTCAACAAGCTAAGTGGTGGCTCGCTGTGCATTTTCATGCTTTTGTGCGCGTTTCAGCATTGACCAATTATAATACAGGGTTTACATTACCACCAATATGTGTAATGCTTAATATAAAGGAACACTACAATATATGACAAGAGGGTTAGGAGGGCCCTATTCATGTGAGCTTACAATCTAATATAAAAAAGCCAGAACCTCCATGGGCCAGTAAATTAGGTTTCTTATTGAACTAATCATGACCACCATAAAGTTACTCTAGCAAAGCGTTTACCGGATCTTTGGTCTGAAAAAAAATAAAAATAAAAAAAAAATAAAATAAAAAAAAAAAAAAAACAAACAACCACTCCAACTTCCTTTTTGAAAAAAAAAAAAAAAAAAAAAAAAAAAAAAAAAAAAAAAGGTGAAGTTCTGCTTTCAGAACAATTAATGATACCGTCATCTCTGGAATAACAAACAGACACGTGCATACTCCGGGACAGTATGTAGGTTTACAGGTAGCTACCTCCCAAAGAGGCTTTTCATTCAATTACTAGGCCAATAAAACAGACCACAGCTCGTCATGCCAAGCTACAAAATACAGCAGTACCACTTCAAGTAGTAATAAAACCAAATAGCAAACATTTATTAGATTGCAGCTCACCAATTCTTAGATGTACTGTCTGCCTTCATGTTGTAAAGCGCTGTGTAAACTATCGGTATTATATAAATCCCGTATAAGAATAAGAAGTGCGCTACTAGTCAGATCACCAGGGGATAACAGAATTGGGAGGCAGCTAGGACTTTGGTACGGTATAGACTCACACAACTTTATATAGATGAAAACAGAAGAAGAAGGGGGAGAAAAAAAAAAAAAAAAAAAAAAAAAAACACCTCCACGCATAAAAAGAAAAAACGAATGCAGCCACCACATCTAATGACTGGTACATTTTTTTTTTGGTTTAGGGTTTGATACCCGCTTTCAGTACACAGCAAAATAAGGACTGGCGTGCAGGAACATACAGAAACTACTTCTGACAGCCGACTTACACAAGTAAAATTACACAAGTGGAATTACTAAGAATCCACCAGCCAGCAAGTTCCCTTGTGGCAGGAAGTCTACAGACTATCAAAGTCTAACACACACACGCCACTAAGGTCACCTTGCCGGGGTCACTGTACACACACGCACGCACACACACACGCCACTAAGGTCACCTTGCCGGGGTCACTGTACACACACACACACACACACGCACGCACACACACACGCCACTAAGGTCACCTTGCCGGGGTCACTGTACACACACACACACACACACGCACGCACACACACACGCCACTAAGGTCACCTTGCCGGGGTCACTGTACACACAGTGTCCTAATAAAAAGCACATGGTCAGTTCAGACAACACGCACCGTGACCTTGAATCAGTACAACAACCCCTCGCCCCACACCAGTCACATAGCACCCTAAAATCTCTCATTCCTACAAAGGATTTTCTATGATCATAGCTTATACTGAAGTGCCAACGAATGCCTGCTACACACAATGAGATTAAGCGGATGAAATGATCGCCTCTTGTATTTTCTGCTTGCTATTCTCATATAGAAAAGTTTATCAAAGTTAACTTTTCGTACGACAGACTAAAAATTCAGAAGTAATGTATTTTTTAAATGACAACCGTACGGATTAAACAAAATATTATACAATCTATAATCGTACGAGAAAATTTTAATGCTTGTCCCATCAGACTATATCAGATGAACTGCCATGATCTGGTCTCAAAAGCAGTGTACTGATGATTAATTTATCGTACAATCTCTTCAAAATCTGTATAATCTTCTGATCATGTGTACGGGCCATTAGACTCAGAAGCCAAGATCCTTCTGTTCATGTATACCAGCTCCCGTCCAATCAGCTTCCCTTTACGGATCCCTCGCCTACGCATACCAGCTCCCGTCCAATCAGCTTCCCTTTACGGATCCCTCGCCTACACATACCAGATACCATCCAATCAGCTTCTATAGATCCCTCAGCTACGTATACCAGCTCCCGTCCAATCAGCTTCTGTACGGATCCCGCGCCTACGCATACCAGATACCATCCAATCAGCTTCTACAGATCCCTCAGCTACGTATACCAGCTCCCGTCCAATCAGCTTCTCTACGGATCCCGCGCCTACGCATACCAGATACCATCCAATCAGCTTCTACAGATCCCTCAGCTACGTATACCAGCTCCCGTCCAATCAGCTTCTCTACGGATCCCGCGCCTACGCATACCAGATACCATCCAATCCGCTTCTACAGATCCCTCAGCTACGTATACCAGCTCCCGTCCAATCAGCTTCTCTACGGATCCCGCGCCTACGCATACCAGATACCATCCAATCAGCTTCTACAGATCCCTCAGCTACGTATACCAGCTCCCGTCCAATCAGCTTCTCTACGGATCCCGCGCCTACGCATACCAGATACCATCCAATCAGCTTCTACAGATCCCTCAGCTACGTATACCAGCTCCCGTCCAATCAGCTTCTCTACGGATCCCGCGCCTACGCATACCAGATACCATCCAATCAGCTTCTACAGATCCCTCAGCTACGTATGCCAGCTCCCGTCCAATCAGCTTCTCTACGGATCCCTCACCTACACATACCAGATACCATCCAATCAACTTCTACAGATCCCTCAACTACTGTACCAGCTCTCATCCAATCAACTTCTACAACAAAAAAAATAAAAAATAAAATATTTGGCAATAATATATATAAAATTCACTCTCAATATACCAATCCTGACTGATAATGGCGCCCCCTGGTGGTAGGGCCCCCTGTGTACACCGCACTTCCTGCACCGATCACAGCCATGTCACCTACATGCACAATTCCTCATCACACGTCTCACCTCCAGCACGATCCGCCCCAGAGGCTTGTTATCCGCCGTCACATCCAGGTAGACCAGCGGGTTCCCCTTCGCAGAGCCCTCGGAGGAGCTGCAGCCTCTCCATACAGTGAGTGAGCCGGTACCGGCCCGGCAGCCCCGGAGGATCAGCCTACTAGATAGAGCCAGCATGGTGTGTATTGATGTATGTGTGTCCATAGACCGACCTCCACACCATATATACACACCGCACACAGCGACACCGGCGGCCGCAGGAGGAAGTGCGGCGACTGCCGGGAGGAACGCGGCCACATGGAGGAGCGTGCTGTACACGGAACGTGCTGTGTACGGTGTACAGTGCCGAGTACACTGACCATGGACAGTAAGTAGAGCACATACACTTCTCATGTCTCATCAATGTTCTCAAGTCTGTATGTCATCATGGACAACACATGTGGGGAAAGTGAAACACTTGTACTAAATGATTTCCTCAGTGTGAGTGCAGTCCTGTATGAACTCTACCTCCATGTACGTAACAGTGGGCACTGTCAGTGGCGTCACCCCCCCCCCCCTCAGTACAGAGCCCCCTCCACTAACTACAGACCCTCCTCCCGCAGTATAGATCCCCCTCCCTCAATACAGACCACCCTCCATCAATATAGACCAGTGGCGCTACCCACGGGTGTCACCCCTCTGGCAGGTGTCACCCAGGTGTGGCCCGCACCCGCCTAGCAATGCCACTGGGCACTGTTCATGTGTATACACTTCTACCTCCCTGTACCCGTACATAATAGTGGGCACTGTTCATGTGTATACAGCTCTACTTCCCTGTACCCATACATAATAGTGGGCAGTACTCATGTGTATACACCTCTACCTCCCTGTACCCGTACATAATAGTGGGCAGTGCTCATGTGTATACACCTCTACCTCCCTGTACCCGTACATAATAGTGGGCACTGTTCATGCGTATACACCTCTACCTCCCTGTACCCGTACATAATAGTGGGCACTGTTCATGCGTATACACCTCTACCTCCCTGTACCCGTACATAAGAGTGGGCACTGTCCATGCGTATACACCTCTACCTCCATGTACCTGTACATAATAGTGGGCACTGTTCATGTGTAAACGCCTCTACCTCCATGTACCCGTACATAATAGTGGGCACTGCTCATGTGTATACACCTCTACCTCCCTGTACCCGTACATAATAGTGGGCACTGTTCATGCGTATACACCTCTACCTCCCTGTACCCGTACATAATAGTGGGCACTGCTCATGTGTATACACCTGTACCCGTACATAATAGTAGGCACTGTTCATGTGTATACACCTCTACCTCCATTGACCTGTACATAATAGTGGGCACTGTTCATGTGTAAACACCTCTACCTCCATGTACCCGTACATAATAGTGGGCACTGTTCATGTGTATACACCTCTACCTCCATGTACCCGTACATAATAGTGGGCACTGTTCATGTGTATACACCTCTACCTCCCTGTACCCGTACATAACCGATGGGCCCTGTTCATGTGTATACACCTCTACCTCCCTGTACCCGTACATAATAGTGGGCACTGTTCATGTGTATATAGGATGCTGGGACTGTGACATCATAATGGGCGGGGACATCACCCGGCGATGTCCCTATATAAGTCGCCGCGCGCCACGTGCCTGTCATTGTGGCCAGAGACAGCGACGAGGCAACATCTCCAGAAGAGAAGAATAGAAGGCGGCGACAGAAGACCGGGCCACCACTTGTAAAAGATTTAGAAGAAGGCACGAAGGCCCGGCAAGAAGAACCGAAGAGGGGAACAAGACCCCTGAAGTCAGAAGAAGAGGGCGACGAAGAAGAAAGCCGGGCTCCTCCGCTAGTAAAAGAGCTAGCAATAGAGCAGAAGATAGCGGAGGAGTCCGGCGAGAAGACCCCCGAAGACGGAAGAAGACCCCCGGAGCTGTGCAATAAACTATTTTAACCCTTGTGTGTTTTTTTTTTTTTTTTTACATTTTTTTCACAGGTGAATGGGTAGGGGTACATTGTACCCCATATCCATTCACATAGGGTGGAGGGCCGGTATCCGGGAGCCCCCTTATTAAAGGGGTCTCCCGGATTCCGATAAGCCCCCCCGCCCGCAGACCCCGACAACCAACAGCCAGGGTTGTCGGGAAGAGGTCCTTGTCCTCATCAACATGGGGACAAGGTGCTTTGGGGTGGGGGACCACGCGGCCTCCCCTTCCCCAAAGCACCCCCCTGTGTTGAGGCCACGTGGCCTGGTACGGCTCGGGGGGGGGGGGGGGGGGGGGGGGGCGCGCTCGCTCGTCCCCACTCCCTTTCCTGACCAGCCGGGTTGCGTGCTCGGATAAGGGTCTGATATGGACCTAGGGGGGACCCCCACGCTGTTTTTTTGGCATAGGGCTTCCCCTTTAACTCCATACCAGGTGACGGGGGGCCAGCGACGCCTCCTTTGCTGGTCCCGGCTACCTGGAGCCACGCTCAAAATGAGCGGACTTTTCTCCGTGTGGGAAAAGTCCATTCATTTCAAAAGTACGGCGGACTAGCGCACACACGGCTGTATTGTCCGCCGGACTGCAATTCCGGCGGACATATTTTGGTGCAAAACTACTTAGTCCACCGGACTTTTGGGTAAAAAAAAGTCTGCCGGAGCCCACACACGGGGGGATTGTCCGGCGGACTTTTACACCGGATTGTTTGATCGTGTGTACGCGGCATTAGTGTTATGTTGGTCCTTACACTTGTGGTCATTTGGAAGAATTTTTTCCTTACAGATAGCTAAAAAGATCAATGGTGTGAGTGGGAACTCATCCGAGAGGCAGAAATTGCCCAATGCTGAAGGAACCCCTAGCAACCTCTGGAGGAACCCTGGTTGAGAATCTGCACTAGAGGGAGATTATTCTGTGAGTGAGGGACCATTTCAACTAGCAAGTAGTTCTGAAGCCTGCTAGCAGCTTGTTTAAAACATACCTGTAAAGGTTGTGCACATTGAGCCTATGAAAAGCTGTAGGCAACATCCATTTTGTTCAGGTCTCAGCCATGCTTGTCTTAAGAAGAGGCCTAGGCCCGTGATCTTATCCCTCCTTCTACAGTTCACGCAATTCATAGCCTTAACTTTTAATGCACTTCAAAAGAACCTGTTATCTCAACTTAGGCACAGTAGACACCTGAACACAAGCCTTTGCAGAGCTGTAAACGGCTAATTGGGTTCTGGCAGGAAGTCTTTTAGTTTCTGCTGACCATAAAAAAAATCAATAATTAACAGTTTTACGACCTCTCTGAGACATCCCCTCCAATTTATAACATAACAAAATCCACACACCTAACATAAGATCAAACAGGAACAAGACACATTAAAGCGGTTGTATGCCCTGACCAAAAAGAAAAACCTGTAAGGCCAAGGCATAATGAGATAGTATGCACCACATAGTAGTTCATTATGAAATAGTTACCTTAGAACGAAATGTCCGCACCACCTCCTGGTCACCGCTTAGGGTGCTGACATGTTGCCTCTGCGTTTCTTCTGGGTTTGCGGCATCCGACGCTGTGAGTGGCCGAGGCTGCGATGACATCATTCCCGCGTATGTGCGGGGTTCCTCCATTCCGGCAAGGAGCTCTGGTTTTCTGGCAGCATCTGTTGGACCTTCACAGCGCATGCGCCGCTGATGCAGGGCTGGTGCAAGGATTTTTGACACCCTAGGCGAAACCTAATTTTGCCGCCCCCCCGGCTCCACCCCTGACTCCACCCCATTTCCCCTGCTCATGCATACCCCACCTTTTTTAATGAAGCGCCCATCAATGCAGCCTCACCAGCGCCCATCAATGCAGCCTCACCAGCGCCCATCAATGCAGCCTCACCAACGTCCATCAATGCAGCCTCACCAACGTCCATCAATGCAGCCTCACCAACGTCCATCAATGCAGCCTCACCAGCGCCCATCAATGCAGCCTCACCAGCGCCCATCAATGCAGCCTCACCAACGTCCATCAATGCAGCCTCACCAACGTCCATCAATGCAGCCTCACCAACGTCCATCAATGCAGCCTCACCAACGTCCATCAATGCAGCCTCACCAACGTCCATCAATGCAGCCTCACCAACGTCCATCAATGCAGCCTCACCAACGTCCATCAATGCAGCCTACCAACGTCCATCAATGCAGCCTACCAGTGCTCTTCAATGCAGCCTACCAGTGCCCATCAATGAATGTTTACTTGCTTCCATTCATTCGGGAGTCAGGCTGCACCTCTGACACTATGTGCGAAGGTGGCTGCCTGCTGATGCTGAGACTTAGTTGCTTGCTGCAGAGAGAAGAGAGTAGGAACACCAATGGCCCGGCGCCCCCAGGCAGAAGTGCGCCCTAGGCGGCTGCCTAGTTTGCCTAGTGGTAGCACCGGCCCTGCGCTGATGTCAGTGGCTGCATGCAATAGGAATATCTCCTAAACCGTAAAGGTTTAGGAGATATTCATTTTACCTAAAGATAAGCCTTATTATAGGCTTACCTGTAGGTAAAAGTGTGCAAGAGGAGGATACAACCACTTTAATAAAAAGTGTATATTTGAAGGGGGAATATCATACTGAACAAATCAAGGTCATACAAGACTACGCTAGAGCATACAGAAGGGGAGGCCTCCTACCTCCTGGGTGATGGGCCCATTTAATATCCCCTGTGTTTGGTATCACTGGACATTAAATTTAATGCTGAACAATAATCTACAGGTTTCTAGAATGCAACCTGCACATATTGGAAGATAATAATAATAGTATAAAACTGTAAGAGCCATGATACAGTCATAAACATGATGGCCGCTCCTCAGACGCCTAATTGGTCAGATGGTCTCTGTCAACACCCCTTTGATCCCAGAGAAAAGGGGAATGCCAGGGCAGTTTGCCATCTTTTGTTAACATCAAACCAAGGAACACTTAAGCCCTTGTACACACGGTCGGACATTCCGACAACAAAATCTGTCGGATTTTGTCCAAAACTGGTGTTGCATACACATGGTTGGACAAAGTTGGGCTCGTGATCTTATCCCTCCTACAGTTCACGCAATTCATAGCCTTAACTTTTAATGCACTTCAAAAGAACCTGTTATCTCAACTTAGGCACAGTAGACACCTGAACACAAGCCTTTGCAGAGCTGTAAACGGCTAATTGGGTGCTGGCAGGAAGTCTTTTAGTTTCTACTGACCATAAAAAAATCTATAATTAACAGTTTTACGACCTCTCTGAGACATCCCCCCCCAATTTATAACATAACAAAATCCACATACCTAACATAAGATCAAACAGGACCAAGACACATTAAATCGGTTGTATGCCCTGACCAAAGTTGTCGGAAAATCCGATCGTTTGGAACGTGATGACGTTCGTTCGTTACGACGGGACTACGTTGCGGCTAGTAGCCAATAGCTTTGGTCTCGTAATTTGATCTGAATCTCATAAGTTGTCGGAAAATCAGATCGTTCGGAACGTGATGACGTTCGTTCGTTCTGACGGGACTACGTTCAGCCTAGTAGCCAATAGCTTTACTCTTGTACTTTGATCTGAGCATGCGTGGCACTTTGTCCGATCGGAATGCTCTACAAACGATCGGAAAAAGTCAGATCGGATTTTGTTGTCGAAAAATTCGAGATCCTGCTCTCAAATTTTTTCTGTCGGAATTTCCGACGGAAAAAGTCCAATAGAGCCCACACGCGATTGGATTTTCCAACAATATAAAATCCGATCGGACCGTTTCCATCGGAATTTCCGACCGTGTGTACAAGGGCTAAGGCTCTATTCTCACGAGGCGGGTCCACTGCCTCGGAGTCCGCCTTTGTCAGCCAGTTCAGCAGGAGATCTTTCCATTGATCTCCACTGAGCTGGCGGATGACAGGTCCCTCTCTGCTCATTGAGCAGGGAGGGGCTTGTCGAGCGCCGCTATTTACTATGGAGATCGGACAGCATGTCCTTTTCATCAGATCTCACCCGATCCGCCAGGGACAGATGCGAACGTAGGGGCATCCATCCGGTTTTAGCGGATCGGACCGGGTCAGATGTCAGTGGACATGGCACAGCTGACATCCGTCGCTCCATGGACTAGCATGGAGCACCTGTTCAGGTCCGCCGACAAAACTGACAGGCGGACCTGAATGGTCAGGCAGTGTGAAAGGAGATTTAGGTTTCCCAAGTGAATGGAGGGTTCACCAGACTTGTGCAGTGACAGCAGTTAGCAGAACATTCAGGTCACCCCCTGTCTACACCACGAAGCCACCATGTACCACTCAACACCACTCTCCAGGTGCAGTAACCCCTTCGCTCTTCTACAGCTCAGGACCAGTGCCAGAAAACCTTCCATACCCCTTAGCTCCTCAGGGCTGACACTTTAAACAGAGGCATCTCCATAGTGTAAAACTATTTAAAACTTAAAGCACTTTACTAAAGTGTGACTTTAGTCAGAAAATTAAGTCCTGCTAGATCACGTCATGATTTTGTAGGTATAGCTGTGTAAAACATTAAAAATAAGTGCCTATACTACTACATGTATCAATACATAGACACTGTAACTTTGTCCTGAGTGGGCAAGGCGACATTGGGGGTTATTTACGAAAGGCAAATCTACTTTGCACTATAAGTGCAAACTGCAAGTGCAAACTGCACTTGAAATTGCACTGCACTTGGAAGTGCAGTCGCTGTAAATTTGAGGGGTAGATATGAAATGAGGGGAAGCGCTGCTGATTTTATTATCCAATCACGTGCAAGCTAAAATTCTGTTTTTTATCTTCCTTGCATGTCCTGCTCGGATCTACAGTGACTGCACTTCCAAATGCACTTTCAGTGCAATTTCAGGTGGACTTTGCAAATAACCCCCATTGTCCCTATAAGCAGTATTGAAGAATGCACTTGACTTGCCCATTACCCTCACGTAGAAATGATCTGGCCTCTGAATATTGGGATCAGACATGGACTTTCGCACTGTGAGAAGTAGAGTTTGGTTTTACTTTTTCTCCCAGTACTCTGCATTTTTTTAACAGTTACTTTTTCCTTTTTTTTTTTGCCAAGGTTTACTTTAAATAAAAGGCGCAGAGGAAGAATAGAAAATAACAAGATTATCACGGTAAAACAAATATTGTTCATCTTGTCAGGTTGATTGTGGTTTTGTTTTCCATGTAATTGAAAACTGAAGAGAAACTTTAGCTTCTTAAAAAAAATAAAAATAAAAAAAATCGCCCTGTGTGAACTACGTTGCAAGGATGATAAAAAAAATTTTTTTTTTCAAGTTCCTGGGGGGTTATTTACGAAAGGCAAACCCACTTTGCACAACAAGTGCAAACTACAAGTGCGAAGTGCACTTGAAAGTGCAGTCGTTGTAAATCTGAGGGGTAGATCTGAAATGAGGGGAAGCTCTGCTGATTTTATTATCCAATCATGCAAGCTAAAATGCTGTTTTTTATTTTCCTTGCATGTCCCCTTCGGATCTACACCGACTTTACTTCAAAGTGCACTTTTCCCCCTGGCGTTTGTTTTACCATGTCCTTTGACAAAACTGTCATGTGAATAGGGGTGTCTTTTCATTTTAACCACTTGATGCAATCTCAAGGTTGCAATGTGAAAACCTGCAGTGTCTGCAACCATTTAGGTGAGAAATAACCTTAAGGGCTCTTTCACACATGCTTGTCCGTTTCACGGACTCCGCTTGCTCAGCAGGCATCGCCCTGTTGATCCCTGAGCTGGAGGATGACGGTGCTCTGTGCTCACGGTGCAGAGACTGACCTGTCAGAGCCCTGCTTTCTTCTATGGGGAGATCAGATGAAAACAGATACGCCTGTCTTTTTTGATGTGATCTGCCGGATTGATGGAAAATATGGTTCCCATCCAATTGGATTTAGCAGAGCGGATCAGATGTCAGCGGACGGCTGACATCCGACGCTCCATAGAGGCGCATAGAGCGTCCGTTCAGGTCTGCCTGAAAAACTAGCAGTCAGTCTGAACAGTCTGCATGTGTGAAAGGACCCTAATGCCCCATACACACTATAGGAAATTCCACCAGCAAAAGTCCAGTGAGAGCTTTTGGTCGGAAAATGTGATAGTGTGTATGCTCCATCGGACTTTTGCTGGCGGAATTTCAGCCAGCGAAAGGTTGAGAGCATGTTCTCAATTTTTCGGTTGGAAAAAGTTCCGATCGGAAATTCTGATCGTCTGTACAAATTCCGAAGCGCAAAATTCCTACACATGCTCGGAAACAATTCGACGCATGCTCAGAAGCATTGAACTTAATTTTCTCGGCTCATCGTAGTGTTGTACGTCACCGCTTTCTTGACGGTGGAAAGTTCAGAGAACTTTTGTGTGACCGTGTGTATGCAAGCCAAGCTTGAGCGGAATTCTGTTGGAAAAACCATCCAAGTTTTTTCCGATGGAAAATCCACTCGTGTGTATGGGGCATAACCCTTTTAAAATAAACCTTTTTTTCTTAGGTAATTGAAGCTTAAATGTCCAGGCCAAGATAAGCAGCATCAGTTTATGTCTACTAAAGTGCCTATAGCTCTTTGACTACTTTTTACGAGTTTATAGCTAGTTCTTTGCTTCATTGTTTAAAATTTCCCATAGCATAAGTATACATATCATAATTTTACTTTCCTGGAATTTCACCATGGCATCACTAATGGAGTTAGCTCTACCCACTTGAACCTTGGACAGCTGTTCAGCGTAGCACAAAATGAGCCCATCACCCTAGCATACCTGTTCCCTTCATTGTGTCTTTTCAAGATCCAGACTGCCCAAGTTGCTTTGTTAAGATTCCCTTCCGTTCTTGTTCAGCATCTCTCGTGAAGTGGCCGGTGTCAATTCTCATCACATGGACAAAGGGGTCCTGCGTGGCTCCGAAACGTTGCAGATATCTTCTTTAATGTGATCATTCTTCAACAAAGATTTGGACATAATTGACGATCTGTGGTGTGCTGGCGAGTATGTGCATTTGAGGTGTCAATTCTCCACCTGCATGTTACTAGGGAAAAAAACAAAAACAAAAGGGCAGGCATTAGTGTTGCCACAGAGAGGAGCCATGAACAGAATTTTTCCCATGTGTCTGATGCCTCCCCATGTCATCATTGATGTGGACTTCGTAGGAGTGAGCACAATCACAAACCATAGGGTGGATGCACTATCAGAAGTTTTATTAACATTGGCTCAATTCAGAAGATAGTACGGAAGGACCAAAGTGGGAATCTGGGTAATACATCCAACCCCTATTGGGACACAAAACTAAGAAGACCAGCTGGTAACCTTGCAAATCTTCTTTGTGTTGGAATGTGAGGTGGGGGGGGGGTAGTTTTACAATAAGCATGAATGTCCTCTAATGCCCCGTACACACGACCAAACTTTTCAACATCAAAAGTCTGACGGAATGATTCCGGCAGACTATTCAATCGTGTGTGGGCTGCAACGGACTTTTGATTCGCAAAAGTCTGACAGACTTTAGAAATGGAACATGCTTCAAATTTTTCCGCAAGAACTCTGCCAGGCCCAGTTCCTACCGAGAAATCCGCTCGTGTGTATGCTATTCCGACGGACTAAAACCAACGCTAGGGCAGCTATTGGCTACTGGCTATCAACTTCCTTATTCGAGTCCAGTCCTTTGTCATCACGTTCGAATCCGTCGGAGTTTGGTGTGATTGTGTGTGGCCAAGTCCGCTCATTCGGAAAGTCTGTCAGAACTCGGTCATAACTCCGGCAGAACTCCTTCGAAAGTCTGTCGGACATAAGTCTGGTCGTGTGTACGCGGCATTAAACTAAATTCAGATAGAGAATAGGCAAAGTTCATTCAATTTCCTGGTGAAATCTTAAGATGACCTTGGGTACAAATTCTAGTGCCGGTTTTAGCACCTCAGAATGTCATGCAAAAGGGCTAATTGTCATTAGGGGCCGAAGCTTCAAGACCTTCATGGCTGAAGTTCACAATAAGATACCACAGTGAAACAGAATCAAAAGACTCAAATGGAGCAGTAGTCAGAGCTTGTAGAACAAGGGACAAATCCCAGTGAGGAAAGTTTGGTCTCCTGGGAAGCATAAGCTTTAGTTAAACCTTGAGGAGCTGGATGATTAAAGCAACCAAAGCCCACTGGGTGTTTGTTATGGCTGAGATTTGCATTGTAATAGTGTTGTATGCCAGGCCTCCTTGAAGGTAGTCTACAACTTGATGTTTCAAAGAAGGTTTTCAAAAGCACTTTTTTTGAAGCAATGGAGGTAAATGCGTCCCAGACTCTAGAGTAAAATCTATTAGTGGGACCCTTCCTAGCTTGAAGGAAAGTAGAGATGACTGTCTCGGCGACTCGTCTTTCCTGTAGACTCCTCCGTTCAACCTCCAAACTGCTAATCTAATCTGGCTACATCTGGATGTATTAACCAATTTGTTAAAGAAGATCCATCTACAATGGGAGGATAATGTATATTTAGATGCTACAGCAGAGGGAAACAAGGACAATGAGGCCAGAAAAGGATGACTAGTATTGTATCTACCTCCCCTTCTTTATAGCAGTACTAAAGAAAAAAACAAAACCTGACTGGCAGGTTTTTTTGTTTCCGAAGAGACCATAGGTCATCCACTCAGTCTTGTGACAATGAAAATCCCATCAGTGCTGTTGTATACAAAAACTGAAATTAAAAACCAAACTCCACTAAAGTGTCAAACATGATAAACAAACAAACACTGCTGTGACAGAAGTGTATGAATGCATAGTCTCTAGATATATCATTATTTTTATTATACAGGATTTATATAGTCAACAGTTTACACAGTGCTTTACAATGTAGAGGGGGGACAGTATAATTACAATTCAGTTCAACACAGAAGGAATAGGAGGACCCTACTCATGAAGCTTACAATCTAAAGGGAGGGGGAGGTGGTACAAAAGGTAATAGCTGCGGGGAATGATCTGATGGAGATGGCTTGGGTACCGTTCTTAGGTGGAGGTGGCTTGGCTACCGTTCTTAGGTGGAGGTGGCTTGGCTACCGTTCTTAGGTGGAGGTGGCGTAGGCTTACCTGAATAAGTGACTTTTCAGGGGTCACCTAAATGTGGACAGGGTGGGGGGGCGTGGCCTGACCTTGCATGGCGTAGGACGTGTATCTCCGGAGCTCCGCTGAGTAATCCTGTCTCCCACATTAATCCTGCGACACCACAGCACAAATACTCACCCGAACGGGTCTGGAAGACTTCCCTTCACTCAGGTGACCATGTCTCCCTCGAAATCCCAGCGATCTGCGGCAGCGAGGCTGTCACAATACCGCGGACATGTAAGTGAGGAGGGGGAGGAAAATGGCGGCGCGGAGGAGACGGGAGGACCGCGTGCGGCGGGAGACACAGACAGGCTTCTTGAGGCTATTACACTATGCCGCACATCCCTTACATCCCAAATTGAGGAAGTGCAAATGGACATCTCCTTAATACGGCAGGACTTTCAGAAGCTGCGTGAACGGGTAAGGGATACTGAGGCCCATATTAGCAGTGTGGAGGACGCTCTCCCGCCATTGCAAAATTATTCTGACCACATGCAGAAACAAATAGACTTAATGCTTGCTAAGCAGGACGAAATGGAAAATCGCATACGTAGATGCAACATCCGATTGATTGGCCTTCCAGAAGGAGCAGAAGGTAAAGACCCAACCACTTTTCTGGAACAATTGCTGATTAACACATATGGTCGAGAGTCTTTCTCCCCCATGCTGGCGGTGGAGCGCACTCATCGTATGCCTGCCAGACCTCCACCTCAGGGTGCACCCCCGCGCACCTTTATTGCAAAGCTCTTGAACTATAAGGATAGAGATGCTGCCCTGCGCATGGCCAGGGAAAAAGGTAACATGCCTGTCGGCAATACTAAAGTGGCAATCTTTCCTGATTTTTCTGCGGAAATCCAGAAACGCTGACAGAGCTGCATGGAGGCCAAAAGATTACTACGTGCGCAACAAGTGAAATATTCTATGCTATTCCCAGCGCGCCTCAGAGTGGAGGCCGGAGACTGGGCACTCTTCTTTGAACAACCCAGGGAGGTCATAGCATGGCTGGAACGCAGAGCGACTCAGGATAGAGCTGTCTGAGAAACTGCGGGATGGGTGAGCTAAGCTCTTTTCTTTTTTTCCCCTGGTGTCCTGGAGCCATAGCATGTTACCCGATTTCCTTATCCTGCTCCACCATCGCTAGGATGCTGGCATCTGTGGCGTCCGGGACTTCTGGGCCCTTTATACTTTGAGGTCTGCTAGGCCTAGACAGAAGCTTTCCACTCCCGGGTCAGACGGAGGAAGAATTCTCACGCCTGCTGGTGGTGTCAACGTTTATGGAAGTTTTTCCTTTTTTTTGGTGTCCCCACTGAGGGACTTTTTCTACATGCATACCTGTTCGTTTTATTTCAAATATTTTTTTTTCTCTCTTTTCTCCCGGAGCAAGGGGAAATATGTTAGTCCTACGGACCAATTGCATAGTGCAGCGAAAACCTGCTCTATTGCCTGCTGGGACTTCTTATTGCGATGATGTGGTTGATCACTGTGACTTGACCACAACTGACACTTTTGCCTCTTTACACGGGTCACCGGTGTGTGCTGTTATGCAGGGTGGCCTATCTCATTTAGCCTTCTGGTATCGGTGGCTACAACTCTCTCTCAGATTTATTCTCATATGTTTTTTTCTGATTCAATGAAACTGGTTTTCCCAGCCAGGCATTTTTGGTTTTTGAGGGAATATACCCGCACAAGTTGGGGCAGGTGCAGGGTAGGGCGGGGGGAGGGGGGTAGGTTGGTTTGGGTTTTCATGCAGAAGATTACTATAAATGAGTTGGAGTACATAATTGGACTATGTGTTACTTTTACCGAATGTTTATTACAAATAATACCTATGCAGTCCCTAGCTGGGCTTGATCGAGAACTATTGTATAGGGGTGCGCTTACAGGGGAGCTGTTATGTGGAACGCTGGCTGTATTCATTACTGTATATGACTTTACATGGCATCTGTACGATTTCTTACCTGGAACGTGAGGGGCCTGCGTGATAAAATTAAGCACGCAGCAGCCTTCACGTTCCTTAAGAAACAAAGGGCGGAGGTGATGGTGTTGGTTGAGACACACGTGGAGGGTGGAATGCAGATGGCCCTTAAGCGCCCTTGGATTGGGTGGGCGTTTCATTCCACCTACACGTCTCACTCGAGGGGGGTTTCGGTGCTTATAGCTAAGTCTGTCCACTTTGAGCTCTGCGAGGTTCTTACTGACCCGCAGGGCAGGTTTGTTTTTCTGCATGCTAAGCTGTATGGGGAACCCTACCTTTATTATGGCCTTTTATATCCCCCCACCATTCACTATGGCATTAATTGTTGAGGGACTGTCCTATATGACCAGGCACCCTGCGGTTCCTGTAATCTGGTTGGGGGATTTCAACACTACGCTTAATCCTTCACTGGATAGGCTCAAGCCCCCCGAGTTGATGGCGGGGCAAGCGGGAACCACTAGGCTCTCCAATCTCCTAGCCACCATTCATCTCGTAGACACTTGGAGACACAAATTCCCTCAAAAGAAAGAATACTCATGCTTCTCACCCACCCATGGTTCCCTATCGCGTATTGACTTTATATTAATATCTCAACAACTTACTCCCAGACTCATGGAAGTAATGTTTTGCCCCAGACTGCTTTCGGACCACAGCCCTTACTCTGTAGTGCTTGGAGTACCCCTAAATAGGCCCCCACGGACGTGGCGGTTAAATCCGTTCTGTCTGTCATTGTTGCCCGAGGATGACACCATAGAGGCAGAGTGGATAAGGTTCTTTGGGGAAAATGACCACACGGCCTTGGTTCCGGCCGTGTGGGACACATTTAAACTGCATGCTCGTTCGGTAATGACTACCCACATTAATAGACTTAAGGCTGATTCGGCAAATGCCTTTACTAAGGCTGTGGCGGATTTAAGCTCCATAGAACACACATACATAAATGATCCGTCTACGGCAAACGCGGACGCACTCAGACTACAGTCGAGGGTAGTTTCCCAAATACAACATGAAAAGGCTCGGCAGAAACTTTTTTTTTACTAAACAAAAATATTTTGAATCCGGGGAAAGAGCTGGAAAGCTGCTTGCATATTTAGTGCATAAGGAAGATAGACCCCCGATTGTTATCTCTCTGCGTGGACAGGGAGATACGGTGATCACAGACCCTTCTGAGGTAATAGCTAGATTTCAGGACTTTTTCGCGGACTTATACACCACTACGGTATCCGACGACACTACCCCGATGGACAGATTCCTAGCCCAAGTTTCCCTCCCCCAAGTAACTGAGGATCAGGTGCAGGCTCTTGAGGCTCCCCTAACTACTGATGAAATAGTATGTGCCATTGCGGAATTTGCAAGATCCAAATCACCGGGGTCAGATGGTCTTCCCATTGAATTTTATTCCCGTTACCAAGAAATACTGGCGCCAAAGCTTCTCGCCCTCTACGGGTGTCTTTTTGATACCCTGACACTACCGCCCTCTATGAGGGAACAACGATAGTTTTAATACCCAAACCAGGCAAAGACCCAGGTTTCCCAGAATCCTACCGCCCAATCTCCCTATTGCAGATAGATATTAAGATTTTAGCTAAGGTACTTGCTGCTCGATTGAACGGCGTGATCCTTACCCTGATTCAGGCTGATCAAGCGGGATTCATGCCGGGTCGGAATACGTCGTTCAATCTATGCAGGCTATATATTAATCTACAGGCTACACACGAGGAAGTGGGTGAGCGGGTGGTGGTGTCGCTTGACACGGCCAAGGCATTCGACTCTGTGGAGTGGGGGTACCTTTGGAGGTGCCTGGAGGGTTACGGCTTTGGACCTAACTTTATTAGGTGGGTGAAGCTACTGTATCAACACCCAACAGCCAAGGTGGTGGCAAATGGATGGTCCTCCCAGGCGTTTGGCCTCAGTAGGGGTACCAGGCAGGGGTGCCCACTATCCCCACTACTTTATGCTTTGGCTGCAGAACCCTTGGCGGTGTCGATCCGTGCAGACCCTGAGATCAGGGGACTGACGGTGGGTCATCTGATGGAAAAAATCAGTCAATATGCTGATGACACGCTGCTATACTTAGCGGACTCTGGCCCCTCCCTCGCAAAAGCCTTACGCATTATCGAGTGGTTTGGTAGCTTTTCCGGTCTTCGCATAAACTGGGGAAAATCCCAAATCTTACCCATTGACAGTTTTCCACAGTCGGAATCTCAGGCCAATCTGCCTCTTCAGCAGGTTGGAACTATTACGTATCTGGGTGTATATGTCTCTAGGAATCTGGCAGATTATATAACGTTGAATATAGAACCTTTATTCTCCCTAGTTCGCAATAAAATTCAAGCCTGGTCTCGTCTCCCCCTTGGGGTTTGGGGCACATTAATTTGATTAAAATGGTTTTATTACCTAAACTACTGTATATGTTGTGGCACACCCCGGTATACTTGCCGCTAAAATATTTTAAATCCCTTGAAAGTCTTCTTAGGCCCTTTGTATGGGGGACTAATAGGCACAAGCTTGCATGGCAGGCTCTGAAAAGCCCGACAGATATGGGTGGTATGGCCCTTCCCGATCTAAATCACTATTATGTTGCCTCACAATTGTCTCAACTCTTTCATGTGGACAAGACTGATAAACAACGCTTTTTTACCCTTCTCTGCCCCCCTTGGGCGCAAATTGCTGATGATCCGATAGCTGCTATTTCGACAGGAGTCGGGGGCTCTACACTAGGACCAGGTAAACACTCCATGCTTTTTCACTACAGGAGAATTTGGGAACTAGCGTTAACTAAATTGAATGTAATGTCACCAAATGACTATACCCCACTTTGGCATAACAAACAATTACCAGAACTTCAAAAAATCCAGGGTGTTCAGTTATGGGTCTCAAGGGGAATATACTACATGCATCACCTGATTCACGGTGGAACTGTTAAAACGTTCCAAACACTGCAGGAGGAATTTGGTGTTCCAGGCAATATGCTATTTCAGTACCTTCAGGTTCAGCACGCACTTAGGGCACAGTTTCCGCAGTCACCGCCACAGCTTGCTCCCAACCCTATTGTTGCCATAGTGAAGGATACAGACTCCAAAAAGCTTATTTCATGCTTCTATGGTATGCGAGGCCCCCGTCTCTGCGAGACTAGCGTATGCCTTAAAGTCTCGTTGGGAGGGTGATGTAGGTGAGCTGACAGACGAGGAATGGGAGGAGGCTCTGGAAACGTGCAAGATGGTGTCCCCCAGGCTCCAAAATAGGCTTTCTCAAATTTACATAGTTCATAGAGCATACCTCACCCCCCTTAGGACCGCCAAATATAATACAAATCAATCTGTGTTATGCCCGATATGTACCCTTGAGACCGGGACTTTCTTCCACCTTATCTGGTCTTGCCCCAAACTCCAGGAACTTTGGAAACAAATAGTATCCTTTCTACACGACGTCATGGGTTCACCCTTGGCTTTCGACCCCAAACCCTGTCTCCTAGGGATATTTCCCGAAGTACTGGATAAATTTACCAAGACTTTCCTACAGGAAACCTTGTTTTCTGCTAGAAAAGTGATAGCTAGACAGTGGATGAGACCCCTTCCACCCAAGGTAGAAGATTGGAAACGGGAAGTTAATCTAACACTCCCATATAAAAAATTCATATATAAAAATAGGGGATGCCCAGCTAAATACAATAAAATCTGGGATGGGTGGTTGCAAGAGGCTGGCACGTGTAATTAGGAACTTTGGAGTACTGTTGCAATAGATGACATGTCTGTGATATAACTTAGCTCAGCTATGATACCTATTGTCTATTGCGATGAAGAAATATTTCTTTATGTACTGTTATGGCTATGACGCAGCACCTTTTAAATGTTCGGTGCTTTCTACTGTGACTGTAATCTCTGCAATACTGTTCAATAAACAACACATGTTTAACGTAAAAAAAATAAAATAAAGCTTTTCTTCAGCATATAAATGTGGACAGGGTAGGGGCTGACTGGACATACTGGGGCAAGGAGTTCCAGAGGATAGAAGAGGCTCTGGAGAAGTCCTAGAGGTGAGCATAGGAGGTGGTAACTAGGGGTCGTCCAATGTTGTTTTTTCAGAGCTGATACTGATTTTCGGTTGCCTTTCAGGCCTAAAGATGATAACAGGTGCCAATATTCTGTACATCACCATCACCTGCCACCAGATACAGCATGTCGTTAGCCAATGTCATTTGCCACCCATCATAATCCCCCCTCATAATAACTGTAAGGTTCTATTTTCTAGTCAAAACCTTTAGAGTATAAGTAAAGGCAAAAATTATAATTTTTTTTGGATAAAGTGGAGAGGGATTATAACCACCTGTCAAGTTTTTATTGAGGTCCATGCACCTTTTTAGGTAGCTTCAGCCCCTCTACTTGTCCTGTTTACCATTATCTAAGAGAGTGAAATTAAAAGAAAAATCACAAATTTTGGGTTGACTTCAGAATAGGAATGGAGGGGAAATCTTCCAATGGGGACACTAGTCCTGGTGACACCCCAGGATACCCTCACTTTGGAGGGATTTCCTTTCATATCCTGTTATGGCAATGGGGTAGGACCTGAAGGAAATCTCTGCAATGGGAATGGATAAAGATAAAAACATAAAACAAAGGGGTTATAATAACCCTCCCTTACTCTCCCCAAAATGTAAGAAGAAAAAGTTTTACCTTTTGGCTCTACTTTAAAGCCTTAGATACTAGAGTTATGGAAGGCTTACGCTGGCCATAGATGGATTGAAATTTGGCCAGTAGAGCATGAACTGGACAAATTTTCAACAATGTGTGTCTGTGCCTGGGTTTTTTTTTTTTTTTTTTACAGAATTTAATCTTTAGAATGGGTTTGTTGAAACGTTTTTCTTGATTAGCCAGCTGTAGCTGTTGATCAGTATATTCAGACAATGGAGAATCCCACTGTCAGCATACATGTCCTAGTGGAGAGGATTCTTCTATCCACCTCAATTGTGTGGATGGAGGAATCCATTTGTTAATTTTTTTCAGCCCTCTGGCTGAACAAAAGAAACAAATCATCTACTGTATGGCCAGTTTTAGCTGCAGCACCAGTTGTTAAGTATTTATAAAATCTGTATCAGCTCTCTTATTCATGAATTCCTTAAAAGTCATTTAATTGTGTAACGGCAAAGTAACATGGCTGGCAAGGCGCATAAGAACCTCATCCACCTTAGGTGTCCGGTCCACTAGCTTGTTGCTGGCCGGGAAAAAAGCTCACAAAGCAAATTATTAGTCACAATCTTTGAAATCTTGCAAATTCTCTTGCCTTCTCAGCAAGAAGCACATGGAAGGGCAAACATGAAAGACAAAAACATAATATTCCATAGCTTAACTCGCCAACCAGTCTGCCAACTGACCAAATTAACCTGTCCAACAGTCTGCGTTAAAAACAGGGGTTTAGTTAGCAGGCATTTGCAAACGCATGCGTAAGCTACAAGGCCTCTTCTTGGCACCATTGCTTGCAGTCCTAACACTACTGAATTTATAAGCCTCTCCACAATGGGAGCACATGTATTAAATGGATAGATGAGGGGCAGGGGGGCCTGGAGACAGTCCAATCCCCCTTAGAGAAACAGGAGCACACTGGACACCCAGCAATAGCACAGTGGCAGCGAAGGTGCCCACTGTGTCCCTGGACCATATTTACACCAGTAACAAACAAATGGCCCCTGCCCCCACCTATAACTGGCCTTCACAGCAAGGAGCACATGGAAGGGCAAAAGCATGAAAGACAAAAACAGAACATTCCATAACTCAACTCACCAACCAGTCTGCCAACCAACAAAATTAACCTGTCCAACAGTCTGCGTTAAAAACAATATTCCATCCCCCTCTTCCAGCGACGGTGTCCGATGGACATTTGGGAAAGGAAGAGTGAGATAGAGCTACAGAGAATGCAAAAAAGAGTGCCTGGCTACAACAAAGTGGCCACCATGGACTTCTGCATTCCACTGTCCATAAGTGACATCACACACCACTCACAGCAATATAGCAGGAAGAAGAAATCAGGGCAACAATACTACAAACAAGGATAATGTATCCAAAATACATTTAAGAAAAAAATAGCCCGCCCTGCCAAGATTAATAGGCACCATATTTATGCTAGCAGTGCCAAACCCTGCCACAAGGAAGGAGTTATGGCGCCTCTTCATCATGAGAGAAGCTGAACCAGGATGGAAGGGAGTGTAACAATACAACTGGAACGTCCTGGATCTTGAAAGTAAAGAAAAAAAAGGAAAATATGTTCTCTCCAGACTTTTAGCATAGTGTAGGTATGGCCCACGAAAAAGTCAGTCTAGCTTCATCAACAAGGTAAGACTTTTGTAGGGTTAGGATAAACACTGGCCATTTAGTCTCTTGTTGGTATAACTCATTGATTGAAAAATAAAATACCTTTTTTGCATAAAATTTGTTATTCCTCACAGCAAGTGAATATCTCAAGGCTTAACCTAGCTGAGGTTCATCTTTATAAAATATATTATTCTGCAATCTCTCGGTGGACCTATATTGATGTCGCCAGGGCTTTTTTTCAGTTGGAACTTGGTGGAACTCAGTTCCACCGCCTCTGCTCCCTTATCACCACTGTCACTTGTAAACACAAAAGTCTGGCTTCAGTGTTTATCAGTAACAGCTTATTTCCCAACAGCTCCCACAGATCTGATCTCCTGAGCGGCTCCCACAGAGTGCAGGGTGGGAACAAGGGATATGAAGGTGCCCGAGGTGCAGTGCAGATTCCAAAACCCCTACTGGATGATCTCCTTGCAAGTGATGTGTGTGTGGGGAGGTACTAGAGCTGGCTGGGTGCTTCAACTTAGTACGGCAACACAAGTAAGACATATGGTGGAGCTTCTAAGGAGGGAGGGGGAAGATGGGGGCAGTGGAAGGGGGGTTGCATGCAGAGGCCAGAGCTGAAGAGGAGTGAAAGTGAGATGTGGAAAGGGGGTGTAGAGTTAAGCAGCTGTGGAAGAAGGCAAAGTGCACTCCTGAACTCTGCACTCTGTATGCAGAGCACCCCTCCATTCTGAACAATGTACGTAGCACACCCCTGAATGCTGCACTCTGTGTGTAAACCCCCCCCCCCCCCTCAACTCAACACTCTGTACATAATGCACAGTTTAAGTCCCCTCCATTGTAAGTGAAATTTGACCACACCATTTGATATGGTTTGGAGGGTGTGTGGGGGGGCGAGGTTTTTTTTTGGAGGGTTGTGGTTAAGTTCCTGTACCTATTTTCTGAGAAAAAAAGCCCTGGATGTCGCCTTTCCATACATTACCTGTATAAACCATGGCTAGTACAGTAACTCATTCCCAAAAAATGATTAACATTGTGTATAACTGAAGAGTCCTAGGACAATCATTACATCACACAATGCAAATCTTTTATTACATACCGTTATTGTTTGTCAAAGCCACACTTACAGACAATCCTAAGGTAATAATGAGTCAGATTGTTTTACAGTACAGGAATAACCAGTAGTAGATCGGGTAGATTACACAAGGTGCAAAGAGCAGAGCAACGCAAGCATCATTCGTCATTAGTACTTTGTATACATGCTGTGTTCAAAAATAGTTATATGATGTCAGTCTAATGGCTCAACATTGTTTTTTTGCAAATTAAATAGTGTGATGTACAGTGTGTCTAAATTCAGGAATGTTTAAATTGTTTCAACATGAGGAAAATAAAATTGGGGAAGCTGCTACAAGTCAAGCCAAAACCCATTATTTCATTTAGAGCTAAATCAGCCAGGAATCGGATCTTTGAGCGCCCAATTACACTTGCGTGCTATTTATTGTGTATAGCCCAACACACTTCACATTACAACCTAATGCACAACCATGCTAAAAAAATATTTTTTTTCCCGTTGTGGTGTGTTGGCGGACCATTTATAATGAATGGGCTACATTAATGCCAAACACCAAATAATGTGTGCCATACTATATGTATACTTAGACCCTACCAAAGTGTGAACAAGCCCAGAAGCTTTATAAAATATGAAGAGACTACCATAAATGAGGGACTGTGACATAAAGTGGCCCTACCACCATAGGGTCAAAATCAAACTAAAGTCTTTGAAGCAGAACATTACCCATAATAACGTGATAAAAAATAATGTTCTTTAGCAAGGGACATACATTCCTCAGTAATAATTATGCTACCAAAATGAGAGTGTGCTGTAAATTACCTCCAGCATTGTTCATGTTTCTCCTTGCTGGAAGCTGTCATTTTGCTGAAACCCAGAGCCCCTGAACAGCAGTAAATCTTTGGGCTGTCAGCAGATCAGCCTCTAGTGCAGTGATTCTCAACCAGGGTTCCTTCAAAGGTTGCTAGGGGTTCCTTCAGCATTGGGCAATTTCTGCCTCTCGGATAAGTTTCCACTGACACCATTGATCTTTTTAGCTATCTGTAAGGAGGTAATTCTTCCCAATGACCACAAGTGTAAGGACCATTCTTCCCACTGACCATCACACTAATATATCATGAGTTGTAGATTTCTAATTTTTTAACAGGAGTTCCCAGAGACTGGAGAACTATTTCAAGGGTTCCTCTGTGTTGAAGAGGTTGAGAAAGGCTGTTCTAGTGGCTCTGATTTTCCAAAAAATGCCCACAGTGGAGAGCAACTGAGCATGTGCAGAGCGGGGTTAGGCAGTATTTCTGGATTTTAAACTGTATAGGCACTCATTTTGAATTATTGTTTTACATAGCTATACCTGCAAAAGGGGCCAGCCTGAAGTGATCTAGTAGGGCTTCATTTTTTGACTAAAGTTCCTCTTTAGGAAGAGATGCTATATGCTTATCTTTCCAGTGGCCCCATCAAAATATTTACTGTGTAGCCTCAGCTGCTACAGGAATCTGACACTTCAGGCTGTGTCAAATATCTGCTTCTGTTGGGGTTCCTTCCACCAGTTATTGTGTCATTACAGTATATATAATTCAGAAGTAGGAACCCGAGAGCCTGGTGAAGGAGGAGGTGTTTCATACACCCAGAAATGTTGGATACCTGCATAAGTTTGGGAATTGCTGTATGGCGCATTTTTGAGACACGGGCCACCAGAAAGGTAAGTACTGTATAGAGCATCTTTTTTTACAGGGTGGCTTTAGTTTTATTTTGACCCTACAGAAATAGAGTCATTTTAAAGCCACGTTGAATGAGGTTCTCCACCTAGAAAGCTTCAAAGATCAAACTGCCCGCTCCACCCAAAACAAATCAATCTGCGTCACCATCTCCACTATCCTTTGTCTTGATTTCAACTGCTTTGTAAATATTCTTTACTGCAGAGATGTCTGTAAATATTTGTTTGCTATGAAAAATGAACTGCCCTGAGTATTGTGTAATGGATTAGTAATTCATCACCAAGCCTTAAAGAAAAACAAAAATTCTACTGAATTTCTCTAGTACAGATAATCTTTCTATTCGACATGCACTATATTACCAAAAGTATTGGGACACCTGCCTTTACATGAAGCTTAATGGCATCCCAGCCTGAGTCCATAGGGTTCAATATTGAGTTGGCCCACCCTTTTCAGCTATAATGGCTTCAACTTTTCTGGGAAGGCTGTCCCCAAGGTTTAAGCCCCTGTACACAAAGTTTTCATACCCCTTGAATTTTTCCACATTTTGTCATGGTACAACCAAAAACGTAAATGTATTTTATTGGGATTTTACAGGGATATGCAATTAGCGGACCTCCAGCTGTTGCAAAACTACAAGTCCCATCATGCCCCCATCATGCCTCTGCCTCTGGGGGTCATGCTTGTGGCTGTCAGAGCCTTGCTATGCCTCATGGGAATTGTAGTTCTGCAACAGCTGGAGGTCCACTAATTGCATATCTCTGTGATAGACCAATGCAAAGTGGCACATAATTGTGAAGTGGAAGGAAAATGATAAATGGTTTTCAATTTTTTTTTTACAAATATCTGAAAAGTGTGGTGTGCGTTGGTATCCAGACCCCCGGAGTCAATACTTTATAGAACCACCTTTCTCTGTAATTACAACTGCAAGTTGTTTTGGGGATGTCTCTACCAGCTTTGCACATCTAGAGACATTTTTGCCCATTCTTCTTTGCAAAATAGCTCAAGCTCTGTCAGATTGTCCACAGATTCTCAATTGAATTTAAGTCTGAATAAAATACATTTATGTTTTTGGTTGTAACATGACAAAATGTGGAACATTTCAAGGGGGTAAATTTTTATTATTTCATTTTTTTTACTATTTTTAAAAATATTTTTAAAAATGAATTCTTTCACACTGCTTTTTTATTTTTTTTGGAGGGAGGGGTTGGACAGTGTCAGTAATTTTTATTTTATATTCTTTTTTTACAATTACATTTTTTTTATTATTTTTTGTTCAAATGTTATATTTTTCTAAACAGACACCTGACATCTCCTCTTTGACACAGAGAAAGGGACTGAGGACAAAGATTCTCCAGTCCCTTTCTCTGCAGCCTCAGCTGCACTAAAGGTGAATGAACAGGAGACAGAGGCTTACTGACTCTGCTCATTCAGAAGGAAGGGGCCAGTAAATTACATATTTACCAACACCTTTCCCCTCTCTCCATCCTGAAAATTCCCTGCAGCAGCCGACAGGAAAGCAGAGGAGGGAAGCCGGCAGCTCTACTGAGGAACAAGGAGGGGAGGCGGAGGAGTACATAGGGGCCAGGGGAGGACACAGGAAAACAGTCAGGGGGTGATCGGTGCGGTGGTGGGTGCAGTTACAGGCACCCATTCCCTTGTATAGCTTTCAATGAAGCAGCTGACAGCCGTGAGAGGAAGAGGAGTAGAAGCTTCTCCCTCTCCGCTTCTGCTCCTCTCCCTCCTGCGGCTGTCAGCTGCTTCGCTGAAAGCTATATAGGGGAATCTGTGCCTGTAACTGCCCCCACAGCCGCACCGATCACCCCCGACTATCAACCAGGGGCGGATCATCCTTGGGTGCAGTGTGGGTCAGAGCTCAATCCCCCCCACCCCCTCGTGGCCCGTGTTCAGTGAACACCCTGCACCCATGGATGATACGCCACTGATTATCACTCTCTAACATCACAAATATGCTTTATTTATTTAAAAGCTCTCCAGAAGTATATGGCTCCAGCTATAGAGCCATAACCGCGTGTTTTCACTCCGAGATAGTATAAAACCAAAAATGTATAATATAGTGTAGTATATTGCCGTAAAATCTCAAATTTTATAAAAATAACACTCACTCACAAAAAGTGTTAACAAAATGTACTATATTATTAATCCACTATGTCCAGGCTTAACAAACGCATAAGCCCCTTCACAAAGAGGTGAGTATAAATAGCACTCTCTACATAGAAAAGGTGTGTATCTCTTGACCTTCAAACCAATAGGCACCGGTCACCTCCATAAGAAGAAGGCTTACCAGACCGGATTGACTCCCTTAATAATAGGGCAATTCACGGACCACTTATACTATCCGGGTGCACTAGTGAACTCACATTAATGCATGTTACCTTAAGGCAATAAACTGCACAATGCACCAAAATGTACCAAAATGTACCAAAAACGTACATGTAGCATTTCTGGCAGGGCACGTAATACATGTCCATCGGTGACTGGTGTTTGGATGCTTTTTAGAACAAAGGACACCACACTGTGCCAATGTATATTACTTTGCATTGTGGTAGAACAGGGTGATGGTTTAAACAGGCCCTTTTGGTAACCGCTGTTTATATATTTTTTGGCATTTGATCACACTGAATTGGTCAGGTTTGTAACATGTTTACTAAAGAATAGCAGTTGGCAAAGTATGAGGGATGGCACCACATTTCATCAATGCATGTAATATACATTGCTGTGTCTGTTACCACAATGCATTAGTGTAAGTGGGCCCTAAACGTTTTCACACAAGAGTCACCTAACTTTAATCTAGGATTTACACATATTTTACTATTGAATCCAATTAATCCAATTAAATGTCGAAATTTTGAACGCTAATATTTACAAATAGACTTTCTAAAGCTGGCCATACACCCACAATTTTTTTTGTTCAAGAAGAGAAATCTAATGCCGTGTACACACGATCAATCGGGTGGAAAAGTCCGGCAAACTCAAGTCCGCCGGACAATCCCCCCGTGTGTAGCCTCCGGCGGACATTTTTTTACCCGAAAGTACAGCGGACTTAGAAAGTAGTTTTGCACTCCAATCTTCCCGTCGGACTTGCATTTCGGCGGACAATCCAGCCGTTCATATGCCAGTCCGCTGTACTTTTGAAATGAACTGACTTTTCCCGCCCGGAGAAAAGTCCGCTCATTTTGAGCGTGTCTCCAGGTAGGCGGGGCCCGCGAAGGAGACCCCCCGAAGACGGAAGACCCCCGGAGCTGTGCAATAAACTATTTTAACCCTTGTGTGTTGTTTTTTTTTGTACTTTATTTTACAGGTGAATGGCTAGGGGTACATTGTACCCCATACTCATTCACATAGGGTGGGGGCCGCCGGTATCCGGGGGCCCCCTTATTAAAGGGGACTCACGGATTCCGATAAGCCCCCCGCCCGCAGACCTCGACAACCAACGGCCAGGGTTGTCGGGAAGAGGCCCTTGTCCTCATCAACATGGGGCCTGGTATGGCTCAGGAGGTGGGGGGGCGCTCGCTCGTCCCCCCCCTTTCCTGGCAGGCCGGGTAGCGTGCTCGGACAAGGGTCTGATGTGGACCTGGGGGGACCCCCACACCGATTTTTTTTTGGCGTTGGGGTTCCCCTTTAAGTCCATACCAGGTGGCGGGGCCAGCGACGTCTCCTACCTGGAGACGCGCTCAAAATGAGCGGACTTTCCTCTGCGTGTGTGGGCGAGTCCGTTCATTTCAAAAGTAGAGCGGATAGTACAGCGGACTTAGTATGCCATATTAGTCTGCTGAAAAAGTGCCGTGTGTGGGCAAGTAGCCCGTTCGGAAAGTCCGGCGGACAGTCCAGCGGGAAGTCCGCCGGTTAGTCGGCTACGTGTGTACGCAGCATTACATATCCTTCCATTCACACTAAACAAATCTCCCACTGTGGCTTATGTATTCTGACAGCTGATTCTGATTGGATGCAGGCATGGATCAGCCAACAATTTTCCATTTGTCTCCTTCAATTTTTCAGTTGAAGGATGTCTGGTGGTGTGGTGCCAACAGTGTCACCCAGGAGTGGTGCCAACAGGGTCACCCACTGACTAAATTTTGGCCAATCCATTAGGAACTTGATGACATTTTCTCTGGGAATAACCAGCTTTCATTTTACATTTCTGCTCACGTGTGGAAGAATAGGCAAATCTTTCCTGCGTATTGATTTCCCCTCCTCTGTCTCTGGTTACCTATCACCAATTGTTAATTTTTAGATTAAATCTTGTCGTAATAATACATTAGCTAATAGGCATTTAATGAAGAAAGGTAAATAGCTACAGAACAGGAAAGTCTTGTCTAGTTTGGTGTCATTATCTTTAGTACATGCTTCCGGTTTGATTCATACCTGATGTAACCTAATTGATCTTCAGTTGGCCTGAACTGGTATTACAAGTTCCTCCAAATCTAAGTGTGAAATATTTGGCATAAACAAAACTTTTCTGTAGTTTTTAACACCAGAATTTACAGATCTCTAAATATAGATTTTGTTTTCAGTTACTGTTAAAAGAGAAACATGACCAAAGCTTTTTGGGTCACAGGAAATGTGTTTACTTTTGCAGTTCCGTGACCCAGAACATCACAGAGTTTCAATTATGTCAGGATCTACCCAGATGCCTGATTGGCAGTTGGCTCAGCCTCTCAGCATCCACTAAAAAACCTCAGCCAGCTGCTTCTGCCCCCAGCCCAGCGCTCCAGTGGTAAAAGGGGATTGCCAGAGAGTGGTGACTGACAGTTCCATGCTTCTTCTCCCTGCACCCGATTTCACAATTCAAAAAGGGTGTGGCTGTGCAGGGCACTGCCCACGTGGCTGCATTATGGTTGTGTCCTGTGAATCAATGAACTACAACTATGGTCAGCGTTTGCGGTTGATGGCACTTGCATCAATATACATATAGATTGCCTATATCGGGAAGTGATGCTGTATCGGGAAGCGTACAATACACAGAGCTGATATGACATCACAGGAAGTTCCCGTCTAATGTGCTTCACTATCAGTGAAGGATGTCCCTAGGAGCTCTCTCTTCTCTCCTTGGAGAGTTGTCACTTCTCTTCAGGATCATCCGAGGGGCCCCTTTGTAGACTATCAGCTCTCTAGGCCTTTTGGCTAAGATCAAGTGTAGTATCTGTTCTTATCAGTTGGGAAGCCTTCTGGTGAGAATGGAGAACCACTGGTCGGCGCCAGGGGAGGGGACCCTGGCCTTCTGGCTTGGATTGTGGCAGCTTTAGCTCCGGTCAGTTTTTTGGGAGGGAACGTTTGTTCCCCTTTCTCCCACCGGGGGAACGGCCTGTACTTCCCGAATGTAATTAGGTAGGAGTGATGGGAGCGAGGGTTTGACCTGATGGTAAAGGGTCTCACTAAGCTCCTGGATCTCCATGCCTTTCTGGCTGGGGTGGGGGCTGTCGTGGTCTGGGTTGGGGGGTCAGGGACGCTTCTGTTGAAAAGCCCATGGTGATGTGCCCCTGGATTGGCAGTCCAGGGGTGCCTTATGTTCACTGTGCTCCGCACTTTGATATTCGGCACCTTGGTCACGTCACCAGACCACACGCTTTTTCACACCTGCCTCTAGGGCCCGGCCTTTTGGCTAGGACCAGAGGAATTTTTGATTCCTAGCCGGAGGGCCTGGCCATTGTATTACACAATGGTCACATTTTCACTCTCCTCTCCACTATCCCTTTCCTCACTTTTTATTTATTTTATTTGTGTGTGTTGTCATGTTTGTCACTTCACGTTTGATGAGTAGGGTGTCGGTCCTCGGACCTATCCTGAAAGTCTTGTGGGAGGGTGGATGACCACTAGATGAGTCTGGTACCTCAGTCCCTGGCTGGAGCCTAACGCCCCGGGGATCAGGGTATGGTCCTTACTTGCAACTGAGGCTTCAATGGCTTCAGTCCCTGTCACTGCTCTTGGCTGATGCTCTACTCATTGACACAAAGCTTATATCCCTTCTGGTGTCATGAGCCCACTCATAAGAGGAAGTCTCCGAGCCATAGGGTCTCCACAATAAGGCAGAACCCTGATAGAGCGGCCAACCACATTTGCCCAGTGGCATCCAGCTTGACTGTTGTAAGTATATATTTAAGTGGATTATTGACGATTTTGATCACAAAGTCAGCACCATACAAGTAATCTTTCATCTTATCCACCACTGCCCACTTCAGGGCAAGGAACCCCAGCTTGTGGGTGGTATAGTTCTTCTCAGTGGGGGTAAGACTTCTGCTCACAGAAGTTCTCCTTTAGGCAGCAGGCTGCAGATGTCCATATGTCCATCATGCTCTTGGTACAACCACCATCTTGACTTGCATCGATGTGTAGTTTGTAATGATCGGTTGGATCAGCATAGGTAAGAACAGGGGGCAATCATTAAGCTCCACTTTAGCTGATGGCAGGCTTGCTCACACTGACCCATCCACTGCTGTTGGGTTTTTTCCCGATACTTCCTGGGTCCTCCAGTTTGTTTGACTGCTTTTGGTGAGTCTGGGTTGTTGTTGTTGTTGTTGTTGTTGTTGTTGTTGTCCCCTCAACAACTTATTGGCTAGGCTATTTTGGCAAATCCCTCAACGAACCTTTGTTAGTTTGAGTAGAACCCCAAGAATTACCTAAGCTTGGTCACATTGGTAGGTCTTGGCCATGAGGGGACAGCTTTCCGTTTTTTGGTGTTAGTGGCCAGTCCCTCAGCTGAGATAACATGTCTGAGGTAGGTGACATAAGGCTGGTAAGGCTTGCACTTCTTTAGGGACAACTTCAACCCCTCATCATGAAGTCTCTTCAGGACCTTCTCCAGGTGCTCTTCATGCTCGCCAAGGGTTCTGCCAAAAATAATGATATCACCTAGGTATACCAGCACTTTGATCAGGTTCATGTTCCCCACTATCTTTTCCATCAATCTCTGAAAGATTGCTGGAGCCCCCAACAGACCTTGGGGCATTCTGTTGATTTCGAAGAACCTTAGCAAACAGATGAAGGCCGTCTAATCTCTGTCTTCTGGATGCATGAAAAGTACCCACTTTTCAGGTCTAGTACACTGAACCACTTAGCCCCTGACAAACATTGTAGGGCATCTTCTATCTAAGATGTGGTATACAGGTCGGGATGGTTTTCCTTTTGAGTGTGCACATCCTTTATACACATCCTCTTTCGCACCACCACTATGGGGGAAGCCTAAGGACTATATTACTCTTGAAAGATCCTCTTTAACTCTGCCAGTTGCTCCCAGAGATCTTCCAGATCACCCAGTGGAATCCATTGGGCTCTTTCCTTGAATGGCTTTTCTTCCTGAAGGCGAATTTGGTGCTGAGCACTCTTTGCACACCCCACATTAAAATCACTCCTCAAAAACATTTCTCACCATCTCAGAAGTTGGGTTTTGACTCTTTCTTTCCACTCAGGTGAAAATGGGGTGTTCTGCTGGTAGAACATCTCTATGGCAATCGTTTGCTCTCCACACCAAATTAGAAGACAAGACTGGGTAGCTGGATTCACTTCTCCAATTAGCAATTGAGCTAGACTTCACTGGATAGTCGGTGGTGTTGTGAACACTGTCAGGGATCTTACCATGGCTTTGTTACAGCTTTATGGTTGACACAATTCAAAGATCAGCTCTACCCTATTGTCCTCTCCCTGAGAATCAGCTTCAAGGACAACAAAGGGCCCAGGTGACCTTGACTGTTGCTTATAAACATACACTATTTTCTCTGGCTGCAATATCTTCTCATTCTTTTCCAGTGGTCATAGCTTCCCCACTGCTTCCACTGAGGCTTTCTGTAGCATATAGCATATACTCTGGGTAGTCTGCTTTGAGACAAAGGAAGTGAGTAGGCTCCTGACAAAGTCAGTGGAAGTTCCTACTATCCGGAAACTCTTGGCTCCAAAAGGGTGAGGGTACACAAAAGGCAAATGTTTTGAATGTCGTTGATTGCATAGCCAGGAAGGGGTCAAAGGACAACTTGATTGGCAGGTGCCCATCATAGGGGAAATTCTGAGTTCCAAGACCCCATATTTTTAGCTCTTCCAACTGTCAGAAACCATGAACCAAACCGAGACAGAAGTACAATTAAATCACACTTGTTTGTTAATAAAAAATAAAAAGGTAAATAGAGTAAGCATAGTCAAAGCATAGCCAGAGTCCAGTAACCGGATCAAGTAGTCAGCCAGGCCAGAGTTCAGTAACCAAATTGGGTAATCAGCCAGGCCAGAAGTCAGGGATCCAAGTAGAGGAACAGCAAGCAGGATAAGGAGCCAGAAGGGATGTCAGCAAGCCAGTCTTTAAACAGGAACGCAGGAAATGGTTTCTTGCGATGTGACGAAGGCGAAGGCAGAGATGAAGTGAGCTGGACAGCCTTAAGTAGGCAGGTCAGACGAGCAGGATCAGGAACAGCTGGGAAACTGTGGAGTGAGATGAGAGCTGGAAATTAGCCGACAGCTGAGCAGACAGCCCAGAGAAGGAAGGGCTAAGCAAGCCCTGACAGTACCCCCTCCTCCATGACCCCTCTCCCTCGGAGGGCCACCGGGCTTGAGGGGAAAATGTCTATGGAAATCGCGGAGGAGGGCAGAGGCATGTACATCTGAGGATGAAACCTAGGAGCGTTCCTCCGGACCGTACCTCTTCCAATGCACCAGGTACTGTGTGCACCCATGGAACCTACGGGAGTCAACAATTGATTGTACCTGATAATCCTCATGGTTCTCAACCTGTAGAGGGTGAGGACGTGGCACCGAGGTGGTAAATTGGTTGCAGACCAACGGTTTCAATAAGGAGACATGAAACACATTTGAGATGCATATACTAGGAGGAAGGTCCAACGCATAAGCCACTGGCTTAATCCTGCGAAGGATACAGAAAGGCCCAATAAACTGAGGTGCAAACTTCAGTGAGGGAACACGAAGTCGGAGGTTGAGAGATGACAGCTAGACCTTGTCCCCAACCTAATAGGAAGGCGCAGGCAGGCATCTGCGGTCAGTGTGGAGTTTGTACCTATCATTAGCATGACGCAAAGACTCCTGGATTTGTACCCAAGTGGAACGAAGACCACGGAGATGCTCCTCTAATGCAGGAATACTCTGCGGAACAAACGAGTCAGGCAACATGGAAGGTTGGAAACCATAATTTGCCATAAATGGCGACATATGAGAGGCAGAATCCAAGGCACTGTTGTGAGCAAACTGTGCCCATGGTAATAGGTCTGACCAGTTGTTATGGTGGTCAGAAATATAGCAACGTAGGAATTGCTCCAAGGACTGATTGGCTCGCTCTGTGGCCCCATAAACTGTGGGTGATACGTAGAAGAGAAAGCAAGCCGAATTCCCAACTGTGCACAAAAGGCTCGCCAGAACCGGGAGACAAATTGACTGCCCCGTCCGAGACAATCACCTTGGGTAGCCCATGTAAGCGAAAGATCTCCCGAGCAAAAATGGAAGCCAGTTCCTTAGAAGTAAGCAACTTCTTAAGTGGAATACAATGACACATCTTTGAGAACCGGTCAGCCACCATAAGGATAACAGTGTTGCCTTGGGAGTTGGACAACTTCCCAATGAAATCCATAGACAAGTGGGTCCAGGGCCTCTCTCCATTTGGTATGGGTTGTACTAGGCCCACTGGAAGGTGTCTTGGAGTCTTACTCTGAGCACACACGGAACAGGCAGCTATGAAGGCAGTTACATCAGCCCATACACTAGGCCACCAGAATTGTTGGGAAATGGCCAAAATTAGCTGATTCTTCCCAGGATGGGCAGCTGCCTTGGGAGAATGGTAAGTCTGGAGCACGGCAGTACGAAGACTCTCTGGGACAAAGCAGCAGTCACTAGATTTCTCAGGAGGAGCATGGACCTGAGTAGCAAGAATTTTGTCACCCAAAGTATAAGCAAGACTGGAGCGAACCGTAGACAAGATACGATCAGGAGGAATCACAGGACCTGGAAACGACTCCGACTTGGAAGTGGAGGAAAATTGTCGTGACAAGGCATCAGCCCTTACATTCTTAGTACTGGGTAAGAATGAGACAATGTAATTAAAACACGACAAGAAAAGAGCCCATCGCGCCCTTCTGGGAGATAGGCGTTTAGCCTCAGACAAGAATGGGAGATTCTTATGGTCAGTAAGAATAAGAACTGGCACAGTGGTACCTTCGAAGGAGATGTCTCCATTCTTTCAGGGCTAAAATGATCGCCAACAGCTCTGTGACCAATCTCGTAATTGCACTCCGCAGGTTACAATTTCCTGGAAAACTAGCCACACAGATGCATAGCGCTCTTAAGCCCTATCAGTTTTTCTGCTGAGTTTTTCCTTCAGCTTTACCAAAACCATATAATATGAGGTCAAACCTTAGGAGTTTCAATTTGTATGCAATCAGGCAGGCCCTTGCACTACATGGTTTTGGTAAACCTGAAGGAAAAAATCAGCAGAAAATCTGATAGTGTGTATGGGGCTTCAGAGTTAGGACATTGAGACAGAAGGGTGCCAACTCCAGTTTCAGAAGCATCAACTTCTAGGATAAAAGGCAACGTAGGATCAGGATGTGTCAACACACAAGCAGAAACAAAGGCAGCCTTGAGAGTCTCAAACGCTTTTATGGACCCCGGAGACCAACTCTGTGGGTTACCGTCCTTTCTGGTTATATCAATCAGGGGCTTGACCAGAGATGAAAAAACGAATAAACTTCTGATAGTAGTTGGCAAAGCCCAGGAAAGGCTGCAGAGGACTTAAACCCACGGGTCGAGGTCATTGTAGGACTGCCAAAAGTTTCTCTGGGTCCATCGAAAAACCAGCAGTGGAAATTACATAGCCTAGGAATGTAACCTGTTCACGATGGAACTCGTACTTCTCCAGTTTACAAAAGAGATTCAAAGAAAGAATGTGAGAAACTGCGCTAAGGTAAAAGAAAAAGTGTAAAATATATGTACTCTAAAGTGATACCTGTGGGAATGAACGTTTAGCTGCGGCTTTACTGTGTCACATAAATACAGAAAAAATTAAAAAATATACTACTAAGCCGCGCTTAACTTATGCAGACAACTGATTGTGCACAAAAAATAAAAATTGAAAACACAGTATAATAACCATATATAAATTAGTGAACATGTGTGCATAGTGTAAAGCACATATAAAAAACTTTCAACATAAAAATTGACCCTTACAACATAAATTTCCGTTATGTGGGCCTCTATCGGCATAAAAGAAAATAAAACAAAAACATCCAGTATTTAAACAGTGAGTCCGTATGCATAAACCACAAAAACAATTATTATAAAGTGTGAAGATGAAGTCCTTCCAAAACTAAACCACCATATTCATGGAGAAACAGCCACTTAGTCCAATGAGAGGGTAAGTGTTCAATCCGCCACCAACATGTGATAAAAATTTGCCGCTTACCAGAAAAACATGACCTCCCACTACAGAGGGTCACACGAGACTTGTAAGAATGACTTCCGGCCAAAGGGGGATCCTCACTTTCCTCCTGGTTCCACTACTCCAGTGGGGATTGGGAAGAAGGCCTGTTCCCAAGCGTATTCCTCAAAGGCCCAAAGAAGGACTCAAAAGAAGGGACATCGGAACCCTAAAGGGAAGATAAAGCTCCAAATAGTGTAAAACCCTTTATTTCTCAAAATAAAAAAATAAAAATGCACTTACAAATGTATAGAAGAAAATAAGCCTTAAGTCCGTTGCGCCGGCCGGACGCACACAGACAGACCCGTTCTCCTGGAAACCGTCACAAACACGAGGTGATATATAGCGTACCACTCATCCCTACGCGTTTTGCAACAAAATTGCGTCATCCAGGGGCACGAGCGGCACGCTGCATCACTTCCATTTATATTGTCTCTATCCTCCAAACTTCACTCTGGGCACCTGGCTGTTCCCGCCAAAACCAAGCCTCATTCTGATGTCCATACCTGATTGGTCGGATCCCCACCCCCTAGACCAATTAAAGACTGGATCCGGGTCAGAGAACCACACCCGCCAAAGGGCAACCAATCGCATTCGTTTCCTAATGTCTATCCAGACTATAATGGAACCAATGATCAAGCACACAAAACACTGGTATATGTTATCCCACTAAATCTCCTGGGTCACACAGCCATCCACACTAGTACATACCTCCAACTGTAAAAGAGGCGAAGAGGAACGTGGGACATCATGTTAAAAATCCTCCCGCCTCACTTCCGGTCTACAACCATCCTGTGAAGCCAAGCCTCGCTTTCAGTCTGTGATGACTTCCGGTTCGGCGAGGTCCAGTATGCAAACTACTAGTATTTGGTGTTCAACTATATTCAGTGTAACGTGCGCCCATCTACATTTAGTGTATATCTCTATCTCTTTGGGAAAAATTGTTAAAAAGGGGGAATGAACATGGAATACTATATTGGGACTTCTCCCGCCCCACTTCCGGTTTACGGCCGCCCCACTTCCGGTTTACGGCCGTCCATTGAAGCCAAGCCTCTCTCTCACTCTCGGCTGCCTAACGGTCCGGCGTCATCACTCAATGGCTGTGCCCACAGTAACCACGCCTCACTTCCGCTGTCATATCCAGTATATGGCTATGACAGTCAAACCTCATTCCCATTTATTTATGTCATATCCGGTCTATGGCTCACTAAAGAAGCTACCAAGCCTCATTTGCATCAGCCTGTAGTCTCCAGTGCGTCCCGTCCGGTAGCCAATCACCGTCCGCTCGGGCACGCACCTGTTAGCCATAGAGTCAAGCTAATGTCCCTCACAAAGGTAGCATCTATATTAGGGCGCCACCTAGCGCCCCAATTGTGGAACCACACACAGTCCCACACAGAACAAAGTCTCCATTGATAATCTAATATACAGAAGACGGTTACCACAAATATCAGCCCAGATACCAGGCTCAGGCTACTTTAAAATACAATCTGTATACTCTTATGCCCCGTACACACGAGCGGACTTTTCGACATCCAAACTCCGACGGACTGAGTCCGTCAGACTATCCGATCGTGTGTGGGCTGCAACGGACTTTAGCTTCGCAAAAGTCTGACGGACTTTAGAAATGAAGCATGCTTCAAATTTTCCCGAGGGAACTCCGCCGGACCCGGTCCCCTTCGAAAAATTCGCTCGTGTGTGTGCTACTCCGACGGACTAAAACCGACGCTAGGGCAGCTATTGGCTACTGTCTATGAACTTCCTACGTCGAATCCAGTCGTACGTCATCACGTTCGACTCCGTCGGAGTTTGGTGTGATGGTGTGTGGTCAAGTCCGTTCGGTCGAAAAATCCGCCAGAACTCCGTCGGAACTCCGTCGAAACTCCGGCGGAACTCCTTTGGAGGTCTGTCAGACTTAATCTCTCTCGTGTGTACGGGGCATTACAGCTTGGGGGAACATGATATCACCCCAACAGAAGAGGAGAAAGGTACCATAGATGGAAAATTAAGAGATAAAAAATAATAAAAGATAAAAAATGATAAAATAAAAGTATAAAAAATACGATCAATAATGAATTTAAAAATAAATGATAGGGAACTTGTTCTGGTACACGGAGGCTCCGCCTACATTAGATGGAGGTGGGTCAATCACCAGACCCCTCTCCTCGCTAAGTCCTAAGATCGGAATACACCAAAAAACCTCCATAATTTTAACCCCAAAAAAAGGGCATTGCTGACTCCCTTGGGGTGCCATTAATATATAAAAAATGTTAAATCAATATTACGTTCCCATCATTCCATATAGACAGATTTTTGTGACCCCTTGCCACACGCCACTTCACACTAAGATCCGGGATATATCAAGATTTACCATAGTTCTGACCTTGGGGACTCCCTCATAAGTATCCCCTTTGGACATATGTCATAAAGCCACCGGCCCAGAGTGTAAGTCTAGTGGGGAGAGCTCACAATATCATAAATTGAACATAGTATGTAAACAGACTTAGAAAAGCTACCATCCTTGACCTGGTAAAAATAAAACATCATATAAAACTGTATTCCCCATTTTCAAAAAATGTCTCCAACAAAGGACATGGAAAGTTATTCAATAATAAATACAAAACAATGCCCACAGCATACCAATTTCAGTCCCTATTATGGGCCCCACAATAACTGGGGTTCCTTATTTTACAAAGGATATTCACAAAGTGAACAAACAACTGGAAGAATGTGGCAGGGACGTGCGCGCCCTCACGAATTATTGATGAAAGCGTTCACGTCCGTGTCCACATTCAACCCGAACGGAACATAAGTTTTGAGTCTGTATATCCAGGCCATTTCTTGTCTGGAGATCTCTCGAACAAGTGACCCACCCCTCCAATGGGGTCTGTATTTGTCAATGCCCACATATAGCGTATTGGAGGGTTCTCTATTGTGTACTTCGTCAAAATGGCGTGACACCGGATGTTTTTCGAAACCCCTCCTAATGTTGCCAATGTGTTCATTGAGCCTAGTCTTCAGTGCCCTTTTGGCCCTCCCTACATATTGGAGGCCGCAAGGGCACTGAATCAAATATACTACTCCCTCGGACGAGCAGGTAATAAAGGATTCAATGTCATAGGATCTTGATGTAGTCGTGGATGAAAACTTGTAAATCTTCCTGTCTTTACAGCTATTTAAAGTACACACTTGACAATTTCTACATTTATAATAGCCTTTTATATCCTGAAAAAAAGATCTATTAGCTTTTGGGGGGTCGTGCACACTTGGTGCTACCCTGCTCCCCAGGGTTGATGCTCCCTTAAATACCACCTGTGGTTTGGATGGTAAGACAGTGCCAAGGACTGGGTCACTTGTTAACAAATGCCAATGTTTTTGTATTAGCTGTTTAATACTGCGATGTTGTGCTGAAAAAGTGGTGATAAATGGGATCCTATTTTGTGCAATTGTGTCACCAGGTCTCCTGTCCCCTAACAATGTTGTTCTATCCTGTGCTCGGGCTTTTTGAAGTGCTTTTAATAGGTGATCGTTATTATATCCCTTTTCTAAAAATCTCTTTGAAAGGAGGGTAGCCTGATCTTCAAAGGTGCTAATTTCAGTGCAATTGCGCCTCAAACGCGGAAATTGCCCTTGAGGTACAGCCCTCAAGCAGGGTTCATAATGACTGTCTAGGGGGATGTAGGAGTTACGATCGGTTGTTTTGAAGAAGGTTGATGTTACAAAATAATCACCCTCTATCTTAATCCTAAGGTCTAGGAAACATATCTCTGTCTGACTGGCCTCAAAATTGAACTTGATGCCCCTATTGTTCATATTGAGGTTGGCTATAAATGATTGTAATTCAGTCTCCGCTCCCTCCCATAGGAGGAGGACGTCATCAATGTATCGTGCCCATAGGGCCACTTCCGGTCTCCTAGGGGCATCGATGACGTCCTCCTCCCATTTGGCCATGAATAAATTGGCCAAGCTAGGGGCATACTTAGCCCCCATGGCCACTCCCCTATCCTGGCGATAAAATTGATTATCAAACCAGAAATAGTTGTGACTTGCTGCATATTCCAAAAGTTCCATAATGAACTCGATCTGTGTGGGCACAAGGCCTGACCCCCTCTCCAGGTATAGTCTAACAGCTTCTAGGCCCAAACGATGTGGAATAATCGGGATGGGAGGGAATGGGAGGAGGACGTAATCGATGCCCCCAGGAGACCGGAAGTGGCCCTATGGGCACGATACATTGATGACGTCCTCCTCCTATGGGAGGGAGCGGAGACTGAATTACAATCATTTATGGCCATCCTCAATATGAACAATAGGGGCATTAAGTTCAATTTTGAGGCCAGTCAGACAGAGATATGTTTCCTAGACCTTAGGATTAAGATAGAGGGTGATCGTTTTGTAACATCAACCTTCTTCAAAACAACCGATCGTAACTCCTACATCCCCCTAGACAGTTGTCATTATGAACCCTGGTTGAGGGCTGTACCTCAAGGGCAATTTACGCGTTTGAGGCGCAATTGCACTGAAATTAGCACCTTTGAAGATCAGGCTACCCTCCTTTCAAAGAGATTTTTAGAAAAGGGATATAATAACGATCACCTATTAAAAGCACTTCAAACAGCCCGAGCACAGGATAGAACAACATTGTTAGGGGACAGGAGACCTGGTGACACAATTGCACAAAATAGGATCCCATTTATCACCATTTTTTCAGCACAACATTGCAGTATTAAACAGCTAATACAAAAACATTGGCATTTGTTAACAAGTGACCCAGTCCTTGGCACTGTCTTACCATCCAAACCACAGGTGGTATTTAAGGGAGCATCAACCCTGGGGAGCAGGGTAGCACCAAGTGTGCACGACCCCCCAAAAGCGAATAGATCTTTTTTTCAGGATATGAAAGGCTATTATAAATGTAGAAATTGTCAAGTGTGTACTTTAAATAGCTGTAAAGACAGGAAGCTTTACAAGTTTTCATCCACGAGTACATCAAGATCCTATGACATTGAATCCTTTATTACCTGCTCGTCCGAGGGAGTAGTATATTTGATTCAGTGTCCTTGTGGCTTCCAATATGTAGGGAGGACCAAAAGGGCACTGAAGACTAGGATCAATGAACACATTGGCAACATTAGGAGGGGTTTCGAAAAACATCCGGTGTCATGCCATTTTGACGAAGTACACAATAGAGACCCCTCCAATACGCTATATGTGGGCATTGACAAATACAGACCCCATTGGAGGAGTGGGTCATTTGTTCGAGAGATCTCCAGACAAGAAATGGCCTGGATATACAGACTCAAAACTTATGTTCCGTTCGGGTTGAATGTGGACATGGACGTGAACGCTTTCATCAATAATTCGTGAGGGCGCGCACGTCCCTGCCACATTCTTCCAGTTGTTTGTTCACTTTGTGAATATCCTTTGTAAAATAAGGAACCCCAGTTATTGTGGGGCCCATAATAGGGACTGAAATTGGTATGCTGTGGGCATTGTTTTGTATTATTGAATAACTTTCCATGTCCTTTGTTGGAGAAATTTTTTGAAAATGGGGAATACAGTTTTATATGATGTTTTATTTTTACCAGGTCAAGGATGGTAGCTTTTCTAAGTCTGTTTACATACTATGTTCAATTTATGATATTGTGAGCTCTCCCCACTAGACTTACACTCTGGGCCGGTGGCTTTATGACATATGTCCAAAGGGGATACTTATGAGGGAGTCCCCAATGCCCTTTTCTTGGGGTTAAAATTATGGAGGTTTTTTGGTGTATTCCAATCTTAGGACTTAGCGAGGAGAGGGGTCTGGTGATTGACCCACCTCCATCTAATGTAGGCGGAGCCTCCATGTACCAGAACAAGTTCCCTATCATTTATTTTTAAATTCATTGATCGTATTTTTTATACTTTTATTTTATCATTTTTTATCTTTTATTATTTTTTATCTCTTAATTTTCCATCTATGGTACCTTTCTCCTCTTCTGTTGGGGTGATATCATGTTCCCCCAAGCTGTAAGAGTATACAGATTGTATTTTAAAGTAGCCTGAGCCTGGTATCTGGGCTGATATTTGTGGTAACCGTCTTCTGTCTATTAGATTATCAATGGAGACTTTGTTCTGTGTGGGACTGTGTGTGGTTCCACAATTGGGGCGCTAGGTGGCGCCCTAATATAGATGCTACCTTTGTGAGGGACATTAGCTTGACTCTATGGCTAACAGGTGCGTGCCCGAGCGGACGGTGATTGGCTACCGGACGGGACGCACTGGAGACTACAGGCTGATGCAAATGAGGCTTGGTAGCTTCTTTAGTGAGCCATAGACCGGATATGACATAAATAAATGGGAATGAGGCTTGACTGTCATAGCCATATACTGGATATGACAGCGGAAGTGAGGCGTGGTTACTGTGGGCACAGCCATTGAGTGATGACGCCGGACCGTTAGGCAGCCGAGAGTGAGAGAGAGGCTTGGCTTCAATGGACGGCCGTAAACCGGAAGTGGGGCGGCCGTAAACCGGAAGTGGGGCGGGAGAAGTCCCAATATAGTATTCCATGTTCATTCCCCCTTTTTAACAATTTTTCCCAAAGAGATAGAGATATACACTAATGTAGATGGGCGCACGTTACACTGAATATAGTTGAACACCAAATACTAGTAGTTTGCATACTGGACCTCGCCGAACCGGAAGTCATCACAGACTGAAAGCGAGGCTTGGCTTCACAGGATGGTTGTAGACCGGAAGTGAGGCGGGAGGATTTTTAACATGATGTCCCACGTTCCTCTTCCCCTCTTTTACAGTTGGAGGTATGTACTAGTGTGGATGGCTGTGTGACCCAGGAGATTTAGTGGGATAACATATACCAGTGTTTTGTGTGCTTGATCATTGGTTCCATTATAGTCTGGATAGACATTAGGAAACTAATGCGATTGGTTGCCCTTTGGGGGGTGTGGTTCTCTGACCCGGATCCAGTCTTTAATTGGTCTAGGGGGTGGGGATCCGACCAATCAGGTATGGACATCAGAATGAGGCTTGGTTTTGGCGGGAACAGCCAGGTGCCCAGAGTGAGGTTTGGAGGATAGAGACAATATAAATGGAAGTGATGCAGCGTGCCGCTCGTGCCCCTGGATGACGCAATTTTGTTGCAAAACGCGTAGGGATGAGTGGTACGCTATACATCACCTCGTGTTTGTGACGGTTTCCAGGAGAACGGGTCTGTCTGTGTGCGTCCGGCCGGCGCAACGGACTTAAGGCTTATTTTCTTCTATACATTTGTAAGTGCATTTTTATTTTTTTATTTTGAGAAATAAAGGGTTATACACTATTTGGAGCTTTATCTTCCCTTTAGGGTTCCGATGTCCCTTCTTTTGAGTCCTTCTTTGGGCCTTTGAGGAATACGCTTGGGAACAGGCCTTCTTCCCAATCCCCACTGGAGTAGTGGAACCAGGAGGAAAGTGAGGATCCCCCTTTGGCCGGAAGTCATTCTTACAAGTCTCGTGTGACCCTCTGTAGTCGGAGGTCATGTTTTTCTGGTAAGCGGCAAATTTTTATCACATGTTGGTGGCGGATTGAACACTTACCCTCTCATTGGACTAAGTGGCTGTTTCTCCATGAATATGGTGGTTTAGTTTTGGAAGGACTTCATCTTCACACTTTATAATAATTGTTTTTGTGGTTTATGCATACGGACTCACTGTTAAAATACTGGATGTTTTTACTTTATTTTCTTTTATGCCGATAGAGGCCCACATAACGGAAATTTATGTTGTAAGGGTCAATTTTTATGTTGAAAGTTTTTTATATGTGCTTTACACTATGCACACATGTTCACTAATTTATATATGGTAATTATACTGTGTTTTCAATTTTTATTTTTTGTGCACAATCAGTTGTCTGCATAAGTTAAGCGCGGCTTAGTAGTATATTTTTACAAAAGTTCTCTCTTAGTTTCTGACGCACACGACAGACATCTGTGGTGGCTCTCCAGGGACTTGGAAAATATGAGGATATCATCGAGATAAACCACCACACATAACAGCAACAAATCTCAGACGACATTGTTAATAAATTCCTGGAAAACTGCGGGGCGTTACAAGGTCAAAAGGCATTACAAGGTATTCATAATGGCCTGTTCTGGTATTAAACGCAGTTTTCCACTCGTCGCCCCTTAATCCGCACAAGATTGTATGCCATTCTCAAATCAAGCTTCGTGAAAACCGTTGCTCCCTTGAGGCGGTCAAATAACTCTGTAAGGCCGAGTTTCTGTTACATCAGAGGGGGCGGGGTCACCCACACGTCATTGGGGAAGCCAGGCTTCCCCACTAGCGTCAGAGGGGGGGCGGGGTCAGGTGACGGGTGGCCCCGCCACCCTCATATAAGAAATGTCAGGCTGCCGGGATCCCGCAATGTCTCTGCCAGTGGAGACAGAGGAAGGATGGATGGACTGTGCTGCGCTGGACTGGACGGAGAGATCACCCGTCGCTGGATCAGATCAGCCATCGATGGACCCCGGAGAGATGATCATCCATCTCTGGATAGCAAGAGTGGATTACCACCGGTGGAATCTTTTTTTTTTTTTTTTTTCATTTTTAATAAAGGACTTTTTCAAAAGTGTGTTTGTTTGTCTTTTTTAACATTCTTTTACACTTTCTTTGTGAAATGGTAGGGGTACTTTTGTACCCCCTTACCATTTCAAACGGGGGGGGGATCTGGGGGTCCCCTTGTGAAAGGGGGCTTCCAGATTCTGATAAGCCCTCCGCCCGCAGACCCCCCTCAATCACTGGCCAGGGTTGTGGGATGAGGCCCTTGTCCTCATCAACATGGGGACATGGTGCTTTGGGGGGACCTCCCAATGTTGAGGGCATGTGGCCTGGTACGGTTCAGGAGGGGGGGCGCTCTCTCATCCCCCCTCTTTTCCTGCGGTCTGCTAGGTTGCATGCTCGGATAAAGGGTCTGGTATGGATTTTAAGGGGGAACCCCACATCATTTTTTTTTTTGATGCGGGGTTCCCCTTAATATCCATACCAGACCTGAAGGGCCTGGTAATTGAATTTTGGGGAACCCCTCGCTTTTTTTTTTTTACCAATGACTTTCAATGAGTGTTCTCTGTATTACGGGAGCCGACAATTCATTATAGCCGCGAGTGATTTTTAAATGACTTTTGTTCCTACAGAAATGACACTTTGTGCAGGGACAGTTCTAAGCACGGGAAACATGCGCCCCTTTACAGGCATACTATAGACACCCCCCAGGTACGAAATTTAAATTTAAAGGAATATTACAACGGGCGAACAGGCAATGTTCGAGTCGAACATGAGTTCAACTCGAACTCGAAGCTCATCCCTACTGTCTTGTATAACTGCAGGTGAGTTTGCACCACTTGAGCTAGCAGATCTTGCATTGTCTGATTTAGTTGGCACTTGGGATGGGGTCTCTCTTGACAGCTTCACACCTGTCTCATATATATTGACTCATTGTCATTATCCTCTGAGAAGTACTCTTTCTTCTGAATAGGGCATGCGGGACCCTTCTTTTGCTTGAGCATTTGCTTTCCCTCATGTTTGAGTCATGATTTTTCTCATTCAACAAAGCTTCTTCATTCACCAACTCTGGATAGGTGAGAGTGCTTTTGCAGCCCTTCAGGAGAAACCTCAGGATAATTGATTCTTTGCACAAGCACCTTGTAGAACTTGGTCAAACCGGACTCTGTCAGTCTATCCCTTTCTTCTGGATAATTTTGTGTAGGATCTCATCCACTCAGATTATATAGTCATACAACTTCTCCCCTCTGTATTGATATACAAGAAAAAGAACTGCTGCTCCAGGTGTATAAAGATAAGGCTGATTGGAGTATCTTGCAGAGTCCTAGCCCCGGCCCGCCTCCATGAGAAACTTGTAAAGAAGAAAGAAATTGCTGCACATCCAGAACTACTGATTGGTGTTATCTTTGTGAAATAAAATAAAAGGCAAAGACACCAAACTGTGGTCACAAAGACATACATACACATACATCTTGTGCTTAATCATTAAGTATTTTGTAACCTTCCCGAACACAGCATACCATGCCTCAATGTAATTTAGTCCTGTACAGTCCTGCTATCCTAGCTTTAAATTGCAAATCACTTTTTGTAGCAGGTCCCCTCAGGCTCTTGCTTATTCCTTGTCTCTTCAGGGGCATGGGGATATCCCATTCCTCTAATGCTTGAGAGGCTTGATTGATCCATGTTTCAAAGTCCTCGTCTCCTGAGGAACTCTTCCTAGAAGAACCACAGATTCCTATAACCATGCTAAAGGGGACAGAACCATTTTTCATAAAGTTCTTCACCAGCTTTCCTACATCTGTTAAGAAGGAGGCAGGAGGGAGTCCTGAGACTGGTGTGAAGGCTGCTACTCTATGGATTGTAGCCCTAGATTTTCAGGGGAATCGGATGGGCTTCAACATCATTAGTTAATTACAGGCTAGTCGCTTGGAAACATGTGAAAGCCCCTCTTCTCCACTCTAGTAGTGTATAGGTACAAAAGGTTGCTTGGTCTGTTTTCAAGTCTATTATGAACACTTTCTGGTCAGTAAAAAGTGTTGACACCGATTGACAGATTGCTATTCTGTCCAGCTGTCTCCAGGGATATCAGCTACCACACTTGACTACCTGTGGCCATTTTACTCTTCATACCACTGGATTGCAGCAGTGGGATTCATTATGGCCGTTTCTGGCTCATTGTCTTGGTAACTTGGTTGTAGAACAGATATCCCGGACAAGAAATCCCAGGTGCAGCACTACCCCCGCAGGAGCCACTTGGTAATTTAGGTTCTCTATTCTGCACCTTGACTCCAAGAACAACCCCAGATCCTCTAACACACCTGGTTGAGTGAAAGTTACTATCTACACTTACAGGAACACAAGTGTAGATACTTTTTAACTTGGTTGTGAACTAGTACCGGGAAATAGATACAAGACTGTTTAGTTGAAAATGAACTCAATGTTTTGGCATGGGTTAGAATAAATGGTGGTTTAAGCATAAATTTACACACAGAAGGTAGGTTCAGACACAGTCTGTATATATCACTAAGCCAAGGTAACTTAACCACTTTCAGACCGGACCATTTTGCTGGTCAATGACAGAGGTCTTTTTACAATTTGGCACTGCGCTGCTTTAACTGGTAATTGCGCGGTCATGCAATGTTGTACCCAAACAAAATTTGCGTCCTTTTCTTCCCACAAATAGAGCTTTCTTTTGATGGTATTAGATTGCCTCTGCGATTTTTATTTTTTGCGATATAAACGTAAAAAGACTGCAAATTTTGAAAAAAAATGATATTTTCTACTTTTTGTTATTAGAAAAATCCAATAAACTCAATTTTAGTCATACATTTAGGCCAAAATGTATTCAGCCACATGTCTTTGGTAAAAAAAAGTCAATAACTGTATATTTATTGGTTTGCGCAAAAGTTGTCACATCTACAAACTAAGGTACGTTTTCTGGAATTTACGCAGCTTTTAGTTTACGACTGCCTATCTCATTTCTTGAGGTGCTAAAATGGCAGGGCAGTACAAAACCCCCCCAAATGACCCCATTTTGGAAAGTAGACTCCCTAGGGAAATTGATAAGTGGCATGTTGAGCCCATTGAATATTTTATTTTTTTGCCTCAAGCGATTGAATAATGACAAAAAAAAAAATTTTTTTTTTTTTTACACAAAGTTGTCACTAAATGATATATTGCTCACACATGCTATGGGCATATGTGAAATGACACCCCAAAATAAATTCTGCTGCTTCTCCTGAGTACGGGGATACCACATGTGTGGGATTTTTTGGGAGCCTAGCCGTGTACGGAGCCCCGAAAGCCAAGAACCGCCTTCAGGTTTTCTAAGGGCGTAAATATTTGACTTCACTCCTCACTACCTATTACAGTTTTGAAGGCCATAAAATGCCAAGATGGCACAAAACCCCCACAAATGACCCCATTTTAGAAAGTAGACACCCCAAGCTATTTGCTGAGAGGCATGTTGAGTCCATGGAATATTTTATATTTTGCCACAAGTTGCGGGAAAATTACAAACTTTTTTTTTTTTTCACAAAGTTGTCACTAAATGATATATTGCTCACGCATGCCATGGGCATATGTGAAATGACACCGCAAAATAAATTCTGCTGCTTCTCCTGAGTACGGGGATACCACATATGTGGGACTTTTTGGGAGCCTAGCCGCGTACGGGGCCCCAAAAACCAAGCACCGCCTTCAGGCTTTCTAAGGGCGTTACAGTTTTGAAGGCCATAAAATGCCAAGATGGCACAAACCCCCCCCCAAATGACCCCATTTTGGAAAGTAGACACCCCTAAATTTAGGGGTACACTAGTGAGACTAGGTAATAAATGGCGGGTGCCCTGAAACTATAAAAAAATAACTAACCAACCAGCGTCACCTGTAACAGTTATATGGTGATCACTGGTGAAAGGGTTAACTAGGGGGCAATCAGGGGGCTTTATGCGGTAGTATATGGGGGTCCCTGGCGCTATAAAAAGCTGCGGCGAACCTAAATACCTACCTGCCTAACTAGCGTCACCTGTGACACTAATACAGCGATCAGAAAAATGATCGCTTATTAGGCTGGGTTCACACTGGAGCGATGCAGGAACGCCACGAATCCGCGGCGGGTTCCCGCATCGCATGCCTCCCGGCGGCAGTTCACACTGCCCTATGCGAACTGCTGGGAGTGTCAGTGAAATGTTAATGACACCCCCAGATCAGTTCGCATATCGCAGTGCGATCTGCAAACTCGGATCGCATGGTGTGAACACCCATGCGATCCGATTCTGCTGCGGACCAAAAAAAGGGTCCCGTGCGAATTTGCGGCGGGTGCGGCGCGAATTCAGCCATACTATCTGTATGGCTGAACTCGAATCGCACGGAGATCGGATGTGATTTGCACTGCAGTGCGGTGCGAATCACATTCGTTCTCATAAACCGCTGCAATGTGAACCCAGCCTTAGTGACACTGGCGACGGGGGGTGATCACGGGGTTAAACCTTTATTGGGGGGGTTAGGGGGGTACATTAGAACTAAAGGGGGCTAACCCTAACTGCCCTAACAGTTATTACAGTCACAAATGACACCAATGCAAAAAAAAAAAAAAATGACATTGGTGTCACTGTGACTGGGGGGCAGGGGTAATTGGGGGGGTGATCGGGGGGGTGTGAGTGTGCCTGGCATGTTCTACTGTGTAGTGTCGTGTTGGTGCAACTCACCGATCCTCTCTCCTCGGTGTCGGAACGAAAAATACCGACACGGAGGAGAGATTACATCACTTCCTCTCCTGTGTTTACATTACAGGAGAGAAAGTGATGTCACAGAGCATTTTCATTCGTCGGGAGCGATCGCGAGGGGGTGGCCATGAATGAATGGCCGCCCCCTCATCCCGGATCGCTCCCGAACGAATACCGACCGCCGCAGGCACCGGGGGGGCCCGATCGGGCCCCCCACCCGCGGGAAGGCAGGGACGTACAGGTACGCCCATATGCCTGCCCGTGCCATTCTGTCGACGTACATCGTCGTGCGGCGGTCGGCAAGTGGTTAAAATAGAATTCTGTACCTCTAGACTGGAATTAACTCATGAATCAGCAAAATCAGCAATAAACCGTGCATATAGGCATGTACTGCAATTTGAATGTTAGTACGGTAACTAGTCTTCAGTGCACTGTGAGAAAGGCTAGGATATGGTGCAGTGTCTCCTGAGAGGTACCTCTTAGCATAAGCAATAGAGGAAGGTCTCTGTATAACAGCAGTAAAGTGACAGTCTTTAGTCCTAACTTTTCAGCTGGTTAGCGTTGGGGCCCAGTTGTAACATTGGTGCACATGAGAATACAGTAGTCCTAGTCAAACCCGCAGGCAGCAATAAGGCTACTAGATGGCCATATGGTTAGTTCCTAAAGGGCTCAGTTTCTCTAGTAGCAGATAGTAAATCCCCACAGCAACAGTTTACCATTCCCAGTGATACTACAGCTCACCATCCGGTCACATACAGCGATTAGTCCACTCTTTTTTCTGCACATAGGTGACCCTGGCTGATGGCACTCCCAAACGTGGTACTCTGTATGCTGCTCAGACCTCAAATTTGCAGCAGTGGTGGTGCACATTGGACAGCGGTGTGCATTCTCTGGGCTCCATCATGGCAAGTAGAAGCTGTGTTCTCTACAGCGTGAGAAAATGCAGCTCTTCCCCCTCCCCCTGGCAATCTCCCTCTGGGAAATGCAGTTCAAAAGCTCACTCTTTTTGTTGATATAGCCATTAACCAGTTCATTACTGCAGGGAAGCAGCTACAGAGAACAGCTGCAGATAGTTTTTCTTTCACTTTCCATTCTTAGCCAAGGCCCAGGCTACACATATATAGAATATTTCAATGTCTATAGCTTGAATATGCGATTACATGTTCTGTTTGTTAGTTGTTATCACTGCCAGGCCATCTTCTGGGAGGGCATAGGAAAATAAAAGGGCTAACTGGTTGCAAATAAATTTTTGTCTTTGGGGGTGGGAGCCAGCGTGTGGCTCCCATCCCCAAAGAGAGCATGTGTATGTGCTCACATTGATTGTGGTCACTGTGCAGGGGCCCTGCTGCTAAAGCCACCATACAAACAGTAGTAATGATGTTGTGATGTCATCAAATGGTAATGCTTATACAATTGTAAAATAAATGGTGGGGGGGGGGGGGGGGGAACTGAAGTCGGTTGTCCTGAAGTTGCCCTTAGGATACATTCACTTAGATGTATATAAGGGATGTTTTATATATTTTATATGTGGTTTTATGAGCATGAGAGGCCATACCGCTGTGACGTCATTGCCTTTCCATCCACTCAGTGTGAGAGGCCAGCAATACCATCTTCCTGTCAGGCCCCATTATTAGGGCTCAGATGGAGATCAGTTCTTAAGCCTTTTCTCAGAGGCAACTGGCATGGTCTAGCAAAGCCAGTCAGGTGCATGCTGATTCTGGACGCCCAGGTCTACTGCCCGACCTTTTGCCCGGATTTTGAAACACTTGAGGACAATATAACAATTAAGTACTTGCCTACACCTATTTTTTTTATTTCTATCATTTTTATTACTGCATTTCAAAGTATACAGAAATACAAATGTAAAACTTATAGAGGGGGTTACAAAAGAAATAAAACTGAGGATAAACAATTGGCATACATTTCCCCTAAATGTACCTAGGAATATTAAGCAAAATGAGGAGTTTGCCTACTCCTATTTTGATGCTGTCATTGCTTTACAGTTCTATGATATGAATCAGCCATGAGCATTTGTCATCACATATATACAGGTGGATAAAATAAGTATTTTACATGTCACCATTTTTCTAGGTAAATATATTCCTAAAGGTACTATTGACATGATATTTTCACCACATGGTCGGTAACAACCCATGCAATCCATACATACAAAGAAGCCAAAACAAAGAAGTTCAAAAATGAAGTGATGCATATATAAAATGGAATGAGACAGAGAAAAATATTGAACATGCTGATAATTTATTTAATACTGCGTACAAAATCTTTTGTTGGCAATTAGAGCTTTAAGACACCTGTATGGAGAAACTAGTCGCATGCATTGCTTGGGTGTGATTTTGGCCCATTCTTCCACACAGTCTTCAAATCTTGGAGGCTCTGTGGGCCTCATCTACGAACTCTGATTCTTAGTTCTTACCATAGATTGTATATTGGATTTAAGTCAGGTGATTGGCTGGGCCATTCTAGCAGCTCTGTTTTCTTTCTTTGAATCCAGTTAAGTTTCCTTGACTTTCTGTATGGGATCATTGACTTGCTGAAATGTCCACCCTCTTTTCATCTTCATCATCCTGGTAGATGGTAGCAGATTTTTATCAAGACATTTTTCTATTCATCCTTCCTTCAATGACATAAAGTTTGCCAGTCCCGTATGCTGAAAAAAAGCCCCACGCCATGATGTTCCCACCTCCAAACTTCACTGTTGGTATGGTTTTTGGGGGTAATGTGCAGTGCCATATGACCTCCAAACATGGTTTAAATTATGGCATCCAAAGAGTTACATTTTGGTCTCATCTGACCAAAGTATATTCTCCCACTATTTTACAGGCTTGTCTAAAGGTTGTGCAGCAAACTTTAAACAAACTTCAACATGCTTTTTCTTCAGCAATGGTGTGGTAAGGGTGCATACAGGCCATGGCGGTTGAATGCATTACTTATTGTCTTCTTTGAAACAAATGTACCTGCTAATTCCAGGTCTTTCTGAATCTCTTCACAAGTGGTCCTTGGCTCTTTGACAACTCTTCTGATAATTCATTGTCAGGTCACCTGAGACCAGGTGACAGATGCACTCTGTAAGAGTCTGAAGTGCACTGCTAGGTAGTGGACCTTAGGACTGACTGCAGCGGATTGTACCCAGGGAGATTCAGGACACAGGTCTACTGGATCACTAATACAGATCCCAGTAGGAGCTAGAGCATAGATTCCCCAGTGCGTGGAGTCTAAGAGCCAGCAGGTGTTCACCAAAGTCTCCAGTGGTGAGGATGGACTTTGCTGCAGTCTGGCTCCAGGTTGCGGCCCCTAGGGTCTCACAGCTCAAACTCACAGTAGACTACAGGAGAAAGAAGCAGCAGGCTGGAATGACAAGGATAGTAAGGGGATACGGCAGAGGTCAGGGCAACTAGCAGATAGGAACAATGGAGTACACGCCAAAGGTTCAGGGTCACAGGCAGACAGGGATGGTCGGAGACATGCAAAAGGTCAAGGTCGTAAGCTGACAGGAATCGTAGAGAACACGCCAAGGTCAGTAACAGAGTCAAATGTAGAGCACACGGCAAGCAGGAAACAGGAAGCCAAACACACAATGGTTGATCAGCAGTGCACAGGTTAATATAGGGTTCCCTGATAGGGCCTGGGGTGGAGCCATGCTTAGAGGAGAGGTTATAAAAACCATCAGGTGGAAGTGGCTGGCCTCTTAGTCAGAACACATGAGGGGAGGTAAGCAAACAGAGGAAGATCACTGCATAACCATGACATTCTTTTCACCCCTCTATCAGAAATTGTGCGAGGAGCACCTGGTCGTTGCCGGTTTATGGTGAAATTATGTTCTTTCCACTTCCGGATTATGGCCCCAACAGTGCTCACTGGAACATTCAGAAGTTTAGAAATCCTTCTGTAACCAATGTTATCAGTATACAGAGGAGAGCAGGGAAGTGAGACTTTAAAGGAAGTACGCAAAGGGTCAAATGTTGTGTAGAGTTATAATCAATAATATCTGTAATATGTGTAAAAATAAGTAGCACATTGCCTCATAATAATAATTCATATTCGATAGTAAATTAGTATACTGCACACATGATTAGATACCTGCATAGAGTAGAATATTAGATAAAAAACGTTATTTAATACATAATTCATAAATAATCCAAAAAATGAATGGCACGTGATATATATATATATATATATATATATATATATATATATATATATATATATATATATATATAGATTATAATATGAACCCAAAATTTGATTGCAGATAATTGAGGTATAATCAACCACATAATGCACAAACAGAATCCACAATGAAATGGAAGAATACAGTATAGGGTTTAAACACAACAGCTGTTGGCTCAAAGCGTTTTGTGACTTGATGTAACTCTTTTGGAGCAAGCATGTAAAGTATGTCTGTAATGACCTATTATGCATTTATGGTTGGTCTAATATAGTCACACGTGTAAAAAATAGCCAAAGGGTAAAATACCCTATATGATACTCACAGGGTATCTATGTGCATATAATACGGTACTGTGGGTCATGAGTATCCCCACATGGGAAACATCTTTTCCGGGAGCTGAGATGGTATGTTAAGTGACAGACAACTTAAAAGGCAACCCCCAGAGGACAGTCATGCATCAGGCTGGAATAGATGGGTGAACATGTGTGATGACAAAAAAAAAAACTGGGGCTGTGAAAAATAAAATTAAAAGTGATTTGTGTGTTAGACCAAAGTACATGAGGTCCCTTATTGGGAAAATAGGCAAAACAGTGCATGAGAGTGTATGAAGTAAACAAAACACTGGGAATCAGAAGAGGGCATGGGAACAAAGGTGCCCCCATAGTGGCCTAGCAGGGTCAGAAAGTAAGGAGTAGACTTTTGAGAGGCAGAGAGAATGAAAGAGTGAATGTGTTGCCTACTAACCAGATTCAGAGGTATGCTGTGTGAGGTATCAAAAGGAATAGACAGAAGCCAAATGCTAGAACCATCCAAGGATGACACCCATATAAGCGAAGCTGCAGAAGACCCATCAACATCACACATATGTGAGCAAAGGGAAAGGGAGGAGCCATCACCAATTCGGAAGAGCCGCCTGGTGGTTTGACGCCAAAATGATTCCCATAATTCTCGTGGATGAATAATCGCCAGCATAGCAGGGCCACAGAACGTGATGACACCCACCCGGCGTGAGAAGCATGATGTCGACATGCAGTGCGCGTGCACCCACCCCAGCAAAGGGAAAGGCAGGGGGAAGGGAACGCCGGCAGTGCATGTCGCAGCTCCCGGACCAGAGGAAATCCAAGACAGGGACAACACAGCCCACATCCAAACTGCCAAAGCACACACAAATCCCTGAGGAATTCTATAAGAATGGACTAGAGAAATATAAAAGGGCCATAAAGATGTTCTACTTTTCATCATGAGGAATAAAATAAGGAATAAAATAATAAAATAATTACAGAACAGGAACATGGTATTGCATTTACTAGCCCAAACTGCATACATCCCTAATTTCATTTCTAAAAGGGGGGGGGGGGGTCTATGGGACTTGTATATGCAACACCATGTCCCTGTTCTGTAATTATTTTATGCTATTCTTCCTTATTTTATTCCCCATTATGACAATTAGAACATCTTCATAGCCCTTTTATATTTCTCTAGTCCACCTTTATAGAATTCCTCAGGGCTTTCCTTTTCCCCACTTTTCCCTTTTCGGGGGTGGGTGCGAGCGTACTGCATGTTGAGGTCACGCTTCACACGCCGGACGGGCGGCGTCATGTTCTCTGGCTCTGCTATGCCGCCAATTATCCATCTGTGAGTGTTATGGGAAACGGTTTGGCGCCAAACCTCCAGGCGGCTCTTCAGCACTGATGATGGTGCCTCCCCTTCCCTTTTCTCGCATATCTGTGATGTTGATGGGCCTGCTGCGGCTGCGCTTATATGGGTGCTATCCTTGGATGGTTCTAGCATTTGGCTTCTGTCTATTCCTTTCGATACCTCACACAGCAAACATCCCAATCTGGTTAGTAGGCAACACATTCACTCTATGATTCTCTCTCTGCCTCTCACAAGTCTACTCCTTACTTTATGGCCCTGCTAGGCCACTATGAGGGGCTCCTATCTTTCACTTGCCCTCTTCTGATTCCAGGTGTTTGGTTTACTTCATAGACTCCCATGCACTGTTTTCCCTATTTTTCCAATAAGGGATCTCATGTACTTTGGTCTAACACACATCAATTTTATTTTATTTTTCACAGCCCCAGTTTGTTTTTGTCATTACCCATTTATTTCAGCCTGATGCATGACCGTCCTCTGGGGTGTTGCCTGTTGGGTTGTCTGTTTACATACCATCTCAGCTCATCTCAGTGACACCAGGTCACGAAAAGCGTTGCGCCAACAGATGTTGTGTTTTAAACCCTGTACTGTATCCTACAATTTTATTTCAGATTATGTTTGTGCATTATGTGGTTGATTATACTTCAATTATGTGCTATCAAATCTTAGGTTCTTGTATATATATTGTGTGCCATTCATTTTTTGGATTATTTAGGAATTATGTAGAAATCTCTTTGCTTTTATCCATCATGATATGTTTCTTGTGTGACACCTTGGTAATGAGACCTTTTTATAGGTTGAAACTGAATCAGCTAAAAATAATTTGCACTGACAAGGGGCAGGATTGCTTTTTTTTTGTTCAATAAGTTTTTATTGAAGGCATATTGTACATTACAATAGAATGCAACCAACAGGTTCAACAAAACCTTTATGCACTGATAACTTTATGACATTTCTTCACAGGTGGCATTTTTAGGCATATTAACAGCAATAAAATACTTTGTGCATTATAGGGATGCAATAGATTAAACTTGTTCCAATATACGTTTGAGCACTTCCTAATCTTTACGAAAAAGGTATTCCATATGTTTACCTGTGTGGCAGTTCCATCTATATTGCAGGCACCCTCTAGTTAGGCTGCATTTCTAGTGAGCTTTGAATCTCAACAGATTGTTTTATTAACTATGCCCTTCTATATAGAGAAAAGGATAAGTAGGAAAGCTCCAAGTCAGGAAAAGTGGGGAGAAGCAGGGGGGGGGGGGGGGGGTAGGGTAGGTGTCCAGCCGAGACAGTGCATCATATCACATACAACCAAACCTTACTCATTGGTCCTGATCTCATTTTTGGGACATGATTTCAGCAGATGTGGGTGAGAACTTGAAGATGAGCCAGCAAGACCATATTTTGGATGCTAATTCAGCTTTGTTCCTAAGTTTGAGCGTACTATTTTCCATCTGGTAAATCCTATCTACTTCTACCAACTACAATCTAATGGAGGGGATTTTCCTTTGTATCCAAAGTTTTGGTATAAGAGCCTTAGCGGCATTCAACAAATGTGGGGTGATGGATCTCCTATATGGTCCCACTGGCTCATCCGTACAATGAAATAATATCCTCCAAGGATCATTATGTAACTTTCCTGAATTTTCTCGATCCAGTAAATAACATTAAGCCAGTATGGTCTAATAAATGGACATGCCCACCAGATATGGGCGTGAGTGCCTATGTACCCATAGCCCCTCCAGCAGAGTTCCAAGATGGATGAAAAGGTCCTATGAAGGATAGCTGGGGTATAGTGCCATCTTGTTAACATTTTATAATTAACTTCCATTGCTTTGGAGGATATGGATGAAATGCGAGTTGCAGAATCTTGGTACGTTGATCAGCCATTAGTTGACCTTGTAATTCTCGTTCCCATCTAGCTAAGAATGAATATTGAGATGAGGAGGCCACTGACAATAAGGCCTGGTAAAAGCTGTGGTATTTCCATTGACTCCTAAATGAGATCATCCCTCCCGGGATAATGTCTGAGATAAGTAGTAAGCCAGAAGTATTTGCCAATTGATGTAGCACAACAGGTGACTCCGAGATCCAGTTATTAAATCTTGAGTCCAAGTTTCCCGGTGGGAAATAGTCATGCCCTGTTAGCTGCATAAGTGTAGAACTGTAGGGCCACCCATGTGTCCAGCATAAGGAATCCCATGCAGCGAATGAGGATTTGGTGAGAGGAGAGGTAGTCAAGGGCAGTTTGCGGTATCTATTGGGTATCCAGATCAGCAGGTATAAGTATTTTCCACTTAAATCTATTTCCAACTGTACCCATAGCTTTGACTCTCTGTGAAATTTCCAGTCAAACAGACAATTTAAGATTATAGCAAGAAAGTACTTTTTGAAGTCCGGGAGTGCCAGACCACCAGACAGTTTTGGCCTTTTTAGCCATTTATAAGAAATTTGTGGTTTCCTGCGGTTCCATACAAACCTGCCTATTACAGATTGTATACGTTTAAAAAAAAACATGGGGACTCTATATGGGATCATCTGAAATACAAAGAGCAGCCTGGGTAATATGTTAATTTTTACTATTGCAATTTTCCCTAGCCAAGAGTGTGCTAGCTGTGACCATTTTTGTAGGTCTGCCCTAATTGCATTTAAGACAGGTATGTAGTTCTTGAGAAACAGGGAGGCAAGGTTGGGTGTAAGATATATTCTGAGGTACTTTAGGGCTGTTGGTTGCCATTGAAAGGGAAATGTAGATTGTAAGCTGACTGCCATCTTATGTGGAACTAATATGTTCAGTATTTCCGACTTCAATAAGTTAATTTTAAAATCAGATATTGCTCCAAATTCGTGGAAAGCTACCATAAGATTGGGGAGGGAAATAAGTGGTTGCTGTATGTAGAAGAGGATATCAACCGTCAGGCCATCTGGGCCCGGTGCCTTACCACTAACCATGCTTTTAAACGCATTTTTGAGCTCCGCGACGGTAAGGTCCCCTCCAAAGAGTGTACAACAGATTTAGACAATTTTGGCAGGTTGGCCCTAGACAAATATTCTTGAACTGCTACTCGTCTGGTCTCACTGTCCGGTATTAGGGGTGCAACGGATCAAAAAACTATCGGATCGTTCCTCGGATCAGAATCACGGATCGGATCATTATTCAGATCGGCAAATAATAATTGAATTTGCAAAAACCCGTGAAAATTCCACCACCATATAGTCCCCACTGTAATATCCTCGTCATCTCCCTCACTGTAATATTGGCTGAGTATGGCTGGGTACGGCTGAGCACGGCTGAGTATTGCAGAGTATGGCTGGGTATCCCAGAGTATTGCAGAGTATGTATGGGTATAATGGAGGTTGCGCTAACTTTTGTTTGCTATAATGGTGTCTTATTTCCAAGGGCAAATAAAATACACTGATATCACTACCAGCTAAAACACCACTTTTGCAGGTGATAAAATCAAAAAAGAAAAAACAATATATATAAAAATATGTCTGTGGTGGCACCACTGCAGTTTGTGTCTGTTAACCAGACCCCTGACTCCTGCACCGGTGTCACCAAACACAACCTATCTTGCTCAAACTACAAACAACTAAAGTATTCCAACCCCAATAATCATATTAGAATTTATATACAAAACCTGTGAAAAAAACATCCACAATAAATAAATAATTTCAATAGTGTGAAAAATATGTAAAAAAAAAAACTACTTGCTGCTTACTCTATAACATAAACAGTATATGCCACAATAGGTTCCAATGTACCATCAATGTTACAAGTGCTTAAAATATCTCCTGTAAGAAAAATTACAAGTGCTTAAATATCTCCCGTGGGAAAAAGTGCTGCGTGCATATAATACATAAATCTAAACAGTCTCTTCAGTGCTTAGGATTTTCCTGATAAGGCTTCTATCTCCACCCAAAGTGTCAGCTAGAGACAAAGACCCAGTGCTTCACCACCACCGGAAAGATTGGCCACTCACCAGACCTAGTCTGTGTTATCGCCTTTGGTTCATTTAAAGATAACCATTCCTTCACTGCTTACATCAATGGTTTCTCCCCAAGGAAAGTACTAATATGGCTCAAAAAGACATGCAAAGGACCATCATAGTGTAGCAAGCAAATGCAAATTTATTTAAAATAACGTTTAAAATCAATCAGATGTGCACTCACATGGACCAGTGCCCCAGCCGGCACTAAGCTTGTCCAGCAATGTACGTGGATGTGGGAAACAAATTATACCTCACCCTCCGTTCACAGCCTTCAGTGGTGTCCCATGGATGCACGAATCTCTCTTCCAAATCGCGGGGTTCAAACAGCCGCTACGCGTTTCATAAATAGGTAATTGCGTCTTCAGGTGGCTGTCATTACACTCTGCTTCCCCTCTTTTATAATACCCCAACCTAAATGACAATGTGTCACTCCCATCTGTTCCACATGTAAACCGGAAGTGGCTACCCGGAAGTCATCACAGACCTGAAGTGCGCAACTGGATGTCCCCGTTGGGCCATTTTGGATGCTGTACCTCCGGCCACAGAGTTCCACTGGAAGTACATCACCGGAAGTTGCAGATCGGCCATCTTTACTCCTGCAAACCTATACTTGTACCGCCAGACCTTCAAATTCCCTCCCCAAAACTTTCCATATATAAAATAACTAAATTAACCCCACGTACATGGCTGGACAGCCTTCACATTAATAGGCAAATCATTTCAGTCTTTTCATCCACTGGTTAACAACGGATATTCAAGAGCTCTTAAAAATATGTATCAGATATATATAAAATGCTATTACAGTTCACAATTTCACATATAGTAATTCACCAGAATTATACATGTTTTATATTACTTATGCCCCTATGCCCTTCCTTAAAGATTAAAATTTATTCTAGATGAAAAGAATAAAAATAAAAATGAAAATAAAAGTAAATATAAGTAAAAATAAAAATAAAGAAAAAAGAAGAAAAAAGAAAATTAATAAAAATAAAATTATTTTCTTTTTTCTTCTTTTTTACTTATATTTACTTTTATTTTTATTTTCATTTTTATTTTATTTTATTTCTATTTATTTTCATTATTTTTAATTTTAATCTTTATTTTTATTAACATGAAAATAAAATTAAAATGAAAAATTAAAATTAAATAAAACTGAAAATACAATAAAAATAAAAACCTAAGCCATAAATCAATAGTCTTCCAAAAAACAATTAATGTCTAATTCCACATTCATACCCCAGGGCTTCATTGAGTTTAATTTAAAAATCCAGTAAGTTTCATTTTGTGAAATTTCCCTACGCATATTAATATTTCTCCAACTTTGTTCAATTCTATCTATTGCATAGATTTTAAGATGGCTAGGGTCCCTATTGTGTACATCCCTGAAGTGTTTAGAAACACTGTGGTATTTATATCCCTTTCTGATATTTCTAATATGCTCACCAATTCGTTTCGACAAGGCCCTAGTTGTTCTACCTACGTACTGGAGGCCACAACTGCACTCCAGTACGTAGGTAACATGCATGCTGCTGCATGTAATGAACTTATTAATTTTTAATTGTTGTTTAGTGACTTGGGAATGAAATTCAGTAATTTTTCTATAACCCTTGGTCAACCTACAGGGCTTACACTTCCCACATCTAAAAAAGCCCTTGTAGTCAAACAGAGACAATTTCTTAGGGGGTTCAGGCACGTTCTTTACAACCATATCTCTTACTCTCTTTGCTCTCCTATATATAAATATTGGTTTCCTAGGTAGTATTGTCCCTAGGTGCTGGTCATTGCAAATTATAGGCCAATTTTTCAATATAATTCTTTCTAGTTCCTTATACTGGCTATTAAAACCTATAATGAAAGTTATTTTGTTTTCCTTGTTAGGTGTCTTTCTACTCATCAATAGTTGTTCTCTATCTAGTTTTCCTACTTTGTCCCTAATGTGATCCAACTCATTTCTTAGATAACCCTTTTCTATGAACCTCTCAATTAATACTTCTGTTTGTTTGTAATAGTCCGTGATTAAATTACAATTACGTTTTATTCTTATAAATTGCCCCTTCGGGATTGCCCTTTTCCATTGCGGATGGTGACAACTATTATACGGTATATATACGTTCCTGTCTGTTTCTTTGAAGTATGTTCTGGTGTTTAATCTATTACCATTTTTAAATATCTCAAGGTCCAAAAAATTTACCACATCACAATGTATGGTGGTTGTAAACTTGATCCCGTACTGGTTTTCACCTATACTCTGGATAAAGTCATCCAATTCCTCCCGACTGCCCTTCCATATCAACAAAATGTCATCTATAAATCTTCTATACATGACAATGTGTGGCCAACATTTTCCAAATATCTCCTCCTCCTCCCACTTATTCATGAAAATGTTGGCCACACTTGGGGCATACTTGTTCCCCATCCCAACGCCTTTGATTTGTCTGTAATATTTATGATCATGCCAGAAATTACCTCCCATTGCCATCCGCAATCCCTCCAGCATGAACCTCCTTTGTTTTAGTTTCATGCTAGAGGAATGCTTTAATGCCCATGCCACCGCGGCAAGGGCATCTGTCTGTCTAATATTAGTATATAATGATTCCACGTCGATGGTGACAAGCAACGTGGAGTCATCAACTTCTACTGCTTTCAAGAGTTGAATCACATCTTTACTATCTTTCAAAAAAGCTTGTCCCTTCCCTGCTAATGGTTGCAGGAATACATCTAGGTATTCCCCCAATCTTGAGTAGACAGACCCTATACCACTAATTATAGGTCTGCCGGGTGGCTTTGTTCTATTTTTATGAACCTTCGGTACCTGATAAATGACCAGAACTTTTGGTGCGTCCGGTTACAGGTAGCACCCCTCTTTCTTGTTTAATATTTTATCTGCAATGTCTTTGTTTAGAAACTCTTTTAACTTAGACCGAAACTCTTTATTAGGGTTTTTCTTCAATTCCTGGTAAGTTGTTTTATCCATTACTAATTTATTGTGTTCCCTCCCATAGTCCTCCTTAGTTAGCACCACCAGTCCCCCCCCCCTTTATCCACAGGCCTTATTACTATATTTTTACGCCTTTCCAATTTCCTAATCCCTTGCCATTCTTTATCATTACTATTGTGTTTCTCTGGTACTACATTTTCAGAGTATGGCTGGGTATTGCAGAGTATTGGCAGGGTATTGCTGGGTATTGGCTGTCACAGAGCAGTGCTGTGGGCACTACAGATCCAGCCCACAGCACTGCTGCACCGATCTCTCCCCTCCACTGTACAGATCAGTATAGAGAGGGGAGGGAGGAACCGGCGTCATGACATGACACCGGTTTGTTTACAAGTGATCGCTCCGTCATTTGACGGAGCGATCACAGTGTAAATGGCCTGGGTGTAGAAAGATGGCTGCCGCTTCGGAGCTAGGCCGAAGCCGCTGCCTTTCCTAAGGCCAAGATCGCGGCGTGTGCCGATCCGAGCAGGGTGACCCGTTCGGATCACGGATCGTGACGATCCGTTGCACCCCTATCCGGTATGGTGGGTCCTACTTGGTATAGCTGTTGATAAAATGTTCTGAATTCCCTGGCTATTTCATTAGTCTTTTAAAGCAAGTTGTCTGATGCTGATTTAATTTTCGCTATAAAGCAGGCTGACTTTTTTTGAGCAATTGAACGTGCTAGCATACGAGTGGGTTTGTTCCCCCACTCGTAAAATTGTTGGGAGACCAGATGTCTTTGTGAGGTGTATTCATCAAAGAAAAGAGCTTTCAGCTCCTCTCTTTTCTTGGTGAGGGATTGCCATATTGAGGGGGAACTTGCTAACGTGATTTTTCTCCAGTAATCCTATTTCTTTAATGAACTGGGATTGTAACTGTTCTTTCCCTCTTCTTCCTGGAGCCCAATTCCATGAGTTTGCCTCTGATACGGGCTTTGTGGGCCTCCCATAAGACATCTGGTGACGTTTCTGGGGAAATATTATCCTGAAAGTAAAGGGAGATGTCCCCACCAATCTGTTTAGCTTAAATTTCTTCTGCTATGAGTGAGTCATTAAGTCTCCAGTTTGTGAATCTAATGGCTTCTCATTATATTATATATTAATATATATATATATATATATATATATATATATATATATATATATATATATATTATATTATATTATTATTATTATTATTATTTTTTTTTGTAAAAAGTAAAAAAAAATATTTTAATTAAGGGAAAAAAAAAATATTATTTGTAATCCTCCCTGCTTGACCCCTTTCACAAGGGCTGTCTGATCAGGTTCACCTGTCAGTTTTTCAGGCGGACCTGATCTAACCCTTAGCGGGGATATGACGTTAATAAGCGGGAACATGGCGGAAATAAAAGTCACATTCTTTTGTTAACCACTTCGTGCCCGCGCTATAGACAAAAGATGTCTACAGCACGGACACCAATTGCCGGGAGGGCGTCCCTGGACATCCTCCTGTTTACTTCCCCTCTGAACGCCGCCATGGGCGCGCATCGGGGAAGTTCTGTGTTGGCCGTGTCCCTTGGATACAGCAAATCACAGATCATGCTAAATGGCCAATCACAGCGGCCATTTAGCACTCAAGCGGTGTGTCCAATGAGAGGTGATCTCATATGTGGGGGGCTGGGGGCTATCTTCCCCTAACTCGTCTCCATGTCAGGCCAGGGACAGGTCCAGATCGCCGTCACGGACCTGGCTCCTCACTTTTTTAGCTGGCTCCTAGAATCCAAGCAAATTTGTCAACCCCTGTCATACAGTGTACAAAGGATGGATAACCTGTGAACATATTTGAGAGCTATAAACAACATTGATTGATATCTGCTGGTACCTGAGTCTGTGCAAAGGGTTACTGTTTTGACAGGTGCTAACTGGGCACAACTGAAGATATTAGATAGTGGGATACTCTTACCCCTTAATCAAAGTACCAAGCAAGCCATCTACATTACTCAAAAACAATAAAGAACAGTCCATATAAATTAATTCTTAAGTGTGTTCACAAAGTATATAAAATATTATATGTACATAATATTCTGTATATATCACTCTTAAAGCTCTCTATAATGAGCTTAATAGAGCCAGTCCCACAAATTACATACTATATCCGCCGATATTTCCCGTTTTTTAATTAATCGGCATCGGCCGATTGTGCTGATAAAAAGGCTGATTAGAACTACAGCGTGACTTGCAAATGACTTCTGTAATAGAAGTCAGTGCAAGTTGCCTGAATCTTCAGAGAAGCGACTTTCCTCCTCTCTGGGCAGTCTGCCAAGAAAAGAGTAAAGAGATACAATGTTTATACTTATGAATGAACTCAACTCAGTGTGGAGTTCTCAGTTTAACCATGTAAAGACTAAATCTTTTCTGACACTTGTTGCTTACAAGTAAAAATCCTGTATTTTCTGCCAGAAAATCACTTGGAACCCCCAAAAATTATATATTTTTTTTTAGCAGAGACCCTAGGGAATAAAATAGCGGTTGTTGCAATATTTTATGTCACACGGCATTTGCGCAGAGGTCTTTCAAACGCAATTTTTTTGGGAAAAAATACACAGATGATTAAAAAAAATATCTTTTTTTTAACCAATTTCTCTTTATTAAGTTTTTTAAGCACAAGCTTACAATGGCTTTCACAAGTCAAAGAAACCATCGTATCATACATATATAATAAAAACAAAGCCATATACACAACACTCAAATTACTACAGGCTTTCCTACTTAACTATCCCTCGACCCCCCTCCCTAACCCTCCCCCCCGCCTCGAGCACGCGCTGTTTGCCCCAGCCACCTCGTTCATGGTTGGCTGGTTGGGAGGTCATGGTCGCCAAAAGGGAAAAAAAAAAAAAAAAAAAAAAAAAAAAAAAGAAAAGGAGAAAAAAAAAAAAAGGGAGGTAGAGGAGTAGCACAGAAAAATCCACCAAAAGGGGGTGCAAGGATGGAGAGCCCCCCCCCCCGCAACCACGAGCCGAACTAGCAAGTTCTGGGTCTATCCTTCGGCAACCCCACTCAAGGGGTAACCCATATCGCTCAACCAGGGGTTCCATAATGCCCTGAATTTCTTTAAATTATTTTGCTTTATGAACATCGCTCGTTCACACCAAATTGTGGAGTTGATTGCATTTGCCCATGCTTCCAATACAGGAGGGTTTTTGGCTTGCCAGTTTATTGCTATTAACCGCCTAGCCTGGTACAGGCACCTTAGTATAGACGTCCATGTTAGAGAATGAATTCTACCCTCCTCTAGGATCCCCAATAAACAAACCTTGGCTTCTGGTTTCAAAGTGGTCTTAAAGGTCCTGTTTATTCTCTGTACAATTTCTATCCAATACCTGTACAACTTTGGGCATTTCCACACCATATGAAGAAGGTCACCTGGTGCCCCACATCTGGGGCATTCATCCCTAGGTTTCCTACCCATTTTCCACATCTTATGAGGGGTATGGTATGCTCTATGTATAAGAAACAAGTGAGACATTCGCTGTGATGGAGATATGGAAACCAAACTTCCTTGTTCAAGTGTCCTGTCCCATTGCTTCTGGGTTATCGGCCCCATATCCCCTTCCCATCCACGCCTGCTCTTATCGGGTCCCTCCCCCTTCAAGGTTCTATCCCTGAGTTTTATATAAAGACTAGAGATCTGGCCCTTTGCCTGCCTTCGGTCAATAAGGCCCTGGAACAGGGAAGTTTCGGTCCTTTCAATAACTAGTGACCCATACTGTGCTAGAATTCCATGCCTCAATTGCAGGTATTTATAGAACGTCTTGTTGGAGATACTAAATTCTTGCCTAAGGTCTTCAAAGGATTTCATAAGATTCCCTTCATATAGTTGCACTAGCCTACTAATCCCCTGCCTCTCCCATTCCAAGGATCTATCTATGCTGCTTAATTCAGCCAGGTTTCTATTGTACCATAGAGGGGTATAATCAGTCACTCCCACATAACCCGTAAGTTGCTTTACTGTCCGCCACACCTTCCCCACTAGTACGTTAGTAGGGCACCTATGAGGAAATGAGTCAGCTTCCAGAACTTCAACCAATGATTTATGCGGTGCGTTATCAGTCATCAATTTATGATTTGGGCACTCTCCGCTTTGAAGCCCAGCCCCAGCTAAATGCTGGAGTTGAGCTGACAAGAAATATGATCTCAAATGTGGTATCGCCATTCCTCCTCTCTTGACCGGGAGCTGCAACGTCTGTAGCCTAATCCGAGCTTGCCCTTTCTTCCAAGCTAGATCACGAAATAGCGATTCCAATTTCTTGAACCACTCTTGGTTGATCCAAATTGGAGAGTTGTGCAAGATATATAAAATTTGTGGCTGCCAGATCATTTTAATTAAGTTGCAGCGCCCCGCCACGGAGAGAGGGAGACAACACCAATTGTTGACCTTCTGTTTCAGTTTTATCAACAGTGGTACCAGATTCTCCTTGACATACTGATTTACTTCTCCAGTAATCCAGACACCCAGGTACTTCAGCTTAGAGACCACCTCTAGACACATAATTGTAGGTGGAGATGGATCCCCAGGTCTAGTCAACGGCAGGAGTGCTGACTTATTCCAGTTAATTACCAGACCCGACTGCTGCCCAAACTCCCCCATCATCTGTACCACATTATTCAAGGTAGAGTTCATATCCCCGATAAAGAACATGACATCGTCCGCAAACAAAACGATTTTATCTTCCCCCCATCCCCGTCGGAATCCCTGGATATCCGGACGCGATCTCGTTAGGACAGCCAGGGGTTCCATAGCCAATACAAACAGGAGGGGGGACAACGGACATCCTTGTCTCGTCCCCCTTTCCAGCTGGAATGCTTCAGAGAATACAGTTCCCATTTTAATTTTTGCCCTAGGTCTATTATACAGCAGCTTTACCCATTGGATAAATAAGGGGCCAAAACCAAAGCGCTCCAACACTCCCCATAGGTAGCCCCATTCCAGGCTATCAAAGGCCTTAGTGGCGTCTAGAGCTAATATAGCTCCAGGTCCGTCGTTGTCCCTAGGTATTTGTATATTAAGAAAAACTCTCCTTATATTAGTACTGGTTGACCTGCCCGGAATAAATCCAGACTGGTCTGGGTGTATCAGTTTATGGATACAGTTATTTAGGCGAATCGCTAGGGCCTTAGCTAGTATTTTTACATCGGAACATAGCAAAGATATTGGCCGATATGACGAAACTTCTTGATGATCCTTCCCCTCCTTAAGTATTAAGGTGATGTTTGCCTCCAGCATGGAGGTGGGAAGTTCACCCACCTCCAATGCCTGATTTAGCGTTGCCAGGAGTTCCGGCAACAGCACTTCGCCATAGCGTTTATAAATTTCTATTGGTAGCCCGTCAGGGCCTGGGGATTTATGGTTGGGCATTTCAGCCACTGCGCTTTTTAACTCTTCTAGCGTGAGTGGTAGTTCAAGACTCATTTTATCATGTTCTGATAGAGTTGGGATTGCTGTTTGGTGTAGAAAATCAACAGGATAACCCTGTATAGTGGATTTGTATAAGTTTTTATAATAGTCACTGAGTACCTTCATAATCACAGAGGGATTGGAGACAAGGTCACCATTCGGCGTTTTAATCGTTTGTATCGCTGTTGAAAAGCTATTAGTTTGAACCAAGAGGGAGAGGGCACGACCCACCCTCTCCCCCTCGCCAAAATAATGTTGGCGTCGAAATATACGTCTATTCTCCGCCTTCTTCAAGAGTGCCATTTTATATACCTGTTGGCTTTCCTGCCATGCCCTCTGCCTGTCTAGCGATGGATCCTCTATATACGCTCGCTCCGCCTGGATAACATCATTTCTTATTAAGCTCTCCTGATCTCCAGTTTGCCTCTTAATTATCGCAATTTGCTGTATTAATATACCTCTAATATAAGCCTTTAAGGAGTCCCAAACTATTCCAGGTGTCGCTGAGCCCCTATTGTTTTGGAGAAATTCCCCAATCCTATCCATTAAATGGCTAGATCTTCCAATGAGTTCCAGCCAACCTGGATTCACCCTCCACTCCCCAGGGCCCAGTCTATCTCCCGCACTCAGAGTAATAGACAGGGGGGAATGATCTGAAATCCCCCTTACACCGTACTCTATATCCTGTACTAGCCCCGATGCCTCCTTATTCCCAAGGACCATATCTATCCTTGATAGGGTATGGTGAGTGTTAGAGAGACAGGAGTATTGTCTCTCTTGGGGGTGTCGTGTTCGCCAAAGATCACTCAGTCCTATTTCTAATAAGAACCCCTGCAATCGACCTATTTTATTCCCATCCGGGCAAGGGAATCTATCCAGGCTACTATCCAGTGTTTCATTAAAATCCCCTAGTATTACCCACGGGATACCTAGTTTATCCAGGCTGAACGCAAATAATTTATACATAACCTCTAGCTTGAAAGGAGGAGGTATGTAAATATTAGCTAAAATATAATGTTGCCCATCAATCAGACAGTACAGAAAGACAAACCTACCCTCCTCGTCAATTAAGGACTCCTTACATAGAAAATCCGTACCCCTCCTTACTAAGACACTCACTCCCCTAGAATAGGAGGAGTGGAAGGAATGGTAGTATGCCTGAAACTTCCGATTGTTTAACTGCCAAGCTGTATTTGGGGTTAGATGCGTTTCCTGTAGAAAAAGCAGACCAGGTCCCCTACCCTCTGTTTCTAGCATAACCGCCACTCTCTTGTTTGGATCTCCCAGGCCTCTCACGTTCCATGAGGTAATACTCACTCTACTCATTGGCGTCAGTGTTTACAAAAAAAAAAAAAGAAAAAATAGTGAAGGGCGAGGGGGAGAGGGCAGCCCCCCCTCCCCAAAACACCCCCCCACCCCACGTCCACCATTCCCCCAATACATACAGCGCGTGCTCGAGGACCCACCCATCCCCCTCCCGCCCACCCACCCACCCCTCCCCCTCGTCCACCCAACCCCCACCCTCCCAACCCCCCCAACCTTCCCCTTCCTCACAACCCTACCCACCTGGGTCTCCCCTAGGGGTCCCTGCCGTGGCCCTCTCATTCTCTATACACCCTAACACCAGAGCACCGTCCCATCCCTCCACCCTCCCCCTCTTTTATAAGCCCCACCTTCCCGATATCAATCGGGCTGTTAAACATCAAATTCCCACCCCCTTTAGTTCTAGTCCCTAACCCCCCCCCCCCCCCCCCCCAAAAAAAAAAAAAAAAAAAAAAAAAAAGGACGAAAATTTACAATAAGAGGGAGGGATAAGAAGCCAGCTCGTCCCCCCCATTTACCATATATATTAGTATACCATGACTATACCTATTTAAAGTTTCCACTTATCTCAAACCCCCCCCACCCCTTACCCCTTTGTGGCATAGCGTAATACCCCTCATACCGACCTTTCTAATACTGTGCATTTCAATACCAAAATAGAACCAAGGATAGAACTAAGAGAGAAAAAAAAAAAAAAAAAAAGGAAACAGGGGAAAAAATAAAAAAAAAGATTTCCAATGAAGAGGAGGGGGATAAGGCACCAGCTCACCCCCCCCTATTCACCGTGTATATTAATATACCATAATTATACATGTTAGAGTTCCCACCTATCTCAAAACCCCCCCCCACCCCCCACCCCTCTCCCCTTTGTGATACATTCCCGATTCGTGACATAACATAGCGTGACACCCTTCATGCCAACATTTCCAATACAGTGCATTTCAATACCATTAATAAAACCAAAAATAAAAATAAACAAGAAATAGAAACCAGGAAGAAGAAAAAAAAAAAAAAAAAAAAAAAAAAGGGGGGATTTTTCTCTCCCTTCCCTTCCTCCCTTCTTCTCCCTTTTCTAAATGCCCATATTCCTGCACCTCACGTGGGGGGAAAAAGAGTAAATAAGCAAGTTTTAAATTGATTCTTAACATATTTTGTGCAAACAAATGTGGTATACATTCTTGCCCTGTAAGATAATACCTCGTGTATACTCCCCACCCACCTCCCCCCAACCCCTTTTTAGTCGCTATCTAACTGACAACTAAACACACCATACCCAATGCTTTTACAACTACTGATAAACAGCTCCCCTCTGCTTTTTTCAAAGCACAAACAAAACTAAACAAACGAAAAAAAAAAAAAAAAAAAAAGGGGGGGGGGGGGAGGGAGGGAAAAATCATAATTTCTGAAACGTAACAGTCGTTAGAAGTCCCCTTTATGTTCCTCCAGCCATCTTTCAACGTCCTTTGGGGTATTAAAAAAAAGGGTTGAGCCCAAGGCAGTCATCCGTAATCGAGCCGGATACAACAAAGCGTAAGTTATTTTAAATTTCTGAAGAATGCGCTTAACAGGGATAAACTCTGCCCGCTTTTTTTGCAACTCCGGTGAAAAATCTGGATAGAACGATACTCTAGTCCCTTTATAGAAGATGTCCCTCATATCTCTGGTCTTTTGCAACAGAATCATCCGGTCGTAATAATTCAACAGTTTAAATAATAACGGTCTAGTGCGTTCATCTGGCTGCCGGGACCTAGCAGGGACTCTATGTGCTCTTTCTATTGCAAATAATGGAGAGAAGGAGGTATCCCCTAAAAGTTCTTTCAACCAGCTTTCTAGGAAGGCTACGGGGTTAGAGCCCTCGCTACCCTCCGGCAGCCCAATCAAACGCACGTTGTTCCTGCGATTTCTATTGTCCATATCATCCAACTTATATGCCTGCTTAGCAATTTGATTCTGTAGTGCCAAAACTTTTTGTTGTAGTGGTGGTAGCTCGTCCTCAACTGAGCTTAGTCTACCTTCAAGTGCAGCAGTTCTTTCAATAGTGTTGCTCAGCAATTGGCTCATTGATTGTAATTCACTTTTTATACCACTCAATTGGTTATTAAGGCCAGAGATAGAGTCCTTACATTCATTTACCGCTAGGAGTATATCCCGCAGTGTAGGTTCACCATCCGCAATTTCTGGGAGTTCTACTGGGTTACTTACCCCATAGGTAGCCTTACCATTCCCTGCGCCTAGGTTGCTCGCATTTTTTCTGGTGCTTGGGGTAACGGAGCCTGGTACAGGTTGACCTGCACTTCTCCTATCTGCACCTGCGACCTGCACCTTTGTTTGCCCCTCCAACTGATGATGGCCTCCTTTTGGTGGTGAGGCTGCATGGGCAAAACGTTCAAGTTTAGCGGCTGCTGCCACTGCGGAAGCCTGGTTCGCTTTCTCCTTTGCTGCCCGCGTTTTATGACCCCCCTCACCATGCGACATGTCTTCGGTGGACCTCTTGCTTAGCATGATTGTAAATTTATATTGCAAAACAGTTTAAATCAAGCAAAGTTGAAGATCAGTCAGGGAGAGAATCAGGCCAACATAGGGAAGAGGAAGGAGTTTTTGAAAAGGGAGCGCCAGGAGGGGGGGGGGGGGAGCAATGCCTTATTCCACTTAAACAACCCCCTGTCCGTCCACTCTGGTGTCAGTATAAGAATGCAATGTCCAAGTTCACTGGGCCGACAGCCTGCCCCTAAAAGGGTAAAAGCCTGCGATGCTGCGAGCTGGCTTCCTTTCCTTTAATATAGGTGAATATATTACACCCAGAAAAAACAAAGCAAGAGGAAAGAGAAAAAAAAGGGGGGGGGAGCACCCCTCTACCCTCAGGCCAAATGCCCCTGCTTTAGCAATAGCGCCCCCAGTAGCTCAGGGGCTCCCCCACTCGTTCTCCCACAGGTACCTCCAATAAGCAGGTCCAGTCCTCCAGTCCTCCACAGCGCAGCACTTCTCCTCTCTGTAGTAAACCTCTACGCATTGCCCTCCAAAATCCAGCAATAGCTCTTTCAGCAATGGATCTGCTCTCCTCACACTTCCGCACGCTGCGCTCCACGCTGCATTCCAACACTCCAGAAGTCTCGCGAGAGCCCGAGCAGCGGCGAGATCTTCCCCCAGCTCCTCCGAGTCCCCGCTCGGTTCTCAATCTCGGCTCCTCTTCGGCACACGGTTCGGGGGCTGGGCAAGCAAGAAAAAAAAAAAAAAAAAAAACAACTCAGGCGGCAGGGCTCATCGGGTGGGTCAGCGCTCACACCCAGTTGCCATCAGGGAGAGCGGTAGGACGGCAGACGGTGCATCTGCAACCGCTCACACACACTCACACCTCCATCCGGCCAAAAAAAAAAAAAAAAATATCTAAATTATACATACAAGTAAACTGGAGGTTTGTTTTGTTTAATAAATGTTTAAATGTAAGACATTTTCTGTATCACTTATTAAGGCTGCTTTCACACCGGAGTGGGTAGGCGTTGATGGTAAAACGCTGATAGTTTTAGTTGCACTTTACCGTCATTTTAGCGATGCTATTCGGCTGCTAGTGGGGCGCATACAACCCAGCTAGTGGCCGAGGAAGAGGTTAAATGCGCCTGTGAATCGCCGCTGCCAAAACGCATTGCATGCGCTTCGGCAGTGGTGCCCATTCATATCAATGGGCAGGAGTGGTGGAGGAGCGGTATACACCACTCCAAAGGTGCTGCTTGCAGGACTTTTTTTTAACATCCTGCCAGCGCATCGCCTCAGTGTGAAAGCACTCGGGCTCTCACACAGACTGCAGGGGAGCCGTTTTGCAGGCACTTTACAGGTGCTATTTTTAGCCCAAAAGTGCTGAAAAATGCCACAGTGGGAAAGTTGTCTGTTAGATTTTATGAGATGAAAAAAAAAATCAGCCAACATATCGGCCCAAAAAAATAGGCATCATATATCGCCCATCGGCCGCCGTGATTTCTAAATATCGGCATCGGCTAGAGAAAAACCCATATGGGTCAACCTCTATTACATACTCCTATTCACAGTGTGCCACATTCTACTCTTAGGTGTATCACATAGGTTTTCCTCTTCCACCAGTGCTCATTAGATGTGTTCTCACCTACTGTATTTGCAAGGACTTCTACAAGTATATGTAGCTAGGTACAGGGCTACAGCAATGTGGAGCAGGAGACATTTAACTCAGTTCACTAAAGCATATTGCCTACGGTATTTGGGCCATCTGACGCATTTTCACAAAATATCGCATGTGATACTAAAAAATGTCAATTCATAAAAAGCAAAACCATTCTGTAAATACTGCATAAAACAGCATTAAAGTCAAATCAACAAATAAACAAATACATGCATGTGTTAAATAAGTAGTGGTCCAGAGCCTGCATTTTGGGGAACATCATGACAAAAACAAAAATTTGCATGAGGTCCTCTCCAAAATCCATACCAGACCCTTATCCGAGCATACAGCCCAGCAGGCCAGGAAAGAGTGGGGAAGGGCAAGTGAGCGCCCCCCCCCCCATCCCTGAATCTGACTAGGCCACATGCCTTCAACATGATGGGGTGCTCACCCCCCAAAACACATTGCTCCCATGTTGATAAGGACAAGGGCCTCTTCCCCACAACCCTGACCCTGGACTTATTAAAATCTAGAAGCCCCCTTTAACAAGGGGGCCCCTAGATCCTTGCCCCTCCCCATGTGAATGAGTGTGCCCCGGTGGTGTCACAAGGGGGCAGGGTCACCCATTGATGTCACTGGGTGACCCCTGCCCCTTAGATTAATTAGCAGTAGGTGGAAAGCAGAGCTGTCAGTCAGCACGAGCCAAGTGTCTGGCGGCTGCTAGCTCTCTAAAAAACAGCTATTCACTGGTTGTTAAGGAGACCAGTGGGTGCACACATTAAAATACCACAAGTTTTCACTATTAAAATACTACATCACTTTAAGAAATGGCATATGCAGTATTTTAGTAGAATTTTTTTAGTGAATTGCAGAAACATTTTTTTTTAAACGCTATGATTTTTTTTACCGTTGGTCTCAAAGTGGTAGATAACATTTTGTGAATTCACCCCTTTGCTGTTTATTCTTCTCTTCCTCTCCTGAGATTCTGATGTTTTGTTGCACCATTCTCCTCTGGCTAGGGAGAGCTAAAGCTAAGCAGGCCCATAGACTTCTATGCAGTGTGCTGAGAGTTGTAGCGACAGTAGCCATATAATGGCAACACTATAATATGCACTGTGCAGTAGAATTTTATTTTTTTAGATTTTTTTTGTAAAATGTCGAGAAAAGTTATCACCGAGGGAGCTGGAAGGAGACACATCTGTCTGGATATTCGCCAGTTGGAGACCATACCAGCGGAGATCTGAGCCTGAGACTGGGAGTGAGGACACCCAGCATCACCAACATTGCAGCACCTGCATTGCTGCAGCAGGGAGACTGGAGCATCCACCCACCCTCTGCTTCCCCCCACTGACCACCGGAGGGACCGGTGGGGGCCCTAATACAGCAAGGGGTCACCGCAGCATCCTGAACTCAAGAGGACTATTTTCCCATTGCTGATACTGCTAGCAGGGACTGAGCTACTAAAAGAGCACCAAGTGTACCCAATCTATACTGCACTCATTTCAAACCTAGACTGCACCTATTATAACGCATTATACTGAACCTTTACCGCATCTGAACCAAATATACCTTGCACCTGTGCTGAGACTATACTGCACCTACTATATTGTACCTATACTGCATGCAGGTTACCCGAGACTAATGTTAAGTGCAAATATGCTCTTAAATGACCCCAGCAATAGCTGGCAGAAAAACAAAATTATTTTGCAAGTCCCCTTTGTTCCCCTGCCCCCTCCTCCGCTACCATCCTCCTTTTCTTTTGGATATTGCATAGCCAGTCAGTCTAGGATTAGCATCACTGCCATAAATGCACTCCGGCAATATAGTTCCAGCACTCTGTAGATTAAACCTTACTACTGCTCGCTGCTGTACTTCAGGTGGCCTTGCTACTTTTAATGCTTATCTGGATGCCAAATGTAGCTGCAGCTGTAGAATGGTGCCAAGAGCAAAATGGTAAACCAGAGCTAATCTGTGTAGTGATTGGCATGCTGGGGAATGATTGGATGGAAGAACAGATCAGACAGGCACTGGTGGCTCTAATTCCTGGCCAATCGGTGCTTATCCTCATTGTGAAAACAATTCAAAGCATCGTCTGCACTCATGCACCGATAGAGTGGAAAAAAGGGATCCCCCCCATTTTCCAGGGGGTTAATCTTCAGCTAACCAATGAAGTCAGAGCTCATCTGATCCAGCACAGAAAGTCAGACACAAATCCAGAGTTCTGGATGGGTTACGCCAGAACCCGATGTGGCTACCTCAGAATCTATGACACTGCTAGAGGTTTCTTCTACCTCTGCATCAACATTGAGAAGTTGATTGAAAGCCTTATAATTACGGGTACAGGATACTGCAATTCTTTTCTGGGAAGACCCCCAACCCACCCCAGGGGGGGGGGGGAGATGACTTTGACACCTGGATTGATCAAGTTGTACAAGCAGTAAATGAGTGGGAATACGATAAAGATACAGAAAATATTTGATCGCCTGTGGGCAGATGTTATCTGAAACTTGAAACAAGACAGACCTGCTTAGAGGCCTTCCAAGAAATCTATAATGGGGTGGAGAATTTTGTAAAGTTAGTCTACTTTTTCAATCATACCTTTTAGTGGGAGGGTGAAAAATTGGCAGAGTATGTTACCCTCCTAGTTTAAGATCATTCATCAGGTCATCATAAAGGATAGAATGTAGACAGAAGCCACAAGCAAAGCAATATTAAATATTAAAAGTCCTGAAAGGGGCACAACCTTACAACCTTTGGATCCCATTACACTTAAGCTGGGGGCAAGGGACCAGAGAATCCCATTGACCTATTAAAAAATTAGGAAGACGATTATAGAGGGCACAACTTTATACGCTGCTAATACCCATTGTATTTGTCTATTTCCTCCAGTTTCATTGAGAATTGCTGTGATCTATCGGCCCCCTGGACCGGTATCAAACTTCCTTGACGACTTCTCTGCCTGGCTACCCTACTTTTTCTCCTCTGACATTCCAACAATCATTCTTGGAGACTTCAACATCCCTGTTAATCTTAACACTCCTGCCACTTCTAAGCTGCTGAGCCTAACCTCCTCTTTTGACCTAAAACAATGGACAAGTGCTTCTACTCAATCTGTTGGCAACTACCTTAACCTCATCTTCTCCTACCTATGCACTCCGCACACCCTCTCCAATATTCCCTTTCCTCTATCTGATCACCACCTTATTAGTTTCACTCTCTCCTTGTCTTGCCTCCTCCTTGCCTTCCAAATACCAAACTATTACCCGTAGAAACCTTAGCCATTTTAATCCTTCTCTTCTTTTTTATGCTACAGATTGTCTCTATGACAAAATCTTATCCTTGTCCTGCCCCAACTTGGCTACTTCTGTCTACAACAGTTCACTGTCAGCCACCCTGGATACCTTTGCCCCCCTCACTACACACAGATTAAGGCCCCGATCACTACAACCCTGGCAGACAGACAATACCAGAAGCCTCAAAAAAACATAGCCACACTCTTGAGCGTCTGTGGCGTAAAACGAAGTTGCAGCAAGACTTCAGCCCATATAAATCTGCCCTCAAAAAATACCATTCCTGCCTCCACACTGCCAAACAGACCTACTTTATCACTCTCATTAACACCCTCTCACGCAGTCCCCTTCAACTCTTTTCTACATTTACCACTCTACTTTGTCCTCTATTACCCCCACCCACTAACTTACTGCCCAGGAGATTGCTAATCACTTCAAAAATAAGATTGAGACAATTCATCTCGATCTCAACTCTATATACATCTGGCTCACTTTACACTACACTACTTGTCCTCCTGCACAATCAATACTTCCCTCTTTTAACCCAGCTACTATAGAGGAAGTCACTAAACTTTTTCCTAATGCGCCCCTCACCTCCTGCACCCTGGACCCTGTTCCTTCTCAAATACTACGGTCACCATCTGACTCAATCCTATACTCCTTAACTCATATCTTCAACCTCTCATTCTCTACTGGCATCTTCCCCAACCCTCTAAAACATGCGCTAGTCACTCCCATACCAAAAAGGCCTCAGACCCCACCAATCTTAACAACTTAAGACCCATCTCTTTACTCCCTTTTGCCTCCAAACTCCTTGGAACGTTTAGTCTACAACCGACTGAGCGACCACCTCATTGAGAATAACCTTCTTGATCCCCTTCAGTCTGGATTTTGTCCACAGCACTCCACTGAAATTGCCCTCTTAAAACTCACAAACGACTTACTAACAGCCAAAACCAATGGTCATTATTCCATACTCTTACTCCTGGACCTTTCTGCTGCCTTTGATACAGTCGACCACCCCCTCCTCATCAAAAAACTCAATTTGCTTGGTCTCCAAGGCTGCACTCTCCGTTGGTTTGAATCTTACCTATCTCATTGCACCTTCAGTGTCACTTACAACTCCACTTCCTCTTCTCCAACTCCCCTTTCCGTTGGGGTCCCCCAAGGTACTATCCTTGGACCTCTACTATTCTCGATCTACACGTCCTCCCTGGGTCAGCTGATAGCCTCCCATGGCTTTCACTACCATTTGTATGCCGATGACACCCAAATCTATCTCTCTGCCCCTCAGCTCACCCCATCAATCTCCTCACGCATCACTGATCTACTAAAAGACATATCAGCCTGGATGTCAAACCACTTCCTCAAACTTAATCTATCTAAAACTGAGCTCTTAATATTTCCTCCCCCACGTGCCCCTTCCCCTGACTTCTCTGTCAAGATTAATGGCACATCTCAGTCCGTCCCCGCATGCAAGGGTGCTAGGGGTAACCTTAGACTCTGAACTGTCCTTTCAGGCCCACATCCAATCCCTGTCCAAATCATGCCGCCTTAGCCTCTGCAAAACTTCCAGAATACGCCCCTTTTTAACTAATGTCACCACCAAACTTCTTATTCACTCCCTGGTCATCTCTGGCTTCGACTACTACAACTCCCTCCTCATTGGATTACCTTTACATAGACTATCCCCCCTTCAGTCCATAATGAATGCCGCTGCCAGACTCATACACCTTAACAGCCATTCAGTGTCCTCCACCCCTCTCTGCCAATCCCTCCACTGGCTTCCACTCACCCAACGAATAAAATTCAAAGTACTAACAATAATTTACAAAGCCATCCATAACTCTGACCCCGCTACATCACTAACCTAGTCCCAAAATACCAACCAAGACGCTCTCTTCGGTCATCCCAAGACCTCCTGCTCTCTAGCTCCCTTGTCACCTCCTCCCATTCTCGCCTCCAGGATTTCTCCAGAGCTTCTTTCATCCTTTGGAACTCCCTACCCCAATCTGTCCGACTGTCCCCTAATCTATCCATCTTTTCCCTGACAACCCTTCTCTTCAAAGAAGCCTATCCTGCTTCTAACTAATACTGTTTTACTTCATCCATCAGCTCATCTCCCCACAGCTATTACCTTTTGTATCAATTGACCCTTCCTTTTTAGATTGTAAGCTCTAACAAGCAGGGCCCTCTGATTTCTCTTGTACCAAATTGTAATGTAGCTGTAATGTCTGCCCTCATGTTGTAAAGCACTGCGCAAACTGTTGGCGCTATATAAAACCTGAGGAATAATAATAATTGAATATGCGATAAATGAAAAATTATACAGCATAATATGATATTGTTTTCTTCAATTTGAAAGTGGTTGTAAACCCTAACAAACCACTTTGACCTACATGGTTTAGGAGATATTTACTAAAAGACAGGCACTGCGCGCAGGCGCACTATCCGTTATATGCCGTTCGTGGCGGCTCCCGTGCGCATGCGCGGGAGTGACATCATCGCTGCTCCGGCGCTGTGAGTGGCCGGAGCAGTGACACCCGGAGGAAGATGGACACTCTGTACTACAGGGGACAGCGATGACATCGCTGGATCCTGTGTCAGGTAAGTGACACATAATGGGCTACTATGCGATGCATAGTAGCTCATTATGCTTTACCTTTGCAGGGAGACAAAGGAAGTAAACCCATCAGGATTTACTTACTCTTTAATAATCAGATAGACCCTGAATTACCCTGAAGAAGCGGAGATATTACTTTGCGAAACACGTTGGATGATTCTACATATTGATGTGTATATCTCTGTATGTAACTATTAATTTTTGTATCCATTAAACTTGGTTTTAAAGCAACGTTGTGCTCACCTCATTGTGAACTGTGCATCCTTAAAAGTCCTACCTCTAGGGGACAGTCTCCCAACTTTGTACAAATCATATAATAATTGGATGTGAATATAACATCTGTCCCTAGAACTGGTAACATACCTTGAAAAATATAGTCATATACCATTTGCATTTGAGGCTTATTAGCTTACAAATACATTTTTACTTTTTGTTTATCTATTGACAACTTTATAATATTGGCTAACAAGTCATTTTCATGCTGGTTGGTTGTTGACCATTTGCGCATAGAGATGGCATTCACAGGTGGCTATGCTTTAAATGGCAAAAGGGTCTGGAATCTAGAAGAGGTAGACCTTATAGGCAGAATGTGAATGGAGAGACTAGGATTTATGGATCTGAATCTGACTCATCTGTGTCTTCTATTTCTTCACAGAGATCAAACATTACAACACAAAGAAAAAGTTGGAAGAGGGCGACCACGTAAGCAGTGTAATGGTGGTGGGTATGATTCACAAGGTATTAGTAGCAAAAAAAACACCATTTCACCTCTGAAATCCCCATTAGGATCCATCAAGAAACTTTTATCTGCAACCCCTAACAACTCACGTAGTGCACAGGTGGCAGGTTCAACACAACTATCTATGTTTAAAGGTGACATTAACATTAAGAGTTGGGAGCCATCTCAAAAAACTCTAGCCAGCAGGTCCCTAACGTGGAGAAGCTCCCTCTAGATCAGGCAAGGGGACCAACCATCCCAGTGACGTAGTTGCCAGTGAAATGGACGAATATGCAAGGATATCGCACACATGGCCAGACATCTATGGAGCCTGCTTATTGGTTTTTAGATATAGATATATATATACTCTGTACTTTTTTTTTTTTTTTTCCACATTCAGATATATGAGATATACATTGAGATATATGTAGCAATAACTAGCACTGTATCAGAAGGAGACTTGCACATCTCAAATTCCTGTTTATGATATTATAACATGGGCTTTGTTTTGCACGGAGCACTTTAATATCACCAGATAGATATAAGGATTATTGCCTACAGTATCTATTCACTTTAAGATTGAAGATTATCACCATTGGTTATCCTAAATTTTCTAATTGTTGTTGGTTTGTACACTTTTGGCTTTACACATTTTTATGGTAGATTTATTTATGGTTTATTTACGTAAGATAAATTGCATATTACTGTTTTTTTAGTAGCTCTATCCCCTCTAGGTAGCGCAACACCATTCTCTGCTATAGTATACAAAGAGGTGGATAATATGTCTTTTAGGAAATCCTCCAATACTAATTTGACGCAATCCCAGTGTAGTGCTCTACATGACCTCATCCACAAGGGCCGCATTGTTATCAAACCCTCTGATAAGGGTGGCAATGTGGTCGTTATGGATAGAGAAAGGTATGTCAACATGTGTGAGTTAATCTTACACAATGTGGTATGGTATAAAGTAATCCCTAATCAACTGGTGGATGATTTAAAGTGGTTGTAAACCCTTATAAACCACTTTTCACTACAGGTACAAGTCTATAATGAGGCTTACCTGTAGCTACCATGGACATCTCCTAAACCTGCATGGTTTAGGAGATATCCCCGTATCACATGAGCATTGAAGCAATGGCTCATTCGTACCGTTGCTTCAGCTAACGTGCCATTATCGGCAGCTCCCGCATGATGTCTTTGCAGCTCTGGCCAATCACAGCCAGAGCCTGCGATACCTGGAAATTATTTTGGGAAACATGTCGCCGGGCAGAGCAGTGTGCCGGGACTGCTGCAGGGGGCTTCGATCTAAGGTGAGTATTTCATAATCAGCTAGTATGCTATGCATATTAGCTCATTATGCCTTTGTTTTGTAGTTTTTTTTGTGGGTTTACAACCACTTTACGGTTGGAATTTAAGGCTCTTATTGATGATGCCTATCACAAGGGCATGATCCATAGGGACCTATTTGACTGTATAGATGTTAAGTGGCTTGTGACCCCAACGTTTTACACCCTCACCAAGGTGCACAATTGTCTAGTCAAACCTCCTTGGCGTCCCATGGTCTCAGAAATTGGTTGTTACACTGAAATGGCCAGTAGATACTGTACATCGATAGCTAGTTGAGACCCTACATGAGATTATCCTCTTATCTCAAAGACACCCTTGACTTACTTAAAGCTGTTAAAGGCCTCAATGTCCCACTGGGTTCTTACCTAGTAGCTATTGATATTGAGGTGCTGTATTCAAACATCCCTCACCACCCTTCTCTGACGAGGCTGTGTCAGGCTATCTTCACCACATTCTCTTGTGGCGTTGATATATTGATGATGTGCTTATGATATGGATGGGCTCTCCATTGGACCTGCAACAATTTATGTCCTTTATCTCCAAAACTGATTATAATGTAAAGTTTACTATGCAGTTTGATGCACAGAGCATACCAGTCCTAGACCTAAGAGTATTTCTGAACCGGATGGATCCATCCACACAAACCTGTACCATAAAGAAACTGCAGGTAACACCATTTTGCACTATAATAGCAATCCCCTTCGCTCCCTGGTGTGGAGCATCCCCTTCAGCCAATACCTTAGGTTGTGGAGGAACTGTGCCAGGGAGGAGGATTTTGAAACTGAAGCTAAAGCTCTATTCCAGCGATTATTAACCCAAGGTTATAGCAAAAAGATTCTAAAACGAGCATATCAAAGAGCCAAGTCGAATCAGAGAGAAAAAATATTTTTGCAACTATGGCCCACCCCGCTCAAAACACAACCAAGGTGATCACAAAATTCAGTGCTCATCTGGAGAAATTTCAGGCAGTATTGGCCCACCATTGGCACTGTCTGAGAAGTGTTATCTCTAAATATGTGAACAACAGACCCGAGGTGGTGTTTCGTTGAGCCCGCTCAGTTAGAGACAGTTTGGTCCATAGCCATTACTCATCTTTAGAGTCTGACAGAGGAGCTGTGGGAGGTGTAGGCACCTACCACTGTGGAGGGTGTGATCAATGCCCCTGGGTGAGGGAGGGTAATACCCTCTCACTTCCAATCTAAATCCTATGCAGACTGTCAATCAGTGGGAGTGGTATATATAGCGCACTGCACCTGTGGAGCATTTTACATATAAAACAGAGAATATAAGATATAAAAGCCAGAGAAGGAGCATATATCAAATTCATTAAAAATTACATGTTTTATTAAAGTATCACAGTATTAAAAAGACAAAAAATGTCTATCATATGAGGATCGATCATATTAGTACTCTCAACGTTCTTGCTAGTCAATCCTATGTTATGTACAGCCATACACAGCTCCTGTTATTTTAATAAGTAGATAGGTGCAAGGGCACCATATTTTTTATATTTTTAATACTGTGATATTTTAATAAAACATGTAATTTTTTATGAATTTGATGTATGTATGAGCCTTCTCTGGCCTATATAGTCCGATATCTTTTTGGTTTGGTTGTGTCAGGACTGGGCTTAGCCCTTCCTTTTCTGAGCTGGCCGCTCTGCTGTCGGCTAATTGCCAGCTCCTGTCTCTCCACAGTGATTCACCTGTTGATGATATCCTGCTCGTCAGTCCTGCCTACTTACGCCATCCAACCCAGATGATCTTTGCCTTCGCCTTGGTCACATCTCTAGAGATGCTTTCCTGTGATCCTGTTAAAGACTTGCTTGGCTGACATTCTTTCTGGCTCCAGATTCTTCTTGCTGTTCTACTACCGTCATCTCTGGCTCCCTGACGTTTAGGCTTGTCTGACTATCCATTCTGGTTCCTGAACTCTGGCTATGTTTAGACTACGTTTACTCTGTTTACTTTTTTTTATTATTATTAAACCCATAAGATTTAACTATACTTCTGTCTCAGTCTGATTCATGGTTTCTGACAGTAAGTGAAGGCCATGAATTCAGAAGATGCGGTCAATCCACTTGTTGGTAATATTTTTTCCAGATTGGATGAGCAGGATCACCGCATGGATCAGTTTGCCATGGTGTTACAAACGCTCCTGAGTAGCACGGCTCACCTGGAATCTCCCACTGTGGCTGCTCCAGTACAACCTATGTTGCAGGCCGTCCCAGTTGCTGCTCCGGTACAAACTGTGTTGCAGGCCATCTATGTTGCTGCTCCAGTCTCTGTGCAGGCACACGCCTCGAGTATTACCTCTATAAGAGATATGTCTGATTCCATTCTGGTTCCCCAGCAATTTGGGGGGTGATCCAGTCCAATGCAGAGGGTTTCTCAACCAGGTTGAGATATACTTTGAGATGCTGCCCCAGGCGTTTCCCACAGACAGGAGCAACGTAGGTTTCGGAATATCTTTGCTTTCTAAGAGAGCCTTGGCCTAGGCCAACCCTCTACGGGAGATGCAAAAACCTGTTGTCTTGAGTTACCCTGAGTTTGTGGCTTCCTTTAAAAGGAACATTCCTGCACGCTCTGTTTCTGCTGCCAAGTGCCTCATGTCCATCAGAGTACGATTACGCCATTAAATTCCGTAATCTGGCAGCAGAGGTTGCTTGGAACAATGAGTCCCTTGTGGCTACTTTTTCTCGTGGTCTCTCGGATACTATCAAGGATGAGATAGCCGCCCGAGATATACCCACTGAGCTGGAGAAGTTGATCACGTTTGCCATCCTCATTGACTCCATACTCAGAGAAAGACTCTCTTTTAAGGACTGCTTGCGGAAGCCTCCTGTATGTTTGTCTCCAAGCTTTGCAGTCCCACCCCTGTCGGTCAGTGAAGATGAACCCATGCACTTGGGCTTCACGTGTCTCTCTGCGGATAAGAGAACCCTTAAAGAGGAAGTAAACCCTGATGAGTTTACTTCCTCTTTCATTCCCTGCAAAGGTAAAGCATAATGGACTACTATGCATCGCATAGTAGTCCATTATGTGTCACTTACCTGACGCAGGAGCCAGCGAAGTCGCCACTGTCTCCTGTAGTCCGCCGCATCCATCTTGTTGGTGGCGTCTCGCAGCTCCGCCGCTGTCATTCGGCGAAGCTGCGATGACGTCACTCCCGCGCATGCGCACGGGAGTCGACACGTGCGGCAGCTCCATTCTTGGAAATGCCGCGCTCAGTGCGCCTGCGCGCCGCTATCTACGGTGCATGCGCCGTAGACAGCGGTGCCCGTTTTCGGGCAAATATCTCCTAAACCATATAGGTTTAGGAGATATTTCTTTGACCTACAGGTAAGCCTAGATTAAGGCTTACCTGTAGGTCCAAGTGGTTTGTAAGGGTTTACAACCACTTTAAGCCCCATACACACTATCAGATTATCTGCTGAGTTTTTCCTTCAGATTTACCAAAACCATGTAGTAGAAGGGCCTGCCTGATTGCATACACATTGAAACTCCTAAGGTTTGTCCTCATATTATATGGTTTTGGTAAATCTGAAGGAAAAACTCAGCAGATAATCTGATAGTGTGTATGGGGCTTTAGGAGGAGTGAGAGATTGTGCCTTTATTGTGGCCAGGCAGGTCACTTTTTGAAGTCTTGTCCTACTCATCCAGAGAATGCCCGAACCGTGAGGTCCTGTCACGGACAGACCTTAGTGAAGGGGTTAAATCTGCTTAGATCTGGACAATCGGTAGAATTCTTTCGGCGCTCCGGAAGCATCCAATGCAGACAAGAGTCATTGAATGAATGCTTGGTTTTAAAAATAGTAAGAATCACATATTTATACAAATTATGGACAAATTTACAACTTAAAGAAAAAGGAAGGAGGGAGAACAGAGTTCATCACATGACACATAATTCATATGCAAACATATAGCCTCTTAGACATAGCCTAAACTAGTATTTTAGCTGACGGGTTATCTAAAAGCATAATTTAACTATGTAATGCTGATGTTCTGACTTTGTCCGAAGACATCATTTCAAAACCAGTGCTTACCGGACCTTATCTATATTGTGGCCATCATGACAAACACGACCCTAAAATTAGAGATATTCCGCTGTCAGCTATATTAAAGTTTTAGTCATGTTAACTCTTTCTTCTCCTTCACTTAGGTGGCCAGGCAGGTCACTTTTTGAAGTCTTGTCCTACCCGTCCAGGGAACGCTCCGAACTTTGAGGCCCTGTCATGGACAGACCTTAGGTGGTGTTGTTTCGTCCCCAGTGATCCAGAAGGATAAGCCCCCGGTTTCGGTTACCCTTTCTTGGGCTGAGTCGTCCGTCAAGATACAGGCTCTAATCGACTCTGGGGCTGTAGGCCTGTTCATTGATGCTGTCTTCATATTAAAGCACTTGATTCTGCTGCAGCGTTACCTTTTACCTTTGAGGTTCATGCTTCTGAGACTGGAGTTGGCGCCCTTCTGTCCCAACGTCCTACCTCTGAGAGCACTATGCATCCTTGTGGCTACTTTTCTAAGAAATTGACACCTGCGGAGTTCAATTATGAGATTAGTGGCAGAAAGTTGTTGGCGATCATTTTAGCCCTGAAAAATGGAGACATCTCCTTCAAGGGACAACTGTGCCGTTTCTCATTCTTACTGACCATAAGAATCTTACATTCTTGTCTGAGGCCTCTCTCGCAGAAGGGCACAATGTGCTCTTTACTTTTCTAGTTTCAATTACATTTTCTAATTCTTACCTGGTACTAAGAATGTAAGGGCTGACTCTTTGTCATGACAATTTTCCTCCACTTCCAAGATGGAGTCAGTTCCGGTTCCTGTGATTCCTCCTGATCGTATTCTGGCTACAGTTCACACTAGTCTCACTTCTCCTTTGGGTGACACAATTCTTGCTGCTCAGGTTCATGCTCCTTCTGTGAAACCTTGTGACCACTGCTTTGTCCCAGAGAGTCTCTGTACTACCGTGGTCCAGACTTACCATTCTCCCAAGGCTGCTGGACACCCAGGGAAGAATCAACTCTTTTGGGCCATTTCCAAATTCTGGTGGCCTAGTCTAAGTGCTGATGTAACTGCCTTCTTAGCTGCTTGTTCCATGTGTGCTCAGAGTAAGACTCCACGACATCTTCCAGTGGGCCTCCTACAACCCATACGCGATGGAGAGAGGCCCTGCACCCATCTGTCTATGGATTTAATTGGGCAACACAGTTATCCTTATGGTGGTTGACTGACTGGTTCTCGAAAATGTCTTGTATTCCACTTAAGAAGTTGCCCACTTCTAAGGAACTGGCTTTCATTTTTGATCGGAAGATCTTTCGCTTACGTGAGCTACCCAAAGTGATTGTCTTGGACAGGGGTAGTCAGTTTGTGTTCCGATTCTGGCAAGCCTTTTGTTCACAGTTGGGAATTTGGCTTGCTTTCTCCTCTACGTTTCACCCACAGTCTAATGGGGCCGCAGAACCAGCCAATCAGTCCTTGGAGCAATTCTGACGTTGCTATATTTCTGACCATCATGACAGCTGGTCGGACCTATTGCCATGGGCAGAGTTTGCTCACAATAGTGCCTTGAATTCTGCTTCCTGACTGTCCCCATTTATGGCGAACTGTGGTTTCCAACCTTCCATTTTGTCTGACTCATTTGTGCCACAGAGTATTCCTGCGTTAGAGGAGCATCTCCGTTGTCTTCATTCCACTTGGGCTCAAGTCCAGGAGGCTTTGCGACATGCTAATGATAGGTACAGACTCCATGCTCACTGCGCCTTCCTACCAGGTTGGAGACTGGATCTGGCTGTCATCTCGCAACCTCCGACTTCGTGTTCCCTCTCTGAAGTTCACATCTTGGTTTATTAGGCCTTTCTGTATTCTTTGCATTGGAAAGGGTACGGTCCAGAGGAACGCTCTTGGGTCTCATCCTCAGATGTACAAGCCCCTGTCCTCCATCGTGATTTCCATAGATGTTTTCCCCTCAAGTCTGGTGGTCCTCTGAGAGAGAGGGGTCATTGAGGAGGGGGTACTGTCAGGGCTGGGCTCAGCCCTTCCTTCTCTGAGCTGGCCACTCAGCTGTCGGCTAATTGCCAGCTCTCCACAGTGACTCACATGTTGACGATATCCTGCTTGTCAGTCCTGCCTACTTGTCAGAGCTGGCTTAGCCCTTCCTTCTCTGGGCTGGCTGCTCAGCTGTCATCTCTCTCCACAGTTACCCAGCTGTTCCGGATCCTGCTCGTCTGACCTGCCTACTTAAAGCTGTCCAGCTCACTTCATCTTGGCCTTCGCCTTGGTCACATCACAATAAACCATCTCCTGTGTTCCTGTTTAAAGACTGGCTTGCTGACATCCCTTCTGGCTCCTTAGCTTGCTTGCTGTTCCTCTACTTGGATCCCTGACTTCTGGCTTGGCTGATTACCTGATTTGGTTACTGAACTCTGGCCTGGCTGACAACTCGATCCGGTTACTGGACTCTGGCTATGCTTTGACTACACTTACTCTATTTACCTTTTTATTAATAAACAAGTGTGATTTAATTGTACTTCTGTCTCGGTCTGGTTCGTGGTTTCTGACACTACTTAAGCCGTCCAGCCCAGATGATCTCTGCCTTCGCCTTGGTCACATCTCTAGAGATGCTCTCCTGTGTTCCTGTTAATGACTTGCTTGGCTGACATTCATTCTGGCTCCAGATCCTGCTTGCTGTTCTACTACCCTCATCTCTGGCTCCCTGACGTTTTGGCTTGTCTGACTATCCGGTTCATGAACTCTGGCTATGTTTTGACTATGTTTACTTTGTTTACTTTTTTTTATTATTATTATTAAACAAGTGAGATTTAACTGTACTTCTGTCTCAGTCTGATTCATGGTTTCTGACAGGTTGTTGTGTATACAGTGACGGGTGTTGGCCATGAGTGTCACAATAACTTCTATATACAGTATCTCACAAAAGTATGTACACCCCTCACATTTTTGTAAATAAATTATTGTATGTTTTCATGTGACATCACTGAAGAAATGACAGAGTATACGATATATATATGAGTGTACAGCTTGTATAACAGGTGTAAATTTGCTATCCCCTCAAAATAACTCAACACATAGCCATTAATGTCTAAATCACTGGCAAAGAAAATTGAGTACACCTCTAAGTTTCAATATTTTGTGTGGCCACCATTATTTTCCAGCATTGCCTTAACCCTCTTGGGCATGGTGTTCACCAGAGCTTCACAGGTTGCCACTGGAGTCCTCTTCCACTCCTCCATTATGACATCACGGAGCTGGTGGATGTTAGAAACCTTGCGCTCCTCCACCTTCCATTTGAGGATGCCCCACAGATGCTCAATAGGGTTTAGGTCTGGAGATGTGCTTAGCCAGTCCATCACCTTTACCCTCAGCTCCTTTAGCAAGTCAATGGTCATCTTGGAAGTGTGTTTGGGGTCGTTATGTTGGAATACTGCCCTGCAGCCCAGTCTCCGCAGGAAGGGAATCATGCTCTGCTTCAGTATGTCACAGTATATATTGGCATTTATGGTTTCCTCAATGAACTGAAGCTCCCCAGTGCCAGCAGCACTCATGCAGCTCCAGACCATGACACTCCCACCACCATGCTTGACTGTAGGCAAGACACACTTGTCTTTGTACTCCTCGCTTGGTTGCCAACACACACACTTAACACCATCTGAACCAAATAAGTTAATTTTAGTCTCATCAGACCACAGGACATGGTTCCAGTAATCCATGTCCTTAGTCTGTTTGTCTTCAGCAAAATGTTTGCACCCTTTCTTGTGCATCTTCTTTAGAATAGGCTTTCTTCTGGAACAACAGCCATCCAGACCAATTTGATGCAGTGTGCAGCATATGGTCTGAGTACTCTCCATTCACACAGCAAATTTACACTGTTGCCGATCAACATTTGTGTTAGACGTTCCTGTTTGTGCCGTGTGCTCTTTTTTTGTTCCATTTACCAACTTGGCTTTCTCCTGACCATCTCCTGACCATGCCTGTTTGTTATTCCCAACCTTCGAATTGTCTTGATCCCTGTCTGCTTGTTGCACCGACCTTGGCCTGCCTACTGACCATTTCTCATTGTCCTGTGCTGCAGCTTCCTCTCCATTGTCCAGAGCCAGCCGTGAGTGTGAGCTGGGAGACCATAGGGGCCGTGACCTGGAGTCAGCTGCAGCATTGTCCATCCTCGCCATCAGAGGCTCTGGTGAAAACCTGCTGACTCTTAGACCCCGCACCCTGGGGAATCTTATGCTCGAACTGCTTGTCCAGGACTGTGGCTTCAACCCTGTGTGGCTGCGTCCCAGAACCCTCAGCAGTCAGCTGTGGGGTCCACAATCTCCATGGGGTGTTCCTAGTCCTTTGGACCGCAAGGAACTTGACTTTGTATTCTGCAAAAAATCAACTGAGGTGCTTTCTCCTCACATGTACTTTGACTTGACTATTGACCTTGTTCCCGGAGCAACTCTTCCCGGGGGTCATAACCCACCATTTTTTCATCCCAGAGACCCAGACCCATGTCAGAGTATGTCACTGAAAATCTAGAGAAAGTGTTTATTAAGCCCCGTACACACTATCAGATTGTCTGCTGAGTCCTTCAGATTTACCAAAACCATGTAGTAGAAGGGCCTGCCTGATTGCATACACATTGAAACTCCTAAGGTTTGACCTCATATTATATGGTTTTGGTAAATCTGAAGGAAAAACTCAGCAGACAATCTGATAGTGTGTACGGGGCTTTAGGAAATCTTCATCACCTGCAGGGTGATATCTTAAGACCCCGCATTAACTATCAAGGCTTAAATATGGTGACAATCAAAAATTGATACCCCTTACCCTTAATATCTGAACTATTCAAAAGATTGAAAGGTGCATCCATTTTTGCCAAGTTGGATCTCAGAGGTGCATACAATCTGATTCAGATACAGGAAGGTGATGAATGGAAAACGTTTAAACACTAGAGATGGGCATTACGGATACTTGGTTATGCCTTTTGGTTTGTGTAATGCCCCAGCTGTGTTCTAAAACTTTGTCAACAAAATCTTCAGGGATCTGCTTTATCAATTTGTTGTCATCTATCTGGATGATATTCTCATCTTTTTAGAAAATCTGCTTGTCCACAGAAACCATGTCCGGATTGTACTTCAGCGCCTTAGAGAAAATAATCTGTATACCAAGCTGGAGAAATTTTCTTTTGAATGTTTGAAACAGGTCCTGTTTCTGGGATGCTTTGTCTCTAGTTTGGGTCTTTGTATGGATCCTGGAAAAGTCTCGGCCATTACCAACTGGCCTCTTCCTGCCAGCTTCAAGGCCACACAGCGCTTTCTTTGGTTCACAAATTATTAGGCAGTTCAATAGGAATTACTCTTCCATTGTTGCGCCTATTATTGCCTTGACCAAGAAGGGTGCGAATGCTAAGGAGTGGTCCCCTGAAGCTGTATCTGGGTTTCATTATTTGAAACATGCCTTTGTTTCTGGACCTCTCTTGAGGAGACCTAATCCTGGGGATCCATTTTTTGCGATTCGCCCATCCTCTCCGCCCGCACAGTCCCAGCCCGCCCGCACAGTCCTTGCCCATCTTTTCAGTCCCTGCCCGCTCTGCCCATCTTCTCCGGCTCCGCCTTCACTCACAGTTCCTGTCCATCTTCTCTGTCACCGCCTGCATTCACGGGCACAGTCGCCATCCGATCTGCCAATCTTTTTGGGCTTCACCTTCACTCACAGGCCCCGCCCATCCTCTCTGCTCACCTGAGCAAGACCAAGCAAGAAGGGGGAACCAAGTGATCTGCAGGTGAGTGGCGCCCATTCCTCAATATCAACACTGCCACTGATCCCCCCCCCCCACACACCACCACTATTGCCCCTGATACCCCCACACACCACCACTATTGCCCCTGATACCCCCACACACCACCACTACTGCCCCTGCTACCCCCAAACCACCACTACTTCCACTGATACCCCCACACCACCACTACTGCCACTGATGGGCAGCACAGTGGTGTGGTGGTTAGCACTCTCACCTAGCAGTAAAAAGGGTCGCTGGTTCGCATCCCAACCATGACACTACCTGCCTGGAGTTTGCATGTTCTCCCTGTGCATGTGTGGGTTTCCTCCGGTTACTCCAGTTTCCTCCCACACTCCAAAGACATGCAGATAGGTTAATTGGCTTCTGTCCAAAATTGGCCCTAATATATGAATGGGGACCTTGGATTGTGGGCTCCTTGAGAGTACAGACCAATGTGAGTGTGCAATGTACAATGTGCAATGTACAGGGATAGGGACAATTGTGGACACCTCACTCGGGTTGAACTGGATGGACTGGTGTCTTTATTCAACCTTACTAACTATGTAACTATGATACCCCCCCCCCCACACCACCACTATTAACACTGACACCCCCCACACCACCACTACTGCCACTGATACCCCCCACACCACCACAACCACTGCTGCCACTGATCCACCCCACCATGACCACTACTGCCACTGATCCCTTCCCGCAACCACCAACTTTGCCACTGATACCATTCCCCTCCCTACTCATCCCATCCCACCCACCTAACCACCACCCTCGCCACGGATCCCATCCTCCCACCACCGCTGCCACTCATTTCATCCAATGTCCCCCACCGCTGCCACTCATCCCATCCCCCTCCAACCATCACCCTTACCACTGATCTCATTCCCCCCACCACCTCTGCCACTCATCCCATCCCCCCACCACCACCGCTACTATTGATCCCATCCCCACCCAACCAGCACTGCTGTCACTGATCCCATTCCCCCCCACCGCTGCCACTCATCCCATCTCTCCCTCACCACTGCCACTCATCCCATCCCCCACCACCGAGGCCACTGATCCTATTCCCCCCCCCCCCCCCCCCACCACCGCTGCCACTCAGTGGCGTAACTACCGGGGTCACAATTGCAATAGCGCACATGTTGCCCCTGAACACCTGGATGGGGGGGGTGGACATTTAGAGGAACAAATCTCCTAAATTTTTCTCCTGCAGCCACTAAAAGTCTGTTTCTCCTCCTCTCCCTCTGATAGGCATTAAGTGGCTGCAGGAGGAAACTGAGGAGATTTGTTACCCCTCCTATCCAGGTCCTGCTGCCCCCGGGATCAGTGGGAAGGGCCCTGGCTGGAGGTCAGGGGGGCCCTCCATGGTTTCTTCCCCCGGGGCCCTGAAGGTTCTAGTTACGCCACTGGTTGTGGTGTACTAGTGTGGGGTTCAAAGATATAATGCAGGCAGGGAAGAGGTGATTCAACACCTTCTCATCACCTGCCTAAATGATTTGCTCTTCAGAGGGCAAAACTAGTGTGCAGGAGCCAAAAGGGCTAAAGATGGAGCTGGCAGATGCAGGAAAGGGACAGAACACACAGATCTTATGGATTCATTTCTCCCTAGCACAGAAGTCTCTGTAATAAACATTTTTTTCTGATATAAATCAATGTATGAGGTCTGTGTTCTGTCCCTCTGATGCTGAGGATCTAACAGCCTAGTAATTACAACATACATAACTTATAAGGGCATGTTTTCCCCCTGTCCTGTACCCCTATGGAGAACACTGCCCACTAAACCACACACCTATCACTGAAAGCTGCCTGCTACACAACCTTCTTCTCCCCTCCTTAAAGTATACATAAAACTCACATAGGAGTTAGAAAGCTGTGGGGTCTGGCTTCTTTTTCCTCTGGAGCTGCCTGAAATCAAAACAAGGTGGCAGGGGAAGTGGGGAGGAGTTGTAGCACGAGCACAGCATGAGTGGATAATTCTGAGCAGGTGCTTGCAGAATTCCTCCCTCCTTTTGCTGCACAGGGCACATGAATTGGATCCCATAGTTGGCAACACTGTAAAAAAATAAAAATTTAGGGACACTTTTTTTGGCTGTAGGTGGAGTCATATTATAATTAGGGGACGGGGCATGCCTTTTTAGGCGTGGCATAGGGGGGCAGTAAAAATGGGTGTGGTTTACGTGGAAATGGTGGGCTTGGCTTAAATGGGTGTGGCTCAAAGGGGGCGTGGCTAGAGTCCGAGATGAATGAGGGATGGAGGGGGAGGGAGAGAGGGAGAGAAATGGGGGGACAGCAGCCCCAGATCCTACACCACATAAGAAATATATGTATTCCAGAGTTTAACAATCAGCAGATAAAGATACTCCAAACACCTGGTGTTAGCGCTTCAATAATCCCGGCACCATGGTTGTTATGGTGTCAGGATGATTGAAGCGCATTATTTCTATTATTACATTGTAATATAGAATGATATCATTCAACTTACCATAATGCAGAATCAGTGGGACCACTGAGTGTGTCACCTGTCACGTCGCCTGCCACCAGATGCCATCAGGTGCCCCCAGCAGATTCCATTCCTGGATCAGTTGCCCCCAGCAGTGGAGCCCCTCCTCACATCAGGTGTCCCCAGCAGAGTCCGTCCTTACATCAGTTGTCTCCAGCAGCGGAGCCTCTTCTTACATCTGGTGTCCCCAGCAGTGGAGCCACTTCTTACATCAGGTTCCCCAGCAGCGGAACCCCTTCTTACATCAGGTGCCTCAGCAGCGGAGCCCCTTCTTACATCTGGTGTCCCAGCAGCAGAGCCCTCCTTTACATCTGTGTTGTACAGCAGAGCCCTCCTTCACATCTATGTGGTGCAGCAGAGCCCTCCTTTACATCCATGTCCCCAGTGCAGCAGAGCCCTCTTTTACATCTGGGTTGTGCAGCAGAGCCCTCCTTTACATCCATGTCCCCAGTGCAGCAGAGCCCTCCTTTACATCTGGGTTGTGCAGCAGAGCCCTTCTTTACATCCGTGTCCCCAGTGCAGCAGAGCCCTCCTTTACATCTGTGTTGTGCAGCAGAGCCCTCCTTATACATCCATGTCCCCAGTACAGCAGAGCCCTCCTTTACATCTGGGTTGTGCAGCAGAGTCCTTCTTTACATCCGTGTCCCCAGTGCAGCAGAGCCCTCCTTTACATCCCTGTCCCCAGTGCAGCAGAGCCCTCCTTTACATCCGTGTCCTCAGTGCAGCAGAGCCCTCCTTTACATCAGTGTCCCCAGTGCAGCAGAGCCCTCCTTTACATCCCTGTCCCCGGTGCAGCAGAGCCCTCCTTTACATCCCTGTCCCCAGTGCAGCAGAGCCCTCCTTTAATCTGTGTTGTGCAGCAGAGCCCACCTTGTCCCCAGCAGCGGTGATTATGTCTTTCATGCGCAGTGGCAGCTGCATAGTTCCCGGCTTCCACGTGTGTTCAGTGGAGAAAGGAGAGGCTTCTGATCGATCCATGCAGCCAATAGACTTCCATGTACAAGAGAATACTTGTATACTGAAGACAGAAGACTATTGGCTGCCCCTCCTCTCGCCACTGAACACAAGGGGAAATGTACTGGCAGAGGCGACTGTGGCCATTTTTTCCCTAGAACATTCCCGATTTTTCCTGGGACAAAAGCAAAATACCAGGAAATGAGTCGGGACGAGCTCCGATCAGGACGAGAGTCCCAAAATCGGGATTGTCCCGGGAAAATCGGGACTGTTGGCAAGTATGAGATCCTCTAGCCCTGCAACTGGCATCTGTTTGCGATCTCTGGACACTGGCTGAGGGGTGGCAGTGTCACTGGTAGCAGCAGACCCCTTTAGTAGCTCCTGTCAGCGCTGAATGCAGTCTGCCTTCCAGCATGGCTCTGAGCTGAGAGAGTCTCTCTCATGGAACAGCTTAAAGCCCGAGAGCCCGAGATAGAGCCCGAGAGCCCAAGATAGCGTCCGCTGTGTACTGCGCATGCGCAGTACACAGCAACAGATTCTGAAAATAGCCGAGGATGAACGGCGCCTGTGCCGTGACTCCAGGTTCTAGCCCCACCATCCAAGTGGACATAGAGTAGGAATAAAAAAGAGCCCGCTTGGATGGTGGGGCTACCACCTCCACTCATGGCGCAGGCGCCATTCATCTTCGGAAATTTTACTTCTTCTGCCCCGTACTGCGCATGCGCAGTACGGGGCGGACACTATATGATGGCCGGACTGAATATGCCAGAACACCGGCATTGCTGTCTCTCTCTCTCTCTCTCCCTTCCTTCCTCTCTCGCACTAAATGATACACAGCCGATCTGCTCCTTCTCCCCCTCCCCTGTGTATGCTCCAGGGAAGTCAAGTGTGAAGCTAAGGAGCTTACACTTCCCGCGGAACACACAGGGGAGAAGGAGCGGATCGGCTGTGTATCATTCAGTGTGAGAGGAAGGAGGGGAGAGAGAGACATCAATGCCGGCTCTGACGTCACTGGTTGCTAGATGCAAGGCGTTTATAGCAGCCAGTGGCTGGAAATAGACTCAGGAGGTGGAGGAGGGGCCAGAGCCAGCAACACAGCGGCTCAGTCCATACTTGTCCTCTGCATTCCCAGTGTTTTTTTTTTTTTTTTAGTTGGGGACACATAGGGGGCACAGTATAATGTTGGGGGACCATGGCCCCCTTTAGCCCCCCCCGTGACTCCACTCAGGAGGTCTAAAACTGGTCAAGTCAGTAAAGAGAGAGTGGGTGAAACAGATGGATTAGGAGCTCCGCACCAGGCTCATTCATTGATTACCCCCTTTATCTGACCTGCTGGTAAAATAGGGGTCAGATTTTAATGTGAGCAGCTAGGACAGTGATGGTGAACCTTGGCACTCCAGATGTTTTGGAACTACATTTCCCATGATGCTCCGTTACACTGCAGAGTGCCTGAGCATCATGGGAAATGTAGTTCCAAAAAGATCTTGAGTGCCAAGGTTCACCATCACTGAGCTAGGATATCGAGGTGGAGGAGAGCACCAGCACTTTTTATTTGTTGTGCACTATTTGGTGAAGTCTTCGATTTGGAAGCAACTGAAGACTTTTGTCACTTTGGACTTTCAATGTTATATAATTGGAATGTTATAATTGTATGTGTTATTAGCGCAGTACCGTTCTATTCATTTGATCAGGCACTAGCAGCCATTTGGTGGAGGTGTAGTTTTACACCCTATTTTTCACTGAAATGGTACATTTTGCACATTGTATTTTGCACATCTTTTTGCAGCTAAAATTGATCTAGTAATAATCTGATTATTTGCACATTTATATGATTGGCAGCGCAGCACTGTTTTGCTATATATGTAACTAATGTGAAGTGGACACGTTTTCTGTGTTGGCAACAGCCGGAGGGGGGGGGGGAAGGGTATTTGCACTTTTTTTGCACAGTTTTTTAATATTTGTTGTCAACAAGTTTAATTTTTTAGTGCTGATAGAAACTTAGTATATTCATGTCTGTTTCACTATATACACTGCTGAGAGACTGAAAATGTAATATGATTGTGTAGCCATAATTTACAATGTTGTGTGCCTGAAGGCAGCTGGCACATATCTGTAGGATCAGTTGACCATTTTACAACTCGTGTAGCTGGTCACGTACAAGTGTAACATATTAGTTGGAAGTGTCTGCAAGTACAACCACTTGCCGGAATAGCCAAGATTTTACAATTGTCTATAAATAGAAAGCAATTGTAGTACTACCATTTATCCCATTTCAAGTATTTATTTAGTTCACAAACAGTCACATGAAGAAATAAGAATACCCATGTACAGTGGTGTGAAAAAGTGTTTGCCCCCTTCCTCATTTCCTGTTCCTTTGCATGTTTGTCACACTTAAGTGTTTCGGAACATCAAACCAATTTAAACAATAGTCAAGGACAACACAAGTAAACACAAAATGCAATTTGTAAATGAAGGTGTTTATTATTAAAGGTGAAAAAAAATCCAAATCATCATGGCCCTGTGTGAAAAAGTGATTGCCCCCTAAACCTAATAACTGGTTGGGCCACCCTTAGCAGCAACAACTGCAACCAAGCGTTTGCGATAACGTGCAATGAGGCTTTTACAGCGTCCTGGAGGAATTTTGGCCCACTCATCTTTGCAGAATTGTCCTAATTCAGTTACATTAGAGGGTTTTCGAGCATGAACGGCCTTTTTAAGGTCATACCACAACATCTCAATAGGATTCAGGTCAGGACTTTGGCTAGGCCACTCCAAAGTCTTCATTTTGTTTTTCTTCAGCCATTCGGTGGTGGACTTGCTGGTGTGTTTAGGATCATTGTCCTGCTGCAGAACCCAAGTTCGTTTCAGCTTGAGTACACGAACAGATGGTCGGACATTCTCTTTCAGGATCTCTTGGTAGACAGCAGAATTCATAGTTCCTTTTATCACGGCAAGTCTTCCAGGTCCTGAAGCAGCAAAACAGCCCCAGACCATCACACTACCACCACCATATTTTACTGTTGGTATAATGTTCTTTTTATGAAATGCGGTGTTCCTTCTACGCCAGATATACTTGGACACACACCTTCCAAAGAGTTCCACTTTTGTCTCATCGGTCCACAGAATGTTGTCCCAAAAGTCTTGGGGATCATCAAGATGTGTTGTGGAGAAATTGAGACGAGCTTTGATGTTCTTTTTGCTCAGCAGTGGTTTTCTCCTTGGAACTCTGCCATGCAGGCCATTTTTGCCCAGTCTTTTCCTGATGGTGGAGGCATGAACGCTGACCTTAACTGAGGCAAGTGAGGCCTGCAGTTCCTTGGACGTTGTTGTGGGGTCTTTTGTGACCTCTTGGATGAGTCGTCGCTGCGCTCTTGGGGTAATTTTGGGCGGCCGGCCACTCCTGGGAAGGTTCACCACTGTTCCATGTCTTCGCCATTTGTGGATAATGGATCTCACTGTGGTTCGCTGGATTCCCAAAGCTTTGGAAATGGCTTTATAACCCTTTCCAGACTGATAGATCTCAATTACTTTCTTTCTCAATTGTTCCTGAATTTCTTTGGGTCTCGGCATGATGTGTAGCTTTTAAGGATCTTCTGGTGGACCTTACTGTGTCAAGCAGCTCCTATTTAAGTGATGCCTTGATTGTGAACAGGTGTGGCAATAATCAGGCCTGGGTGTGGCTAGAGAAATTGAACTCAGGTGTGGACAACCACAGTTATAGTATGTTTTAACAAGGGGGGCAATCACTTTTTCACACAGGGCCATGATGGTTTGGATTTTTTTCACCTTTAATAATAAACACCTTCATTTACAAATTGCATTTTGTGTTTACTTGTGTTGTCCTTGACTATTGTTTAAATTGGTTTGATGTTCCGAAACACTTAAGTGTGACAAACATGCAAAGGAACAGGAAATGAGGAAGGGGGCAAACACTTTTTCACACCACTATAAATTGTCCACACATTTGAACAGACAAATGTTTGATCTTCATTCAAACAGTACCATGAGATAAAGGCGCTTTACTTGAATATAAACTCAAGAAAAATGTCCCCTTTCAACCATTTATCAACTAGTTTGGCATTAGAGAAATTATTTTTTTCATTTTTGGCACACACTGTAAAAATCGTAATTTTTGCCCATAAAATGACTTAACCACTTCCTGCCCATGACCGTCATATGACGCCCTGGACTTTGAGTGGGGATATCTAAATGATGCCTGCAGCTGCAGGCATCATTCAGATAATAGGATTTTTAAATACAGCTTACCTGTAAAATCTTTTTTCTTGGGAATACATCACAGGACACAGAGGCTTGGTAATTACCATATTTATCGGCGCATAACATGAGCCGATGTATGACAGGCATCCCAAGTTTAGGAGGGAATTTTAAGGAAAATAACTTTTAGGAGGGAACTTTAAGGAAAACAAACTTACATTTAAATGCCCATCAATGCAGCCTTATCGGTGTCCATTTGCAGCCTTGTCAGTGTCATTGCAGCCTTCCAGTTTAAATATGGCACTGCCGTGATACACAGAGCCGGATGTCATGTGTATCTCGGCTCCTCTCGCAGTCCCGCCCTATGATGGACATAACACAGGCGGGACTGGGCGTGACTGTGAGTGGAGCCGAGTGCCGCCGATATACACATAGCCAAGTGTACTTGGCTCCTGTCATGTACCTAGTGGTGAGCCCGGAATGCAGAAGGAGACCTCTCTTGCGTCCCCGACTCACGGCCCTTGATGGTGGCGACAGGAGGCACAGGAGTCAAAGGTAGCACGAGTGCCTGGCAGGATCAACAGCCAGATAATGGATCAAGCTGACTTCAGGAACTGTAGCAGGACAAGCAGGCCTCTGTGGAAGTGGACAGGAACTAGTAAACAGCGGGTAACTGCGCACGCACACGCCCAGGCACCCGCAGGCGCACACAGACAGGCGTTGGATCACTGTCCCCAGCCAGCCTTTCCTAACAGCTCCTCTCAGCTCCACTCACAGTCAGGCCCAATCCCTGCATTATGTCCATCATAGGGCGGGACTGGGTGTGACTGTGAGAGGAGCCGAGCCTAGCTGAGTACACTCAGCTATGTGTATTTCGGCGGCGCTCGCTCTGCTCACAATCGGCGGGGAACGGTGTATAACACGCACCAACGATTTTCCCCTGATTTAAAGGGGAAAAGAGTGCATGTTATACGCCTTTAGGGGATTGGACACTGGTAACCCTAATTACAAGGTGAGTTCCTCCCATATATAACCCCTCCCGAATGGAGAGTACCTCAGTTTTGTAGCAAAGCAATAAGTACCCCAACGTATAATCCCGAAGAGGGGCAAGAGCTCTGTGTCCTGTGATGTATTCCCAAGAAAAGGATTTTACAGGTAAGCTGTATTTAAAAATCCTATTTTCATGTTCATGCATCACGGGACACAGAGGCTTGGTAATTACTTAGTGGAATGTCCTAAAGCAATGCCAAAATTGAGGGGAGGGAGACACAGATCAGAAAATACATAGACTGCCAATGGATAAGAAGATCTATACTGCTGCCTGCAGCACGCTGCGCCTGAAGGCATGCCCTGTTACATCCACCTGATAGAATTTAGGGAATGTATGGACTGAAGACCAAGTTGCCAACTTGCAGATCTGAGCCGTGGAGGCCTGGTGATGCACTGCCCATGAAGCACTAACCACTCTAGTTGAGTGTGCCTTAACCTGAAAAGGAGGAATCTTCTTCTTTATACCATAGGCCTGAATAATAACTTGCCAAATCCATCTAGAAATAGTGGATTTTGACACTGCCTGGCCCTTTCTGGGACCTTCTGGCAGAATAAACAGACAATCAGTCTTTTGTATCTGAGCAGTTGCCTGCAGATAGACACTGACTGCTCTTACAACATCTAGAGAGTGTAACAACTCCTCTTCCGCAGATCTGGAAAAAAGGACAATAGGACCACATTGTGATTCAGAAGAAAATCCTGAAACCACCTTAGGTGAAAAGTCAGTGAGGATGCAACACCACCCTGTCTTTGTGAATAATCAAATATGGCTCATTACAAGAAAGAGCTGCTAATTCTGATAACCTTCTAGCTGAGGAGATGGCTGCCAAAAAGACCAGTTTCTTTGTCTGAACCATTGCACCATGCTTCTTAGTTCTTCTAAGGGTTGTTCTTGCAAAACAGACAAAACCAGATCCCATGGGCACACAGGAGGTTTGACTGGCGGATTCAAGCGCAGTGCCCCCTGAACAAAATCCTGGACCAGGGAATGTGAGGCAAGTGGCCTTTGAAAGAATACTGATAAGGTCAAGATCTGGACCTTGATAGTGCTCAAAGCCAGCCTCATTTCAACGCCTAATTGCAGAAAAGCAAGAATCCTGCTAATGGCATACTTTCTAGGATGCCATCCCCTGGATTCACACCAGGAAACATATGTCTTCCAGATTCTGTAATAGATGAGCCTGGAGACCAGCTTCATTAACCAGAGTGAAAAGGACTGATTTGGAGAGCCCACGGCTTTTCAGAATGTGGGTCTCAGCAGCCAAACCGTCAAATTCAGACTTCGTAAAGGCAGGATAGAATACTGGACCTTGTGACGGTAGATCTGGATGCAGCAGAAGAACCCAAGGTCTTCCCACTGCCATGTTTACGATCTCTGCATACCAAGGTCATCTGGGCCAAGGAATATGCCTTTCTGCCCAGAAAAAAAATGTGATTCACCTCCTTGGTGATTGATATAAGCCACAGCCGTGGCATTGTCGGACTGTATCCGGACAAGATGACCCTGTAGTCTGAAAGTCCAGACCTTGAGCGCTAGATGAAGTGCCGAATTTCCAGAATGTTGATGGGCAAGAGCCTATCGGCTCTGGACCATCTTCCCTGGATGGAAGCTTCTTCCAGAACTGCTCCCCAGCCTAGTAGGCTGGTGTCTATGGTTACGAGTTTCCAAGTACCTGGGTCAAAGGACTTTCCTTTTAGAAGATTCTTGGTCAGTAACCAATTGAGGCTCTGGCTTACCCCTGTCAATAGGCACATTGGAAGATCCAAGACCTGAACCCTCTTGTTCCAGGCAGAAAGGATGCTGCTTTGTAAAGGCCTTGAGTGAAACTGGGCGTAAGGGACAGCCTCGAAAGACCATTTTCCCCAATAGTATCATACATAGTCGGATGGAGGGATTTCTCTTTGCTGTGACTACCCGGACCAAATATTTTATGGCCCTGGCTTTTGATCTGGGTAAGAACACTCTGCTTTGGACTGTGTCTATGACCATGCCCAAATACTCCAGCTTTTTTAGGGGCTGCAAGGAGGATTTCTCTAGATTGAGGACCCAGCCTAGGTACTCTAAGTACTTTACCGTGCAGATAGGGATATTTCCTCATTATCAGAATGCTCATCCCATAGGGAACCCAAAGCAGAGGAAGGGGATCTACCCCTTTTTCTGCTATTTTTAAGGAAGCTGTGACAAAGGTAGTAATCCTTCCTTCTAAACCATCCAATGCAGCCTTTAAAGCATCTTCTGTGACATAAACAGGGACTGAAACCTTGGGAGAGGCTGCAAAACCTGTGAGGCTGCCTCTAGTCTTGCAGGGGGGATGGTATCCTGCAGGCATGTCCTTAACCCCTAGATGTAGGTCGTGATTTTTTGGTGCCTCTTTTACCTCTCCCTCAAGCCTTCTTACAAGGAGACATAGTCCTAAGCTGCAAAGCAGAGGTACTAGTGTAAAGTGCAATCACTGTTGTGTCTCACAATATAAACATTAGCTACAAACTGCACAACCTGATGCCAAGTAGGTGTCTTAGGTCCTCCTGGATCCAATCCACGGAGATGCTTACTGCTCTGAGCTCTGTGTCTCACCACTTACAGGAGCTCTGGCACCTTTAGGCTTTTAAAATAACTGCCACTTTACGCCTGCGCACTGGCACGCTGTGCACACCACATGTGCACGGCAAAGCAAACCACGCCCCCCCTCCTTCCCCCACAAAATCTGCCATAAAAGCACGCCCGGGACCATAATGGCGGCGGCTGGGGCAAGGGGGGAGAAAGGAGACCTTCTGAGGACTGTGTGGGACTCCAGACTGCGTGGGATCCCCCCCTTTCAGTTCATGTGGCAGAGCCTGCAGTGGAGAAGGTGAGCGGCTTCTCAGACCAACTTCACTGAGAGTGTATTCTGGAAGACATGTAAGTATACACCAGGTATGTCTCTTACTCCCTCTAGTGGCGGAAACCAGGTAAGACATACAAACTACTCACAGAAGATAATCCATAATGTGTAAATTTAAGATTGTCTTCACTTACCTTATCCCCGCCACAGGAACTGCTGAGAACAGACAGATTCCAGCCTTCCCCCATCACGGCAGATAGCGTTGTGCCAACCTTCAGGGTTCTGGGTTCCTACTTACAGGATCCTCTTCCCTGGACCTGTAGAATGCTCTGCCATAAACTTTTCGTGCCACTGTTATATTAGTACAAAGCCTGTATCCCAGAGCCCAGACCTCCAAGGAGAGACACATTACTGACAAAACCTTGTTTCTTTTTGTCACGAGGCCCAGGTACCATCCATCTTGGGCGTTTTAGTATTGGCCCGAGGTATGTATCCGGTTGTATAGCTCCTAGGTCCTCGCAGAGACCATTAAACAGAGCTTTTTTTCTTAGCACATCTTCAATGTGACCAACCACCTTAGACACTGGTGAAAAAACTGAGGTACTCTCCATATGGGAGGGGTTATATAGGGGAGGAACTCACCTTGTAATTAGGGTTACCAGCGTCCAAACACCTGAAGGTACTATCTAACCCACTAAGTAATTACCAAGCCTTTGTATCCTGTGATGTATGAACAAGAAATCATCTTTTTCAGCCAGCTATTCCCTGCACTGTAAGAACAATCATAGAGGCAGTTTCTGCTGATTGTTCTTACAGGCGGCGGGAGGTGACCCCTTCCCCCCTCCTACCACCCTCTGGTGCTTCTATCGGCTCACCTGTGCGTTTGGCGAGCTTAGAAGGAATTCACAGAAGTTGAGCATAGAGATTTCTGGTGACCTGATCTCTATGACCTTCAGAGGTCCAGGAGCAACGTTTTGACGTTACGTCCGGGCCGGCGGAAGTAAACATTTCCGGGGACTTGGCTGGAAAGGCCAAGATTGTTTATTTTTTTTGATCTTGATATTTCTACCCTAGAGAAGAGATCTGGGGTCTTATAGACAGGCATTACTGATTGGCATCTGAAGGGCACTGACAGGCATTACTAATGGGGCAATGATTGGCACATTTATGGTTACTGATTGGCACTGTTATGGGCACTGACAGGCGTTGATGGCGCACAGACTGGCAGCTGATGGGAACATCTGATGGGGGCTGTGCTGATAATCAATGTGCTGATTATCACAATAGCCACCCAACCCCCCCCCCCCCCCCCCGACAGAAAGAGCTGATAATCGTTCCCTCTGTCAGTGCAAAACGAGGAAAGCCATTTACTGGCAACTTCCTGGTTCAGAGGCTCCATACCACAATCGGCGATGCGGTGTGTCAGACTGATACACAGCACCACCGACCGCTGAGCTGCGGGCGCACGCGGCATGTTGTCCTGAAAGACGTCATATGACAGTCAGGATAACAAAACCACCGCCCGGCCGTCATTCTGCTATAGGCCGGATGGGAAGTGGTTAAAAAAGTTAGAAATTGATTTTCATTTTTATGAGTGAAATAAGTATTTGATCCTCTATCAATCAGCAAGATTTCTGGCTCCCAGGTGTCTTTTATACAGGTAACAAGCTGAGATTAGGAGCATTCTTTTAAAGGGAGTGCTCCTAATCTCAGCTTGTTACCTGTATAAAAGACACCTGTCCACATTAATCATTAAATTGACTTCTTACAGATGGGAATAGCCACAGATGGATCGAAATTTGGCTGGTCCTGGTGGAACCGTCAAAACTTCTGTCCATCTATGGCCAGCTTTAGTCTTGTGGAGTAGTGATGGGATTCCACAGATCAGTCCCCTTCTAATTAGATAGCGAGCTAAGAAATACAGAAGCCAGATTCCTTTTACTAAGGCAGTCCATAGACGATTCGAAAAACAAATGTTATGTCGAACGAAAATGCTGTTTGTTTGTTTTTTTATACGATTGTGTCATCATTGTTTTGAATTTTGCCCTGCTAAAACAAGAGGTTTTTGTTTATCTGTGAAAGTGATGCAATGTATTTTGACCTCATCCATCCCCCTACCTTACATTCCCTCTGTACTTTCCCCTTGTCTATTTAAGTCAAAGCGCGTGGACAAAAACATTATTTTCTTATCACAGAGTATTCATTTTGGTACTTTATGTATTAGTTTTCCATTAGCAAGGGCGAGATTGACAATCACTATAGCAAATTTGTATTGTCCCAAAACAAATCAATCTCGATCCTTAGCCTCCACTCTTGGCAAACTGAATAGCTTTTGTGAAGGGCTTACTATCTTGGCAGGTGATTTTAAGATATGTCTTCCTTATTATTCCTCAGGCTTAACCTCCTTGAAACTCAAAGCGGAACGTCAGTCTCTCAGTTTGACTATTTTTAATCATTATGCTGTTATCATTAGTAAGGTCTCATGTACAATTTTGCTGGTAAATGGATGTTTAGGAGCAGTTGGCCATTTTTTCAGCTGCCCCTGAACTCTCCTCTGTTATCTTATCAGTACATGTACACAGGGTTGTTTATAGTCCTTTCTAGGCAGTTTAGTTTAGAAGAATTTTTTGGAACACAAAAAAATGGGTTCAGACGGATGTTCAGAGGCATTTGAAATGCCAAATGCAGGGCCGGATTAAGAACATCATTGGTCTGATGCTGAGGATTTTGGTGGGTCTTTTTATATAACAAAAATAAATAAATAAAAATTCAAACAATTTTTTGTTATAACAAATTCAATTAAATAGAGAGCGGGAGCATGAGAGAGAGAGGGGATATGAGAGGGGTAAGGGAGGGAGGATGAGAGAGGGGGGTGAAAGAGAGATAGAGAGGATGCGCATGAGCATGCGTGGGAGTGACCGCAATGCAGCCTGGCCAAGGCAAGTGACCGAAGGCACAGAACCCGGAAGGAAGACCGAGTGAAGATGGAAGCGCCCGGGACCTGCCGGATTAATCATAGCACATCGCTGGATGGCTCAGTCTGACAGGTAAGTGTACCCTAATGTGTTAACATGCTGTGCATACTAGTACATTATGGAATAACCTACCTCAGGGCATCTTAAAATAGGAATTTTATAACCGCTTACCTGTAAAAATCCTTTTCTTGGAGTACATCAGGGGACACAGAGTAGTAGTAGTTACTATGTGGGTTATAGGCCACCTTCAGGTGATGGACACTAGCGCACCCCAAAACAAGAAGTCCAGTCCCTATATAACCCCTCCCACTACTGGGAGAACCTCTGTTTTTGTAGCAAAGCAATATATGTGTATTAGAAGGGGGGGGGGGGGGGGGCTCTGTGTCCCATGATGTACTCTAAGAGAAGGATTTTACAGGTAAGCTGTTATAAAAATCATATTTTCTTTATCGTACATCACAGGGCACAGATCCATAGTAGTTACTATGTGGGATGTCCCAGAGCAATGGCAACTGAGGGGAGGGAGACGAAACAAAAGTAGGGCACCGTGAGACTAGAGGACTTATACTGCTGCCTGCAGCACACCATGCCCAAAGGCAATATCCTCACGCTTTTTTACATCCATCTGATAGAATCTGGTAAATGTATGGACTGAAGACCAAGTTGCGGTCCTGCAGATTTGAGCCATGCTGTCTTGGTGATGCACTAACAGCCCTAGTGGAGTGCTCTTCGATTTGAGCGCGTGGAATCTTCCTCTTCAAACCATAAGCTTGAACAGTTACTTGCCGAATTCATTTAGAAATATTAGATTTCGATGCTGCCTGTCTTCTTTTAGGACCTTCAGGCAACACAAACAAAACATCAATTTTTTTGAATCAGAGTAGCCACCTTCAAGTAGACTTTGCTGCTCTTACCACATCCAAAGAATGTAGTGATTTCACTTCCGTAGGCAGAATAATATCCTGGTTTAAATTAAAACCTGACACTACCTTCGGTAGAAAATTAGGATGAGGACGCAATACTACCTTATCCTTGTGAATAATCAAATATGGCTCTTTGCAAGAAAGAGCAGCCAAATCTGATACCCTTCTTGCAGAAGATATGGCTACCAGAAAAATTAGTTTCCTTGTCAAAAGGACCAAGGAAATATGCAGTATCGGCACAAAAGGCTGCTTCTGCAACGTCAACAGAACTAAATTCAGGTCCCAAAGTTTCAGGGCTGACCTAACCGTAGGTTTACGCCGCGTTACCCCCTGAATAAAACCACAAACCAAAGAATGCAAAGCAAGTGGTCGTTGAAACAATACCGATACGGCCTAGACCTGGCCTTTGATAGTAATCAAGGCCAGCTTCATCTCTAACCCCATCTGCAGAAAGTCAAGGATTCTTCCTATGACAACCCCTGGATTCACACCAGGCGATATGACTCTGGAGGCCGGCTTCCTTGCATTAATCAAGGTAGACACCACAGAACCTGATAGCGCATGCTTCTTCAGAATGTGGGTCTCAATAGCCAAATTGTTAAATTTTAGTGCTTGTAAGTTAGGATGGAATACTGGGCCTTGTGAGAGAAGGTCTGGACGAGGTGGTAGGGTCCATGGTTCCCCTACTGCCATTGTAATGATCTCTGCATATCAGGATCTTCTGGGCCACATGAATGCCCGACTTCCCTTCCTGCTTGACCCTGCGAAGAAATTGCAGAAGCAGCAGGATAGGAGGGAATTCATAAATCAGTGAGAACTGATTCCATGGGAACACCAAGGCATCTGTTCCGCATGCTAGAGGATCCCTTGTTGTTGACACAAAGTTGTCAATCTTTTTGTTGAACCTGGACCCAAACAGATCTATTTTTGGGAGGCCCAATCTCTGGCATATTGCCAAGAAGACATCGGGGTGAAGGGCCCATTCTCCCGGGAACAACTGCTGGCGACTCAAGTAGTCCGCTTGCCAATTTTCTATTCCTGGAATGAAGACTGTTGTTAGACAATGTACATTGCTTTCTACCCAAGTTAAGATATGATTCACCTCTCTCTGGGACGCACGACTTCTCATGCCCCCTTGGTGATTGATATAAGCTAGTGCTGTGGCATTGTCGGATTGGATCCTGACAGGACAATTCTCTAACCTGAGCCTCCAGGCCTTCAGGGCCAAGCGTGCTGTCTGAATCTCTGGAATGTTGATGGGCAAGGTCATTTCTGATCTGGACCATTTCCCCTGGACAGTCTTCTCTTCCCGGAGTGCTCCCCAACCTGAAAGGCTGGCATCTGTTGTTACCACCTTCCAGGTAACTGGTAGGAAGGATTTTCCCTTTAGCAGATTCTTGGTTATTAACCACCAACTGAGGCTCTGTCGCACCCTTGGAGGCAGATGCATTGGGAAATCTAGCGCTTTGACATTCTTGTTCCAAACCGATAGGATACTATTTTGCAGCCACCTCAAATGAAACTGAGCATAAGGAACGGCACCATCTTTCCCAATAACCTCATGTAAAGTCGAATGGAAGGATTCTTCTTTGCCTTGACCACCTGAATCAGTTCCTTTATGGAACTGATGTTTGCCTGGGGCAAGAATATTTTTTCTGGGCTGCATCTATGATCAGACTCAAGTATTCTAATCTCCTTAATGGTTTTAAGGAGGATTTCTCTAGGTTGAGAATCCAACCTTGGTATTCCAGGTAGTTGACTGTGGTGATCATACTTTGGTCTAAACTAGCTACCAACTGGTCTATCAAGAGTAGATCATCTAGGTACGCTATAATAGTTATACCTTGGGCCCTCAATCTGGCTAAAGGAGGGACCAGGACCTTTGTAAACACTTGAGGTGCAGTAGCTAGACCAAAAGGCAGAGCTACAAACTGAAAATTAATATTTTCTACCTCGAAGCGTAGACATTTCTGGTGAGCGGGGAGAATAGGCACATGGAAGTATGCATCCCTGATGTCGATTGACGCCAGAAGCTCTCCCCCTTGCAGGATGGAGACTACTGATCAGATTGACTCCATGCGGAAAGAGTGGATATTTAGGAACTGGTTTAGATTTTTGAGATCCAGAATGGGTCTGACATCTCCATTTGGTTTTGTCACCGTGAAAAGGTTTGAATAAAACCCCAATCCCTGCTCTTGCATGGGGACCACCGAGATCACTTTTTGAGACAAAAGACGGTCCAATGCTTGAAAGAGAGACTTCTTTTTCTCTGGATCCTTGGGAACGTTTGATCTAAGAAAACAAGGAGACGGGGACTCTTGGAACTCTAGTTTGTAGCCTAGAGCTATTGAAGAAGTCACCCATTTGTCTCTACACTCTTCCTGCCAGATCCTTAAAAACTTCAGAAGTCTTTCCACCCCCACTCGAGCGAGTGGGGGTGCCCCTTCATAAGGAGGCTTTAGTATTTTGTTTTGTAGGTTTTCTCCCTAGGACTTCTTTTGTCCCTGGGGTTGATCCTGAGGTTTACCTCTTGAACCTGACGGCTGACCGTCGTGACTGCCTGAAGGCTGATGCCCACGGCACTGGAGAAGGAGCTTATTTAAATGAAACATGTTTACTCCTTTTCCTAACTGGCAAAAGAGAAATTTTCCCACCAGAAATTCTTTGGATGTATTTATCCAAATCATCCCCAAACAGCGACGCCTGAAGAATAGAATCTCTCATGCCGTCTATTGTAAAACATAATGCCGCTAAATCCTGGGCCTGCTAATCAGGAATAACCTTGAGCACCTGTTTAAACTGGTCTCTCAAGGATTGACATACACCAATTGCTGCCAGTGCAGGCTGAGTCACTGAATCTGCCAGAGAAAAAGTGTTTTTTAATAGGAATTCCAACTTTTTGTCCCTTGGATCCCTAAACATTTGAGCATTGTCTACCGGACAAGTCAAACTTTTATTCACGGAGGATATAGCAACATCAATTGCTGGTATCTCCCACTTCTTAGTGAATTTACCTTCCATAGGACAGAGTGTTGAAAACTTTTTGGGAGGAAAAAAAACGCTTATCTGGGTGATCCCAGTCAAAATACATAAGCTTTTCCAGCACTGAATGGACAGGAAAGGTATGCACAGCTTGAGGAGGCTTTAGCGAACCAAAACGAGAAGTGGGCTTATCAACCGACTTAGTTAAGGGTAGCAAAAATGTGGAACGGACCATCTCAGTAAGAGATTGCACCAACAATCTATCAGATTGTGAAGCGGATCCTTCCGCATTTGACCCCTCAGAAGAGGAGTCATCAGCCTCTTCATGGTCCCCTGAAGTAAATTCATATTCCCCCACCCTGAGATCCTCAGTTTGAGGGTCCTGGGAAATGGAAGGGGACCTGTCACGTTTTGTCCCACACTGGGATGTGATTAAAGCCGCTAACCTATCTTCCAAACCTATAATGGCTGCAGAAAAAAACTTCAGTAATATAGACAGGGGCTGCAGTGTTGGAAACAGTTGCAACACTTGTTGACGGCCCTGATGGCTCACTCTGACCAGTCACTTCAGATCTCTCAGAGGAGGATGCCATTGTAGAGATGAGTTTAGGCTTTTTAGAGCTTGAAGGAGTCCCTCTTGAGCCCATTTTTGGGACGTTTCTACCTCCCCTTCTGACCACAGTCCAATGCACAAATGCATGCAGAGGTACTACCAGAAGAAACTGCACCCACTGCTTGAGCAAATAGTCCAGCAACTTCCGCTGCTATTAGTGCTCAGTCTGGTGCTTTAGTAAATGTGCCAAGGGAATGCCTGTGTCACCACTTACATGCCCCCTTTGCTCTTGTGTCCCACCGACAGCTTGCAGCCAGCCTAATGGAGCTTTTTAAAAGTTCTCCCATGCTGGACGTTGCTGCACACCAATGCCGCGCTAAGCCACGCCCCCTCTGTATATCGCGCCCCACTCCTCTCTTTTAAAAAAAAAATGTTTCCTGCGTGAGCGCGGGCCTCCAATCCAACGGGATCGGCATGTGTGGGGGGGATGGTGGTGAGGAGGCTGACAAACCGCCGCCCTGAGACGAGAGGCAGTGAAAATGGAGCAGCATCCACCAATCGTTTCTGACTTCCCCTCTATCCAGAGAGAGGGGGGGGAGCCTCTGTCCAGTTGGGGGGTGTTTTTAGGAAAAAATTCCCCCCCAACACCTTACCGGAAGCCTGGCACTGCTCGTCGGAGGGAAGTCTGCAGCTTCTGCTGATTACAGTGATCTGAGGAAAACATGAAAGCTACATGCTCTATACACCTCCCAGTGGTGACTTTTATTCATGACAACATTTAAATTTTAAAGGAGACAATTCATAAATTAATTTAAAATTCCTTCGAAATCTCCACTTACCTTTCCTGCCGCAGGGATTCTGTGGTAAAACCAACAGACCCAATCTTCACCCCTCACGGTGGGCTCCATTAAAAAACCTTCAGGAACTGGTGCCCCTTTTTGTCAGGGGAGTCACACTCCTGGACCCATAAAACCCCCTGCCAGGAAACGTTATGGCTGAAAAAGCCAAAGCACTGGATCCCGGGGTCTAGCTCTCTAAAAAGAGAAGCATTACGTGCTAAACCTAGTTTCTTCCACCACAAGGCCTGGGTACCATTCAATTTGGCCTGAAAAGACACTTTGAATGGATCCAGTTGCATAGCCTTCCCCAGCAAGGAGTATTCCATTGGAGCTCAGCATAGCACATCTTTACTCGTGACCAACACCTAAGACACTGGCAAAAAAACTGAGGTACTTGCTGTAGTGGGAGGGGTTATATAGGGAGTGGACTTCTTGTCTTAGTGTGTGCCAGTGTCCATCACCTGAAGGTGGCCTATAACCGACATAGTAACTACTATGGCTCTGTGTCCTGTGATGTACGATAAAGAAAAGTAGTAATGTTAGTGAAGTTTGCTACCGCTTTAATATCACAGGATCTCAGGAGCCTCTCATGGGGCTCCCTGCTGTCCTGGTGGCCAAGTGCATAGTTGCCAACATTTCAAAAATATTTTCAGGGACACTTTTTTTTTTACCAGTGGTATATTTAGAGTAGCTGACATCCCCTATGTTCCTCTACACATCACAATAGTAATCACAAAATTAAATGAGTACTAATAATGGGCAGAACAAATGAGGACTGAGAATATTTCCTTTACTTGAACTAACAAAAGTGTGCCCATTCTAGAGCTGGTAACATTGAGGATATTCAATATAATTGAAAAAAAAACTGTTTTTTGTAGGTAGGAGGCATAGGGAAGGAGTATGGATGGTATAAAAGTGGGAAGTATGTGCAGGTGAGGGACAGGAATGTGGAGGGTATAACAGTGGGCACTATGTACAGGAGAGTAGCGTTGAGGGTATAACAGTGGGCAGGACAGGAGTGTGGAGGGTATGGCAGTGGGCAGTATGCACAGCTGAGGGGTGTGGAGGGTATGCCAGTGGGCAGTATGTACAGGAGAGGAGTGTGGAGGGTATGACAGTGGGCAGTATGTAAAGGAGAGGAGTGTGGAGGGTATGACAGTGGGCGGTATGTACAGGGGAGAAGTGTAGATGGTGTGAGAGTGGGCAGTATGCACAGGAGAGGAGTGTAGAGGGTATCACAGCTGGCTCTATGTACAGTAGAGGAGTTTATGAAAGTGTGCAGTGTGTACAACAGAGCAGTGTGGAGGGTATGACTATGTACAGGAGAGTATGGGCGGAAGTGACGTCTCCGGTAAGCGTTAGAGAGTGGCGGGAGGGGGGTGGCACCTTTCCCGCCGCCGATAACGTTGACCTCGCGGCGAACCCACCGCAGAGACCCCGTACACACGATGGCACCTGAAGAGATGGATATCTGGGTTGTGGCAGCAGCTGCTGCCGTTACCGAGATATCCCTCTTCAAAAAATGGATGTAAATCGCCGTGCGCTGGTCGGAAAGTGGTTAAATAGACTTTCACTGCTCTTACCACATCAAGACAATGTAGTGACTTTTCTTCCCTTGAACGTGGTTTTGGAAAAAACGATGGCGGGACAATATCTTGGTTCAGATGAAAACCCAAGACCACTTTTGGCAAAAAATCTGGACGAGGGCATAACACCACTCTGCCCTCATGAATAATCAAGTATGGCTCGTTACAAGAAAGAGCATCCAATTCCGAAACCCTCCTTGCTGAGGATATAGCAACCAAGAACACCAGCTTCCTTGTCAGAAGGACTAAGGGAATATACTGTATCGGTTCAAATGGCTGTTTTTTGTAACACTGGCAAAACTAAGTTCAAGTCCCAAGGGCTCAAAGGTGATTTAACTGGCAGATAAATCCGCATCACCCCTTGCATAAAACCCCAGACTAAAGAATTTTTAGCAAGTAATCTTTGAAATAAGACCAATAAAGCTGAGACTTGCTCTTAATAGTACTCATGGCCAACTTCATAATATATAGTTCTGGAAGCTGGCTTCCTTGCATTAATCAAAGTAGAGATAACTGACCAGGAAAGCCCACGTTTCTTCAGAATGTAGGTTTCAATAGCCAAGCCGTTAAATTTAACGTTCATGAGGTAGGATGGAATATCTGCCCCTGTGAGAGTAGGTTTAGCCGTAGTGCAAGGGACCATGGATCCTACACTGCTATCTTTACGATTGCTGCATACCAGGACCTTCTGGGTCATGTTGGGGCTACCATAATTACCAGCTTTCTTTCCAGCTTGATCATGCAAAGAAGTCGTGGCAGTAATTGAATAGAGGGGAATGCATAAATCCCATGGGTTCACCAACACATCTGTTCCGCATGCGAATGGATCCCTTGTTCTGGACACAAAGTTGACTAACTTCATGTTGAATCTGGACGCTAGAAGATCTACGTCCGGAGTCCCCCATCTTTGACAAACAGCCCAAAATATGTCGGGGTGAAGAAACCATTCCCCTGGTAATAACTGCTGGCGCCTCAGGTAGTCCGTCTGCCAATTCTCTATTCCCAGAGTGAAGACTGCCTGAAGACTGAAGGCACGGGAACATTCCTTTCTGCCCAAATTAGAATATGGTTCACCTCTGTCTGCGCAAGACTCTTGTTGCCCCCTTGGTGATCGATATAGGCCACAGCTGTGGCATTGTCGGATTGGATCCTGTAACCTGAAAGTCCAGGCCCTCAGAGCCAGATGCACTGCCCGAATCTCTAGGAAGTTGATGGGCAAGGCTCTTTCGGTTCTTGACCACAGTCCTTGGACAGTTGTCTTTTCTAGTACTGCTCCCCAGCCTAAAAGGGTGGCATCTGTTATTACCACTTTCTATATAACTGGTCTGAAGGATTTTCCCTTCAGCAGATTCTGGGTTAGTAACCAATTTGAGGCTTTGGGACATCCTTGGGGAAAGTTGCATTGGCAAATCTAAAGCTTTAATCATTTTGTTCCAAGCAGACAGGATACTGTTTTGCAATATTCTTTAATGGAAATGAGCATAGGGAACCGCGTCAAATGAAGCCACCATCTTTCCTAGCAATCTCATGCAAAGGTGAATGGAGGGATCTCCTTTCGACCTCACCATCCACACTAGGTCTCTTATGGAGTTGATTTTTGCCGGAGGCAAGAACACCTTTTTCTAGGCTGTCTATGATCAGACCCAAATATTCCAGCCGTTTTAGCGGATTTAAGGAAGATTACTCTACTCTAGGTTGAGAATCCAACTCAGACTTTCCAGGTAACTGGTTGTAATGCTTAAATTTTTCTCCAAATGAGCCACCGACTGGTCTATTAGCAACAGATCATCTAGGTACATCAAGATGTTATGCCTTATGCCCTTAACCTGGCTAGAGGTGGGGCCAGCGGCTTTGTGAACACCCGGGGTGCTGTAGCTAGCCCGAAGGGCAAGGCTACAAACTGATAGTGCTGCTGTTCTACTTCAAACCGCAGAAACCTTTGGTGAGCAGGAAATATAGGGACATGCAGATATGCATCCCTAACCACTTAAGGACCGCCGCATGGCAATGTACGTCAGCACAATGGCACCGACAGGCACAAGCACGTACATGTACGTGCTTGCCTTCCAGCGGGTGGGGGGTCCGACCGGACCCCCTCCCGCTGGCTGCGGTGGTCTGTTTCGCTTCAGGAGTGATCCGGGATGAGGGGATGGCCGTTGGTTTCTGGCCATCCCCTCTCGATCGATCCTGGCGAATGAGAAGCTTCCCCCGCCTGTGTAGTGTAAACACAGGCAGGGAGGAAGTGATGTCATTCTCCTCGGGGCGGTCTTTTTGACCGGACTGCGAGGAGAACAGAGAAAGTAAGTGCACCAACACTACACTGACATGTAGGTACACATAGGCACACAAATCACCCCCGATCCCCCCCCGCCCCCCAGTCACAGTGTCACTGATTGCAGTGATCATTTATTTACTGATCACTGCATTTGGTGTCAGTTGTGACAGTAAAAACTGTCAGGGCAGTTAGTGTTAGGTCCAGGGTAGCCCCCTACCCCCCCCCCCCCATAAAGGTTTAACCCCCTGATTGCCCCTAGAGTTAACCCTTTCACCCCCTTTTGCCAGTGTCACTAAGCGATCGTTTTTCTGATCGCTGCATTAGTGTCACTGGTGCCGCTAGGTAGCTAGTTATTTTTTTAGCTTCACCACCAGGTTTTTATAGCGCTAGGTACCCCCATATACTACCCAATAATGTTTTTAATCCCCTGATTGCCCCTAGTTAACCCTTTCACCCCCTTTTGCCAGTGTCACTAGTTTGCTTTTTATAGCATCAGGGCACCCACCATTTATTACCCAATAAAGGTTTAACCCACTGATTACCCGGCGGGTGATATCAATTAGGTTTTAGGGTCAGGGTCTGTGTTGCCCCAGGCAGCGCTAGGTTAGTGCCAGTACCGCTAACACCCACGCGCAAAGCATACACCTCCCATAGTGGTATAGTATCTGAACAGATAAATATCTGATCTGATCAGATCTATACTAGCGTCCTCAGCAGTTTAGGGTTCCAGAAAAACGCATTGTTAGCGGGATCAGCCCAGATACCTGCTGGCACCTGCGTTTTGCCCCTCCGCCCAGCCCACCCAAGTGCAGTATCGATCGATCACTGTCACTTACAAAACACTAAACACATAACTGCAGCCAGGGCAGAACTTAGGGTGGTGGGGGCCTCTGGGCTTGAGTCACTTTCGGGCCCTACCTTCTATACATTACCATATTTATCGGTGTATAACACGCACCCCTAGTTTAGGAGGGAATTTTAAGGGAAAAAAAAAAACATTGCAGTTTACTACGGAAGTGACGTTCCATCGCCGCCATTTTGGTACACCCCACACTCGTCCACAGTAAGGATACACTAAGAAGGAGGAAAGCGGACATCTTGTTACACCCACCGGAGTCTTTCATTTTACATGTATTTATAACAGTAAAGTCAGTTTATATAGTGAAATACAGGACTGAGAACTCCGTCTGACTACTTAGATCTTGAATTTTAAAAGCAGCGGCAACTCTGCTCATCTCACAGGTTTGCTAATCTGACAGAAGTTCTCTGCTTTTAAAATTCAACATCTAACCAGGCGGAGTTCTAAGTCCCGTAATTTCACTATATACTAACTTTAATGTTATAAATACGTCTAAAATGCAAAACTCCTGTGGGTGTAACAACATGTCCGCTTTACCCCTTCTTGGTGTTTTCTTACTATGGAGGAGTGTGGGGTGTAGCAAGATGGCAGCGACGGAACATCACTTCCGCAGAAAACTGCAATGGGTCGCCGAATATGTTGTTACAGCGGTTCTCGGGTCCTCTCGCGGGCCCGCCGGGCCCCTATTGGGTGGGGCCCATGGGCTTGAGCCCAGTCAAGCCCAATGGTAAGTCCAGCCCTGACTGCAGCGTTCGCAGAGTCAGGCCTGATCCCTGCGATCGCTAACAGTTTTTTTTGGTAGTGTTTTATATTTAAATCCTGAAGGCAGTGCTTGGTTTTCGGGGTCCCGTACGCGGCTAGGCTCCCAAAAAGTCCCCCACATGTGGTATCCCCGTACTCGGGAGAAGCAGCAGAATGTATTTTGGGGTGTAATTTCACTTATGCCCATAGCATGTGTGAGCAATATATCATTTAGTGACAACTTTGTGCAAAAAAAAAACAAAAAAAATTGTAATATTCCTGCAACTTGTGGCAAAATATAAAATATTTCATGGACTCAACATGCCTCTCAGTAAATAGCTTGGGGTGTCTACTTTCCAAAATTGGGTCATTTGGGGAGGGTTTGTGTTATTTTGGCATTTTATGGCCTTTGAAACTGTGATCGGTAGTGAGGAGTGAAATCAAAAATTTGCACCCTTAGAAATCCTGAAGGCAGTGATTGGTTTTCAGGGTCCCGTACTCGGCTAGACTCCCAAAAAGTCTCACATATGTGGTATCCTCGTACTCAGGAGAAGCAGCAGAATATATTTTGGGGTGCAATTCCACATATAACTATGGCATGTGTGAGCAATATATCATTTAGTGACAACTTTTTGTAAACTTTTTTTTTTTTTGTGTCATTATTCAATCACTTGGGGCAAAAAAAAAAATATTCAATGGGCTCAACATGCCCCTCAGCAATTTCCTTGGGGTGTCTACTTTCCAAAATGGGGTCATTTGGGGGGGGGAATTGTACTGCCCTGCCATTTTAGCACCTCAAGAAATGAGATAGGCAGTCATAAATTAAAAGCTGTGTAAATTCCAGAAAATGTACTCTAGTTTGTAGACGCTACAAACCAATAAATATACGCTTATTGACATTTTTTTTACTAAAGACATGTGGCTGAATACATTTTGGCCTAAATGTATGACTAAAATTTAGTTCATTCGATTTTTCTTATAACAAAAAGTAGAAAATATCTTTTTTTTTATTTTTACATTTTCAGTCTTTTTCCTTTTTATATCGTAAAAAATAAATATCGCAGAGGCAATCAAATACCATCAAAAGAAAGCTCTATTTGTGGGAAGAAAAGGACGCAAATTTTGTTTGGGGACACTATTGCATGACCGCGCAATTACCAGTTAAAGCAGCGCAGTGCGAAATTGTAAAAAGACCTCTGGTCCTTAGGCTGACAATTAGTTCGGGACTGAAGTGGCTAATGTTGATAGATGCCAGAAGTTCTCCTCTTTGTAGGATGGAAACTACTAACTTGATCGACTCCATGCGAAAGGAGGAGATCTGCAGGAACTGATTTAGATTTTTTTAGATCTAGAATGGGTCTGATATCTCCATTTGGGTTTGTTACCATAAAGAGGTTTGAATAAAACCCCAAACCTTGCTCTTCTGTGGGGATCTGTATGATCACTCCTTGAGCCAGTAATCAGTCTAATGCCCGAAACAGAGATTGCTTTTTCTCTGGATCTTTGGGAACGTTTGATCTCAGAAAATGAGACAGTGCAAATTCACGAAATTCTAGTTTGTATCCTAGAGACACTGTGTAGATGACCCATCTGTCCTGAATTTTCTCTTGCCAGACTTCTGAGTATTGCAAAAGTCTCCCCCCCCCACTCCTGCGAGGGGGGGCGCCTCTTCATAATGCGGCTTTTGAATTCTGCTTTGCAGATTTCTGGTCCCAGGTCTTCTTTTGTGCCTGGGCCCGACCCAAGGTTTTCCTCTAGAGCCTGACGGTGGAGGCCGTCGCCACTGCCTAGAGGCGGATGCCCCTGGCACAGGGGAAAGAGTCAGCTTAAATTAAGGACGTTTATACTTTCTTTTGACTGGCAAAAGAGTACTCTTCCCACTAGAAATCATTTAGATGTATTTATCTAAATCATCCCCAAATAGTCGATCCCCATGAAAAACGAAACTAGTCAGAAGCCTTTTGCAAGGTGCTTCGGCTGACCAGTTTTTTAACCACAGGATCCTTCACATGTGTACTAGCATAAGCGCAAAACAGGATGCCTGATGAATAGAGTATTTCATGGCATCAATGGCAAAGCATAATGCTTTTGGTAGTTCGGCCAAATCGCAGGCCTGTTGTCTAAACCGGTCCTTTAGGGATACAGATGCCTATTGCAGCGACTACAGGCTGAGTAATGGTCCCTGCCAAGTAAAAAAAAAAAAAAAAAGGATTTTAACAGGAATTCCACATTTTATTTGTTGGATCTTTAAGCATTTGTACATTGTCTACTGGGCAAGTTAGACTTCTATTCACACTGGAAATCAGTGTCAACTGCTGGTACGTTCCATTTTTTAGTGAATTTTTCCTCCATAGGATATAGAGCTGAGAATCTCTTTGAAGGGAGAAAGTGCTTATCTGGGTGATCCCATACAGTATAAATACGTTTTTCTAGTAATGCATGAAAAGTTTGTAAAGGTTTTAAGGGACCTAAAGACGAAACAGAACTTTCAGCTGACTCCGTTAGGGGTAGCTTGAAAGAGGAATGAATCATCTCCGTAAGAGATTCTACCAGCAATTTCTCTAAATGTGAAGCTGAAAAGTGTTCGCCCACTGAAGAAGAGTCATTGATTTGCCTTTCCTCCTGATCGCCTGAGGGTAACACCTCATCTTGTACCCACTGTTCCCCTGGTAGGGAGTCTAAGGCGGGGGAGGGGGATCTAACCCGCTTCCTATCCCTTTGGATTGAGGATGCGATTAAAGCCGCTAATTTTCCTTCTAGGCCCTGCAGGGCAGAGGAAAATGTACGTTCTAATGACTCACCCTGCATAACTCACCCTGGCATACCACAATTGGTATTTCAGGAGAGGATGACAATGTGGAGGCATGACTGGAGTTCCCAGCGCCTGGGGGTAGATTTTTTGGTACCCTTTTTTTGTGGTGTATTTTTTGGAAGTCATAATGCTAAGCACAAAAAGCAGAGGCACTGAGTAAATGCACTATTTGCTGAGCAATAGTTTAGCAAAACAATGCCGCTATAAGTTCAGCTTGGTGCTGAGTATTTACAATATATTTCTTGTACTGGAAATGCCTGCATACATCCCTTACGTGCCCCAGCGCTCCTGTGACCTGTGTGTCAGACTTCCTCTCTTCAGTTATTGATCTGATAGAGATAGAGAAGCATTTGTTCTTACCTTTCACAGGACCAGTTCATCTCATTTAATTGCTTTATAAAATGCTGCTTGCTCTGGCAGACACCGGTCCCCCTCCCATCAACCTAACACAGAGGGAATGTGAATTATTCCAAAATCTCTCTATAGACCAACAGCTAAATTTCTCTTCCCAACTCACACATCCTTACAGAATTCCTGGAAGCAATTTTAAACTTATATATATAATATTTAGGCCCCTTTCACACTTGATGCGACTTAGGACTGCATGACAAGTCGTACCCCATGATTTTTCCAAGAGTACCGTTCATATCTGTGTGACTTCAAGTCGCAGTGACTTCAAAGTAGTCCCTGCACTACTTTGGTCAGACTTTGATGTGATTTGAGGTTCATAGACCTCAAGATTTCACAGGCATTGCTTCAAGTCACGTCAAAGTCACATCCAGGGGATCCAGTAAGTCTAAGCAGAGGAAAACCCCTCTGCCTGAGGTTCAGGAACCTCATCTCCTAGATAATGCTCACTAGTACAGCTCTATTGGGAATAGATTATCATGATTGCAAATCCCTGGGTGCTCTTATCTCATCTTATTACATCTATACCAGCTTTTAAATATAATAAAAACAATTAATTCTGCCCTATCTATTAAACACAGCAAAAAGCCTGGTTTCTCTGTAAAGTCCAATTAAAGGAAACGGAGATACTATTCTCCCCCCACCCCCGCCTTGTTCTTTGTAGAGACCAAAAAACAGTATATATTTACAGTAGTTGTAAAAGAATGGGAAATGTATTGTTTTACATGTTTACCCTTTTATTACCAATGTACACATTTGTTTGTTCCTTTTAAGGCTGTGTATAATGTGTTTTAGTGTTTGTTGTTCATATGGAATATTTTTGAAAAAAACTTTATTCGAAAAAAAAACATTATAGAAGGATTTGGCCTGGATTACAGCAAACACATAATGAGCCAGTGAAATAACTGATAACAAATGTATGTTTTGAGAGATTTCATTTGTTGATGAAATCATACAGACCAGTGGGAGTAGAAAGGGATAGGTGTTTATGTTGGCATTGATTTATAAGGGTAGGGGGACATGATCCTGTATTGGCTTTAGTAGTAAAATGTAGTTGAAGGTGCACCTATTGTGTCAAAACGCGCCGGGCTTCGCTCATCTTACGCTTCCCACATTGCTTTTAATTATTTTATGTGATCACATTTTATGTCACATCTGTTTTACTTTAACCACTTAAGCCCCGGACCAATTTGCAGCTAAAGGACCATGCCCCTTTTTGCGATTCGGCACTGCGTAGCTTTAACTGGCAATTGCGCGGTGGTGCGACGTGGCTCCCAAACAAAATTGGCGTCCTTTTTTTCCCACAAATAGAGCTTTCTTTTGGTGGTATTTGATCACCTCCGTTTTTTATTTTTTGCTCAATAAACAAAAGTAGGGAGACAATTTTGAAAATTCAATATTTTTTACTTTTTGCTATAATAAATATCCCCCAAAAATATATAAAAAAAATATTTTTGATCTCGGTTTAGGCCGATACGTATTCTTCTACATATTTTTTATTAAAAAAAAAATCACAATTGCCGATTATTGATTGGTTTGCGCAAAAGTTATAGCGTTTATAAAATAGGGGATAGATTTATAGCATTTTTATTAATATTTTTTTTTTACTAGTAATGGCGGCGATCAGCGTTTTTTTTTTTTAATTGTGACTGCTACATTATGGCGGACACATTGGACATTTTTGGGACCATTGTCATTTATACAGCAATCAGTGCTATTTAACCGGTTCCCGACCAGCACGCGAAGATGTACGTCGACAGAATGGCACGGGCAGGCATATTGGCGTACAGGTACGTCCAATATTCAATGCTGCCCTGCCATCGGGAGCATGCCGCCGGCGGCGCGCCCCCCGCGCTGGTTGGGACCACCGTGAGTCCGGTCGCGGGACCCGTGGACTCGATCGCCGCGGGCATCCCCGCGATCGTCTCATGGGATGGCTGAATGGAGGAAATGCCGTGTAAACAGAATTTCTCCATTCTGCCTAGCAACTAGTGACGCTGATCTCTGCTCCATGTGATTGGAGCAGAGATCAGTGTTCACTAAATGAAAGCCCAACCCCCCCACAGTTAGTAACACATCCCTAGGAACACTTAACCCCTACACTGCCACCCACTGGTTAACCCCTTCACTGCCAGTGTCATTTACACAGGAATCACTGCATTTATATAGCGGTGATTACTGTATAAATGACAATGGTCCCAAAAATGTGTCAAAAATGTCAGATGGGTCCCCCACAATGTCGCAGTCACAATAAAAATCGCTGATCGCCGCCATTACTAGTAAAAAAAATAATAATAAATTATTAATAAAAATGCTATAAAACTATCCCTATTTTGAAAACGCTATAACTTTTGCGCAAACCAATCAATAATCGCTTATTGCGATTTTTTTTTTACCAAAAATATGTAGAAGAATACGTATCGGCCTAAACTGAGGGAAAAAAATGTTTTTTTTATATATTTTTGGGGGATATTTATTATAACAAAAAGTAAAAAATAACGTGTTTTTTTCAAAATTGTCGCTCTATTTTTGTTTATAGCGCAAAAAATAAAAACCGCAGAAGTGATCAAATACCACCAAAAGAAAGCTCTATTTGTGGGGAAAAAAATGACGTCAATTTTGTTTGGGAGCCACGTCGCACGACCGCGCAATTGTCAGTTAAAGCGACGCAGTGCCGAATCGCAAAAAGTGGTCTGGTCTTTGACCAGCAAAATGGTCCGGTCTGTAAGTGGTTAAATACACTGATTCCTGTGTAAATGACACTGGCAGTGAAGGAGTTAACCACTAGGGGGCGGGGAGGGGTTAAGTGTGTGTTTTTTTTAACTAGGGGGGCGTGGCTTGGCGTCTGATGTCACTGATCGTCTTTCCCTATAACGGAAACAGATGATCAGTGACAGGCTCAGTAGGAAGCACGGGGAGAGGTTTGTTTACACAGATCTTTCCTCGTTCTTCAGTTCTGTGACCCGATTGAGGGACATCGGCAGCGATCGGGTCCGCTGGTCCCGCGGCCACGGTCTCAGAGCTCAGGAATGCTCCTGACCAACTGCTAGGCACCTAAAGAGCAACGTACAGGTACGTGTTTGTGCCCAGCTGTGCCATTCTGCCGACGTATATGTGCAGGAGGCGGTCCTTAAGCGGTTAAGATGTGAAAAGTTTTAGATAATTTTTGACCTGCACTATTGGTATTCTTTGCCTTTTTGTTTTTTACACCATGAGATTGTTCTGAGCCATTCTGGAACCTTTGCTGAGACATTTTCATCACAAGACGTTTGGTGTGGATAGGCACTGCTCTCCATGATGGCCGCCTTGTAGCCTGGATCGTCTGGCTCCGTCCTCCCTGTGTGCTAGTGCTTCTAGCACTTCAAGCTTGTATGATACATTCCTGTATGGTACTTGTATCCAACTTATCTGATTTGCACCAGAATTGTATTCTCTAGGGACTTTGCTAAAAAAAAAAACATATATAATGTTTGGGGGTTCTATGTAATTTTCTAGCAAAAAAATTAATATCATCGTGGGTTATCCTCTATACAGTAGCATCTGGAGCAGTAAACATGCTGCATGCCACAGCCTCTGATTTCAGCCGGTTCCTTAAAGGACGGGGATTCCTCTACTGGGATCATAGTTGCTTTATAGTTGCTTTACTCAACCTGGAAACAGGAGGGTCCACTTTTTTAAAAGTGATTTTTCGAAGGGGTAGCGTACTGAGAAACATTTTGGGACCACAAAGGGTGACTTTGGTTATTTCCATTATTTATAGGTAAATCTATAAAAATAAGGCAGCTAAGGAAACACCTTTGGTGTGCATTGTGACTTATGCGTACCAAAGGACACAGCCACATCTGTGGCCCTGTCAGTCACATCCTCCATCTTTAGAATTTTCCGGACCTGATTAACAAGTGCGTCCACCAGAGCTTTTTCACTCACTGCTGATACCTTGGAGGACTCATCCTCACTATCGGACAAGTCAGGGGGCAAGATGTTAAACCCCCCTGGACGGGCCACGTCCCAGGCGGCATCAGGCTCAGAATCAGATGAGAAAGACTGAGCAGCGGAAGGCGGGGGGGGGAGGTGGGGGGGCGCTTCCTCCTGGGTCTTTGCCCACATGCTACTTCCACCCGGGATACCAATGACTCTAGGACCGCTGTCAGCGCAACCATGGGAAGCTGGGGTTCCAAGGGACCTTCCACCTCCACGAGGTGGATCAGTGGGTAAGATGTGACCCCGAGGCTCCATAGGAAAGAAGACCCTGTAGTACAAAAGGAATCTTTGGCACCACCAAGAGACACCCCAATGGCCAGGGTACCTATCAGCAGAGAGGGAGATACACAAGGACCCCCAAAGACTCGCCCTCCCAGCCGGAAGAGCGCTGCAATTCGGACCCAGCAAGCACAAATGGTCGGCATCTATTTCATCCATCCCGGGCAGGAAGAAGAGAAGATAGGAGGAAGAGGAGGAGCCCTGGCATCTCCACGAGGCTCCAGCCATCTCTAGCGTTTGGCTAGACTAAGGAAAAATGGCTGCTGTGATGTCATTGGCTACACAAACATGGGCGCCGACCAGCCAAACCAAGGGAAAATGGCCGCTGTGATGTCATTGGACCGCCCAAACATGGTCGCTGGCCATTTGAAATGCTGAAATATGCTACCAGGATCCTCTCTGTGCCTTCAACATCGCTGCACCTTCTGCAAGGGGACCACCCACCAAAAAGTTACTGTACTCCACCAGACAGGGTGAACATTTAAGGGGACACCTATGTACTCTCTGCACTGGGATCCCCAAACTGCACACTACACCACGCTTCACACACAGCAGGGCATGCACCTAGGGGTCTCTGCTGCACCCTCTGCACTGGAACCCCCTTCCCCTATACCACCAGGGGAGGACATACCACCCAAAAGGGGAATGGGGGGAGACCCCCCAGGGGTCTCTGCTGCCTGCCCTGAGACTCCCACAAATCCGTGGGAGGAGGGGGAATGCCAGCTTAACCAAGAGACTTTAGAATGGGAGAAGGGATCCTGCAGGCAGGTCGGACCATCCCTGGAGGGTATCTACATCCACCCCAAACCGCACAAATGAGGAGAGGGGGGACTTTACTTACCAATCCATGATGCGGGTGACCCTCCAGACAGAACTCCTCGCCACCAAAGTGGTGGGCTATTGGCCAAGGGATCAATGCGACTCGGACCAGAGCCCATACGTATGTGACCCTGCGAGACGTTTGACTCACGGGCCAGTCTCTGTCCATTGAGGCTATATCGTGGCTGACCTAGCGCTCGTTGGCTGGACTGGGGAGACAACTGCATCTAGATTATCCAGCCCGTCTTCCAGCTCGACAGTTGATTATAGAAAATGCATGGAAGAAAGACAAAAAGCAAAATTTGCTAGGACCAAAAGATCCCAGCAAGTACTAAGGTCCTTATTCCTGACTAGACAGAAATAAACTGAATACCTAGAGTAGGCAGGGGGTTATATACTGACTGAGGACAGCCCATGGGCGTAGCCAGGTGTTTTTCTGTTCTGCCTAGTTCTACTCCTGCGGAGGTGATATAACCCAATGGTCAAGATTAAGGAGGCACTGTGTCCGTCGAACAAAAGAGAAAGCTGTACACAAGTGTCATCACATGAAAAGATAAAATATTTACAAAAATGTGAGGGGTGTCACTTACTTTTGTGAGAATATATATCTCCTCTGCAGCCAGTTCATTAAACTGAGAACTTCATTTCTCAGAGGGAGAACAGGGGAGAAGTGTTTCCTTTGAAAATGCCTAAGAGCAGTGTAAAAGTGGGTGGGCTGCCTATAATCTTGTGAGATATTGTGAGATTACGGTGCAGCAGAGTTCAAAAAGTGAAAATAAAGTTTAAAAGAACACTGAGCTGGTGAACCTGGAAGGGAGTTATTTCAGTGTAACGACTGTGAGATCTTCAGATCTCACTTTTATAAACTGGCCGTTTGTGACAGAACGGTCCTGTACTGTGATGAGAAGAGGAGAACATGTTCTCTGCTCCTTATCTCAGCTACATAAACCAGTCCACCCCAAAGATCAATCCTGATCCAGAGGATCACGGCGGTATCCGTTTTATAAACGGACACCTATATGAGGAAGAAAGGAGAGATTCTCGCTGGCAGACTTGAAAATGTTCTCCCTATGCCTGCGTGGGTTTCCTCCGGGTACTCCAGTTTCCTCCCACACGCCAAAGACATGCTGGTAGGTCAATGGGCTTCTGTCCAAAATTGGCCCTAGTATATGAATGTGAGTTGGGGACCTTGGATTGTGGGCTTCTTGGGTCTGGAGACCAATGTGTGTGTGGTGCGCTGCATAAATTGACAGTGCTACCCTGTTTCCCCGAAAATAAGACCTAGCGTGATTGTTGGTAATGGCTGCAATATAAGCCTTACCCCCCAAATAAGCCCTTCCCTTTTTCCCCGAAAATAAGCCCTACCCTGAAAAGAAGACCTACAAGGACTTAAACTAGGGCTTATTTGTGGGGTAGGGCTTATATTGCAGCCATCACCAACAATCACGCTAGGTCTTATTTTCGGGGAAACAGGGTATATGGGTACCCTACAAAATAAATAATATATAATGGAGGAGCATCTTCATGAGATGCAATGTGCAGGGATAGGGACAATTGTAGACATGCACCCACACTCACTCAGGTTGAACTGGATGGACTGGCATCTTTATTCAACCTATGTAAATGGCATACTCCACTACCTTGATTCCTGCTACCATATGGAGACTATTACAGCCGCCTTCTCTTCCTGATCTTGGCGCTTGTCATCTGAAGGCAGCTGGATCAGTTGTCAGTGGGACTGGTGCTTCCATGTGTCTCTCTCTGGGTTTCTATCCCTGACCAGATCATCCACAAGCGTGGGCAGTGGTTGGTTACAGTTCCTCTCCGGGTCCAACAATGACAGCAAGATCTTACACTGCACATTAGTGTTTCCTGCTGACAGTAAGGTGGGTGAAGTTATGCCACAGATGGGCTGCCGTGCATTAAGCGGTTATGGAGGACAGTGTGCGTGCGGTTATGTCTGCTTAAAAGGTTTAAATTAAAATGTTTATTGCGCTAGATTGCACTTCCCTTTCCTTTTGTGTTTAGGATTTTTTTTTAAAAAGGCATGCAAAAGCTGAAGCAGGTTGTTAGCAAGGTTTGTTTGATGCAGTCCGAAAAGAGTTCAGGAGGTGGCACTGGGGACGTGGGAGATAGGGCATGGCTTTGCTGCAGGAGAATGTTTAAGCAGTAAATGGGGCAGTGAAGCTAAAAATCACTGTTGGCACAGGGGTAGAGGAGATGAAACATGTGGCATGGTGCAGTGAATAAATGTGATGGATTATCCCATATGCACAGGAGGCTTTGTGCTGAGAATGTTCTGCACAAAACGAAGGTCTGGGCACTGAAGGGTTAATAATTATGTGCAAATGATTGGTCACTGAGAAGGTAATGTGCGCATCCTAGAGACTGGCTGCTGAGGAGTCAATGTCTATGCATTGGGTTTGCTTGAAAAAGGCCTTTAAGAGTCTGAAACATAAAAATCATTACATTTTTATTTTCTCTAGTAAAGTAACATTTACAACATTTTCCAGGAGTTCCAACCAACTTGTATTACTTTTGATATACAACAGAGCACTGCAGTCTGAGCACTGGGAGTCCAGCGTGGAACATGCAGCATGGGTTGGTAATTTAAAGTGCCTTGAAAAAGTATTCATACCCCTTGACATTTTCCACGTTTTGTCATGTTACAACCAAAAACGTGAATGTATTTTATTCAAATTTAAGGAGATAGACCAACGAAAAGTGGTACATAACTGTGAAGTGGAAGGAACATTATAAATGTTTTTTGTTTACAAATAAATATCTGAAAAGTGTGGTATGCATTTGTATTCAGTCCCCCTGAATCAATACTTTGTAGAATCACCTTTGCTGCAATTACAGCTGCAAGTCTTTTTTGGGTATGTCTCGACCAGCTTTGCACATCTAGAGAGTGACATTTTTGCCCATTCTTCTTTGCCGAATAACTCAAGCTCTGTCAGACTGGATAGAAAACGTCTGTGTACTGCAATGTTCAAGTGTTGCCACAGATTTTCAATTGGATTTAGGTCTGGACTTTGACAGGGCCATTTTAACACATGAATATTTTTTGATCTAAACCATTCAATCGTAGTTCTGGCTTTATGTTTGGTGTCGTTGTCCTGCTGGAAGGTGAACCTCCGCCCCAGTCTCAAGTCTTTTGCAGACTCCAACAGGTTTTCTTCTGAGATTGCCCTGTATTTGGCTCCATCCATCTTCCCATCAACTCTGAACAGCTTCCCTGTCTCTGCTGAAGAAAAAGCATCCCCACAACACGATACTGCCACCATGTTTCACAATGAGGATGGTGTGTTCAGGGTGATGTGCAGTGTTAGTTTTCCACCACACATAGCGTTTTGCTTTTAGGCCAAAAAGTTCAAAATTTCATCTCATCTGACCAGAGCACCTTCTTCAATAGGTTTGCTGTGTCCCCCACATGGCTTCTCGAAAACTGCAAAAGGGACTTCTTATGGCTTTCTTCTTGCCACTCTTCCATAAAAAACAGATTTGTGGAGTGAGCGACTAATAGTTGTCCTGTGGACAGATTCTCCTACCTGAACTGTGGATCTCTGCAGCTACTCAAGAGGGCCGTGGGCCTCTTGGCTGCTTCTCTGATTAACCCCCCTAGCGGTAATCCCGAGTCTGGCTCGGGTTGGGATATTAATAACCGGAGAGCGGTAACCCCCGAGCCAGAATCGGGATCGCATCGCTGGATGCAGGGGAGGACACAGGGAGAGTTACTTACCTTGTCCCCTGGATCCAGAGATGTCCTCCGCGCTGTGTGATCGAGCTGTCCTTCGCTTGATTCACAGTGCTGAATGCCGCCGAGCTCCGTTCCCTGCGGCGTTACGGCGCACGGGAGTGGAGAACGGCGGCAAATTCAAAAAAGTAAAAAGACACAAAACACACACAGTACTGTAATCTTACAGATTACAGTACTGTATAAAAAATTACACACCCCCTTTGTCCCTAGTGGTCTGTGCAATGCCCTGCATGCACTTTTATATTATAAATACTGTTTTTTTCTGCCTGAAATTTGGAGATTGCCCATAGCAACCAAAAAGTGTCCCTTTTTCAGTGTTTTAGGATTTGATTACATTATTGAATAATTTTTATTTTTATTATATTATAAACTTTATCATACCCGGGATGTCTACTAGACTCTGGTTTGAACAGATTTAAGAGAGTTATTCCTAAGAATTACAGGACTACAATATAAAACGCAAAATAATTGTACCGCTTTCAGCACCTAAATCCAGACTGAATCATACCGCCAGGGAGGTTAATGCTCTCCTTGCCCGGCCTGTCAGATTAGGTGGACGGCCATGTCTTGGTAGGTCTGCATTTGTGCCATAGTCTTTTTTTATTTTCAGACGATGGATTGAACAGTGCTTCGTGAGATGCATAAGATGTTCAAAGCTTGGGATATTTTATTTTAACCTAACCCTGATTTAAACTTCTCCACAACTTTATCCCTGACCTGTCTGGTGTGTTCCTTGGCCTTCAAGAGGAAGTAAACCCTGATGAGTTTACTTCCTCTTTCATTCCCTACAAAGGCAAAGCATAATGGACTACTATGCATCGCATAGTAGTCCATTATGTGTCACTTACCGCCAGCGATGTCACCGCTGTCCCCTGTAGTCCGGCGCATCCATCTTCTCGGTGGGGTCTCGCTGCTCCGCCGCTGTCATTCGGCGAAGCCGCGCTGACGTCACTCCTGCGCATGCGCACGGGAGCCGACACGCGCGACATCTTCGTCGTTGACGGTGCCGCACTCAGTGCGCCTGCGGTGCCTGTCTTTCGGCAAATATCTCCTAAACCGTGTAGGTTTAGGAGATATTTCTTGCCTTAATCTAGGCTTACCTGTAGGTCAAAGTGTGTTGTAAGGGTTTACAACCACTTTCATGATGCAGTTCGTTCACTAAGGTTCTTTAACACACCTCCTGAGGGCTTCAGAGAACAGCTGTAATTATGCAGAGATTAAATTACACACAGGTGGGCTACATTTACCATTTTACTAATAGGTGACTTCTGAAGGCAATTGGTGCCACTGGATTTTAGCTAGGGGTATCAGAGTAAAGGAGGCTGAATATAAATGCACGCCACCCCTTTCAGATATTTATCTGTAAAAAAAAATATGAAAACCGTTTATAAATTTTCCACTTCTCAATCATGTGCCACTTTGTGTTGGTCTATCAAAAAACTATCTCCATAATAATGTGGAAAATGTAAAGGGGTATAAATATTTTTTTCAAGGCACTGTATATTGAAACCCCCTTAATAAAGTAAATTCTTTAGTACAAAGAGGAAAAAGAAATGGCTTCCCTTATGTCATTTTACTAAAAACAACCAATAATAAACCATATAAAGTATCTGACAACTATAGCAACTGGACATTTCAGATTTATTAAAAAAGGGCAAAGAACTAATGAAGACAGTATAAAATGTGTAGGCGGTACTCTTTAAATATATAAAATGAAAACTTAACACAGTGTACAGTTTGATCTGAGTACATATTTATTTGATAAATATAAGGTGGACACAACTAACTACATACAATTTTTGCAAGACTAAAAAGCACAATTACGTTATTTTTGAACATTTTATGCCTTCACTGCCAAAGACACAAATCGAATGGTCTCTGGCAGTGAAGGGGATACAAATATGAATGATTAAATTGTACATACAATGTACAGACAAAATACAGTGGCCCTTTTGTATGTTTTATTACAGATTGTACCATATTTTTTTGTAATTTCCCTATCTGATCATTATAATATCAAAAATTGTACAAAGAGAATTTGGTTACAATCTTTTCTGATTTTTTTTTTCCCCATGATCCACTATTATCTTCATTGTGTGTATGTTTCTGTGTGTTTTATATGTAGCACCTTTAAAATACACAGGACTATGCATGTCAGCTAAAATATTACGTGTACATAATTAAAACTAAAGAAAGATGTAATTTGTCTTCACAAAGGGTCAGAGTATTATACAGGAGTGGAAACAATGTTGTGGAATCACACAAAATGCACCCAGACCCATCACATTGCCCCCACCCGTCCCCAAATATAGGATCATTTCCACGCGGATGGAAACACAGGGGGGTTTTTTGTTGTTGTTTTTTTTTTTTTCGCTTTTTTGTTTTTGGTTGTTTTTTTTTTTTACATTTTTCTAAACACCTTTTTTTTGCAAAATAAAAAAACAAACAAATGCACATTCCCAGGAAAATGAATGTGTCTGTGTTTTATGTCTCTACTGCTCATATACATTATTTACATAGGGTCTGTGAAGTCCATTCACCCTTTCCAATCTGAAAGGGCTAAGCAAAAGCTGGCAATGCTATAAATCCCTTTTTCCCCCTCTTTACAGCGAATGGTTTAACGTGATTCCAGCTAATAACTGATCTGACAGCTGTTTCTCATAAGCATTTTTGCCTGTACTACTGCCCGCACTCGTATATGCCAAAGTCAGATGTGGCGAGAGGCTCAACCTTCATTTTTTTTTTTTTTTTTTTTTTTTGGGATATGCAAAAAATAAAATAAAAATAAATGATTGGATCATAAACTGGGATTATTTAAATTATTTGTGCTGGAATATTTTGGCGTACTAATGAATCGTGCAGGCAAGGGGTATCTGGATGGCTTTAGCCTGCAGGACCTATGGTCTCAGAAAGCGTTAAAAGAAAAACGTCTTGTAGCACTCCACTAGAATGTCTAGTGCAAATGGAGTTCAGCCGAGTTCTGTGCACCATAGGCCATGTAACCAAATTTTGGGGAACACTCTGGGGGGGGGGGGAAGGTCTTTAAGACAGGATATGTAGACTTGCTTTGTTTCTGGGAAGAAATATAATACATTTTACAGGTGTTCTCACTTTTTACAAAATGATAGTTGTCGCTTTTAACTGCTGCAGGAGTGGAGAGTTGTGCTCAAAAGCAACATCACTATCCCTTCACAATAGGATTGGGCCAGTTCTGCAGCAGTCATGAAGACAACGCATTTTGGGTTGAAGGCGTTCCCCTGTCAAACAGCAACTCTTGTTTTTTTTTTATTATTTATTTATTTATTTTCAGTTTATGAACCATCTATTACTTCTATGGTAACGTAAAATGGGGTCCAGAGCATAAATTATTGCATGCACAGCTGCACAAAACTTAGTTCTAGGGTTAAAGAGGGGAGATGTGTCACGTAAACTTGGCAAAAAAAAATAAAAACTGCATGAGAACAAACCAGGTTACAGGCAAGACATATTTCTAAAATATCTGAACATATTTACAATATTTCCTTTAAAATAATGATTTGCATATGAACAGCGCTGTGTGCTGCCATCTTACCTTGATAAAGATACAGAAAGTTTTAGAAAATGAAAACATTAAAAACACAAATAAAACAGAGGTGCATTTATAAAAAAAAAAAAAATACTACATTTCTACACAATGAAGACCAAAAAAGAAAAAAAAAAAGGAATTTCAAACTGTTGGATGGGAAAACAAATGGGTACGTTATTAACTCGACAACCCCCCCCCCCCCTTTTTTTTTTCCTTTGTTTTCGTTAAATAAAAAAATGTACAAAATACAACTTTGGTGATAGAAAAAGAAAGCAAGAGCCAACAAAATATAGTTGTTTGGTGTGTCAGTCATATCTGTACAACAAAAACAAACAGGACAAAAAAAAATATGTAAAGGACGTGATCTCATAGCTGGGAGACGCACACAGAGAAATGAGCACGAGAGGAGGAGATGCGTCCAAACAGCCAATAGGAAATGTCTGCCTCTGAACCTCTCAATGCTAAAGTGGTCTGTGGGACACTTGTTAACCCTTTTACTTACATAACAGGCCAGCAAAGGAGAAAAGCAGTGGAAACGTTAACAAAGACAAAGTAAATAACATTGATTGGCACACATGCACTTCTGTACAAATATAACAACAGTTTTACAGAAGCAAGCAGCATTAACACACCAGAAGCACAGAAACCGGGTCAGATTCATGCATTTAGACGCCCACCCCACACCTCTAGAAGGTACCTTGACCACAAGGTGGCTGGGAAAGAAGATTGCACAAATAACACACATTTTTGTTTATGTGGGTTTATATTAAAAAGGGAAATGGTCTCCAGGCAGGTAAAAAAAAAAAGGCCAGTTATTGTTATTGTGTAACAGTCTTGTTGGGTTAAGCAAAATTATTAACAAAAAAAAAAAACATAACCCTTAAGCTGCTCTGTCTGAACCAACTTCAATGCCCTTTTTTGCAGCCTAAAACAAAAGATTTAAAAAAATGAGAACGACCAGGCCATTTTGTCCCTTAGCGTCCATGGTCTTTGTGCAAGTCTGTGCACTAAGGAAAACACGAATGTCTGATTAAAGGCCTAGGGAGACGTGTTTAAAAATGCCACAATAAAAACAGGAGGAAGTGTACCCCAGCAACAAACAAAAGATGCAGGAGATCCCCAGCAGAGCTGTCCTCAGCACTTGTTTGTGGTGTGAGCACCATGTCTGCCCAACCTGCTCACTGCTCGGGAACTTTGTGCTTTGTGTGCGTGTGTTTGTTCCATCTTTCTTCCGAAGTCACGGTACATTTCTTCTCCTCCAGCTGGTGTGAGACTGGTGGTGGTGTGGGAAAAGGGGATAGCACTGGGCATTGGGAGGTGCCATGTCTTTTAGGACCTCCACCACCGATACTACTTCTTGTTGACTTTCTTAGTGAAAGCCTTGCTTTCTAAGTTTTCCATGTATAGACCTCGGTGAGGGGAAACCAGGAAGCACCATGTGTGATGTCTGCAGGCAGCCTGAAGCCCACTGTTGCCTTTTTGGAGCGTCACTCAAAGTGCCATTAGTCTGAGGCAAACACAGCCACAAGCTTGCTGGAAGGTTAGACAAGATGGACTAGGAGGTGGAGTTTCCAGAATTGTGCCTGCCGTAGTGTGTCCCGATTGGTTGGATTATGGACTGGGGAATGGGGAGACAGCTGCAGTTTAGTTATTCTCAAACAGTGAGAGAAGGTCATCATTGCTGTTGTTGGGGAGGTCTGGAGGATCCAGGTACGATAGAAGCTCATCGGGGTTGGCTAACTCTGGAAGCAGCTGTAGAAAGAATAAGAGAAAAAAAAATCATCAGACCATTAATAACCATTTGATAAATATCGTATACTGTTTATTATCACTACTAAATACAAGAGAGATACACATTCTTAGGTTTTTATGTGCTCCTAGAAGTCTAAACGTTGGCTAAGGTGTCATTTGCATTCTGCTAAAAATATAGGAGTTGTATCTAGAGAAGTAGAGTATGGCACCTACACTATTTACTGAGGGTATAGAAGCAGTCATTTTATTTCCTATTTGTTCTTCCAGAGGTGGTGTCAGATGGGAACTTATGTTAATACTTTTTAAAGAATACCTGTGCTAAGAGACACATGTGGGCTACACTACTAACCTCCTTCTGGAAATGCTAGCAGCCTCGTAGTCTTTGGTTTTCGTACTTCCTAAAGTTTTGCTATAGAACAAACTTACAGCCAGTGATCTCCGAGACGCCATTCACACTGGAAATTGTGTGACTTTGATGCAACTTTACACTCTCTGGATCAAAGCCGCATCAAAGTTGTCGTGCGACTAAGTGCCACTGAAAATATTGGGCTGTGACTTGTCATGTGATTTTGAAGTCCAAAGTTGCAGGACAAGTCGCACAAGTGTGAATGGAGCCTGAAACTGTATAATTGCTATGGGTATCAAGGCCATCAGAGCAACAGGACAGCCAGAAAATACTTTAGCCATTGCTATAGTTGCTGGTGTATTTGTATTGGTTCCATTTGTAAAAATACAATGTAGTTGAACAGAAGCTTCAGGATAGCCCTTCTTTACATGGCCCAGGATGTCAGTTGGCTGAGCCTTGATTGTTTTCTCATTTAAAAAAATAAATAAATCTGTGCCAACAGAAATATAGAGAGGATCTAATCCTGAAAAGCTGCTATGCTGACTTCTCTGTCATGGTATAGAACATGGTTTATTTCTCTGTTGGCCTTTTACAGTTACCATACCCCATTAAAGTGATTTGATTCCGCACATGGCAAACCTGTGATATGCTGAGCTCAGCTTTGCAGCAGGGCTCCTACTATCGCCAGTTCCCCATATTTTACTGTCGAGTTCACCAAAGTTCTCTGCATTCCCCATAACAATATATAGGCTTCTATTATCAGCAGCCTGGAAGGTTTTACCAGACAACTATAAAATCATTGCTGAGGATCTAACCTTGGCCCCAATGCACACAAAAAGTAGAAATGAATTTTAGGTAAAATTGAGCTTAAGCCTTTCCATGCTATTGACAATGACAACAGCAGATCCAAGATATAAACAAACTCCTGGATACTATGGCTGCCGACTATGGGTGGAGCTCAGGCATGTTCGCATGGTCCACGTGCAGAGTCCGCCAGGAAGTCGGCCCAGCGCTGCGCTAATCACAGGTAGTGAGACATTGCCCGATCTCTGCAGCCTTGGATCGGGACAATATCTCACTGCCTGTGATTAACGCAGCGCCGCGCCAACTTCCTGGCGGGCTCTACACGTGGACCATGCGAACACGCCTGAGCTCATTGTTACTGCCAACTATATAGTATTACAGCTGCTCAATCACGTCTACATGTAATCTCCCCTGTCAGGTATGAACCCAGAACCTCGGATCACTTCTGTGTTCAGAGCTGTCAATCCCCAGCTGGGATAAAAGTTGAACAGTTTCAACAGAGCGCAGAAGCGACTATAGGGGTCTAATAGGATCCTTGATATCTCTTTGAACACAACCTGTTCCCTGCACTATGCTATGACATAGTGGGTTTAATCAGCCTCCATGTAATAGCAAAAAAAAAAGAGAAAAAGAAACAAAGCTTTAAACAGATTATTAAAAAACACAAAATCCTAAACGTTTTGCCCTTCAACCTCTATGTAAATATGAACGCTAATGTGCAAGTTAGATGCCAATTGTGATACGATGGGGTGGGAAAATAACTCTAAGGCCATCAGTTACTATTTTAAAGTTGTGGAGTTCAGAGTTGTAAGGTTTAAACAATTTTGGACATTTCATCTCCAGTTACCGTACTTGACAAAACCTCATTTTAGATTTTACCAAACAATTGGATATATTGTGTCTGTGTGCACTAAAATCAATGAAACTCATTTTTATTTACTAATTTTAACGAATTAATTAAACAATTTTTTACTGAACAGTAGCACAATTATTATGCGACAAAAAAAAATTGTAACTGCCCCCATTTTATTATATAGGGTCTCTGCTTTCAGAAAATGTATCATGTTTTGGTGGTTTCTAATAATCTTTCGGGCTAAAATGCCAGGGAAATAAATGGCCTGATGGCAAAAGGGTCAAATTGTACTAAACATTGGGTCAGACAGCTAGATAACATGCAATTAAACATATTGCATCTAGACAGCCATCTAATAGACAGAAATGGGGGTAATTAGTACAATAGATCTCCTTAAAAAGGAGACCTATTACCTCTACCTCTGCATTAGAGCTCCCTTTAGTGGCAAAACGTGTGCATTGCAACGTGTACAAATTCAGCTCTACAAATGTGTAAGGAGGTCAATTTATGAAGAATGTAAGCGTTTACTTTTTCCAGCTTAATTTGCTAATGAATTGAAAGGACCTGAAGATAAAAATGAAGGAGACAAATTTCAAAAGTAGGAAAAAAAATGCAGCCACAATGATTTAATTCAGAGGAGAGGGACTGAGATAAAGACATTGGCATGTGTAGGAGAGGTGGACAGAATTAGGAAGGCTTGGTGTGAGTTACTTCAAGATAAAAATTAATAGGGTGGGGTAATATTTTCTCAGCTTGGCATCTTTAGAACAAAATTACTGAATCTGAGCCTAATGCATGTTGAGAAAACTGGAAAAAAAATTTGATGTAAAATCAGATGTACATATGATAAGGATCTATGAAAAAAAAAATAGAAAAAAAAATGATATGCAGTTATGAAAACTTGTGAAAATAAATAACTTCAATGCCTGTGCCCTTCAACTCTATGAACAGTCCCTAAAATATTGGACTTCATTTTTCTAAACCTTACAGCTGTAATTTTCACACAAATGCTACTATATCACAACACATGCTTACATTGCCTATTGCTGACCATACACATACATGGGGAGACAAATTTTTTTTTTTCCAGCTGACTTGCATCCAATTTGCTTATATGTGAACCCGGCCTAAAGTACAAACTACAGGCAAAACTTTTTTTTAAGGGAGGGTATTAACCTATATGAGATTTTTTTTTTTTAAACCATCTTTGTCCCATTGCAGAAATTTCCTGGCCTATAGCCAAACATGAAGTGAGAGGAAAGCCCTGCATATTAAGGAAATTCCTTAGGGGGCCCCCAGGTTACCAGTGTCCCCATTGGACGATCCCCCCTATTACTTTTCTGGGGACAACCCAAAATGTGGGATTTTCTTTTACTTCCACCCTCAAATATAATCGTAAACAGGGCAAATAGAGAGAATTAATCTTCCTAATGGGGGCACAGACAGCAATAAAAACTTACAAGAGTTCTAATACCTCTGCACTCCCTCCAAAACTTAAAAAAAAAAGTTTTGCCTTTTAGATATACTTTAAGTTAGGGTTTTTGTGTGATTGTACCAGAGTAATGTGCACCATGGTTCACGAGAACCTATAGATTGAAGCACAGAAGCCCAGGAGAATTACACATTCAAGAAAAATTTAAAGCAGCTTCCTTTAACAGGATATCAAGAGGGACGACAGTTGCCACTGGCAACTTTTGTATTGTGTTTTACTATGTACATTCCAAGACATAACACTTAAAATCAATTGATATAATTGTGGGACAGTAGATGTGATTTAAAGTCAAGTCAGGTCACTCCGTACCTAAAAACTCTTCTGCCTTTTGTATTTTCACATATGTATATCCTTCTCTGAACTGTATGAGTTTTGCATCGCCAGCAGCTGAAATACATGGCTGTTATATTACTAGATTTAGTGGATTAAATCACATGTAAAGCCTTCAGATATTATAGAAAGTCTCCTGAGCCCTATTTGTAGTTCTAAATAAATTGTATCCTTCTATTGGACACATGTGCCTTGACAAATCTATTGTCTTAAGGAGTCAAAATAATGGCAGAGTAGCTTCAGATACAGGAGTACCAGATGAGAAGGTACTTTCCAATGAAAAGAAAATCATCTCTGTATCTCTTGCAATATATGACAATATACAATGAATAGACTTACATCCAGCGATGGCTCTGGCATATCAGGAGGTCCCTGTCCACCAGGCTGACCTTCTAATACCGATGAAGGGTTAAAGGCCATATCCCCATGCCCATGGCCAGCAGATTGTTGTGGATGTCGAGGTTGAGGTGCTGGTCCACCATGATGTAAAGGCTGCCCAGGCTGGCTTCCTGGGTGAGGTGGGTGTAAGCCCTGAGGCATGGCGCCATGAGGCTGATCAGCATTTCCTACATGAGGAATCTGCAGAGAAGAATATTGAGGAAAAAAAACAATTATGACCCTTTGACAATAAATATATAAAAGAAGAAGAATGCCATTCCTGAAATGGACTGTAAACAGAGCAAGCACCACTTACGGAGTCCTGCATGGGGTGACTGAGTGGTTTGTCCAGCGAAGACATCCCACCAGGCATGTCAGGGGGGTGCGAGAGCTGGGGCCCATGCATAAAGTCGTTCATTGTTGTGCCACCTGGCGCTCCATGAGGGAAGTCAAAGTTGGCATGACCCTGGTAACTGTTACCTAAAATGAAATGGATGCATAAAAAAAAGGGGGTTTTACTAAATGTATTTCTTGTGATTCTGCAGGTATTATTGGGCTAAGCATCATTAAACTAATGGACAGAGCGTTGAATGCAGTCACAGGGGTTCAGGGATGTACAGATGATTTATAATAGAAAACATACCACTGACATAACAATACACAATCAAGTCTTACCTTGTCCTACATACTCATTGGAGCTTCCTCCACCAGGAGGTGGTGGCAAAGATGGATATGGTGAAGGGCCAGGCCCCAATGCTGCAATCATCTCCATGACATTGGGCATGATCATCTGACTGGGACTCATAGTCTTAAACCTCTTGGAGGGCATTCCATCAGGATCATCTTTGATGTGAATCTCCGATTTGATAGGTACCGGCCGCCAACTGCACGTGGGATCAATGGTCACTTCTTCAAACTCTGAGCTGTGAAACAAACAATATTGTGTTTGTATACCATGCACAGAACTGTGACAAATGCATCCTCCATTTTACACCATTTTAGGAAGTCCTAGAAACACAAACTATGTTCCTGTAGAGGATATAGAACTGTAGCTTAAATGCTGAACTCCAGGTATGAACTTGGTTGCATACTTACATTGGTTCAGCTTAGACCAATGTAAGTATGCATATTTCATACCTGAATGAGCATATTCACTGTAGTAGTAGCAAGTGCAGCTATCCTCTGGGTCTTGTGCCAAGTGCTGCTCCATGGCATACTGACCACAGGGGTTTGCTCACTCTGCACTGCTGCCACTCACAGAATTGCCTTGTATTTTTGCAACGAATACGAGGCATTCTCTAATTGGACAAAGTGGAGGGGAAGAGGATGACAGAACCGCCACTTCCCCAAATCATAGAATGCTTTATACTCAGTGAAAAAAATATACAATGCATCCGGATACTGGCGCCATAGGACCCAGAAGAATGCAGTGTTCTATGTAGTGGTGCCCACTACTACATTGATGGTCAGCTTTTTCAGCACTCCCTCAAGTATAACATATACATAAGCTGTGATATTTTGAGGTTTTGGATCACCAGACAGCTGACTTCGTAAAAGCAAAGTGTCCGTTATTCAAAAAAAATCAACAAAAATACCTTTCAGCCAGTGTTCATTTCATTGACGAAAATTTTGGTCAACTAATTTAACACTATTTTAGTCCAATAAAATCCCACTAAAACCATTCAGATGACTAGAACTAAAATGGCCAATCTGGCCTACAATTATTATTATTATTTTTTTGCAGAACTTTAAAATAAGACATACAGAGAGGAAGAAGTATAGTATGTTGCTAGCATTAACACAGCAGTTATTGTGTGTCTGAACCCCCATAACAAAGTTTTACTACCTTTTGATTCTATTAACAGATTGTTATTTTTTCACTTTTTTTGTAATTGAGTGACAACACTGTTAGTTTTACAATTAGATCAAACCGGCGCATGGAAAGGGTAGTTTAAGACAGTGTTTCTCAACTCCAGTCCTCAAGGCGCCCCAACAGGTCGTGTTCAGGATTTCTCTCAGATGAAATGGCTGTGGTAATTACTAAGGCAGTGAAACTGGTCCAATCACCTGTGCAAAATAATGGAAAGCCTGAAAACATGACCTGTTGGGGAGCCTTGAGGACTGGAGTTGAGAAACACTGGTCTAAGACAATGTTTCTCAACTTCAGTCCTCAAGTACCCCAAACAGGTCATGTTTTCAGGCTTTCCCTCAGATGAAATGGCTGTGGGTTTTACTAAAGCAGTGAAACTGATCAAATCACCTGTGCCAAATAATGGCAAAGCTTCAAAACATGACCTGTTGGGAGTACTTGAGGGCTGGAGTTGAGAAATATTGGTCTAAGAGATGTCGTTATAAACAGACTAAATAGAAAGCAAATTAAATAAAGGTTTATTCTAGCAAACACATCACTTCTAGTTCCACCTAACTACTTCCAGGCTCAGCATATTGGTACACTTTACAATTCAGCCTCCTCCAAAATCCTTTTTTTGTTTGCTGAAGTATCTGGCTTAAAGGGTGGCTGTATTCACTCTGAAATAGGTGAATGGTACTCCTGTGCTAACAAAAATAGGATCCTTTTCTTGGGAGTACATCACGGGACACAGAGCAGATATAGCAGTGATGGCGAACCTTGGCACCCCAGATGTTTTGTAACTACATTTCCCATGATGCTCAACTACACTGCAGAATGCTTGAGCATTATAGGAAATGTAGTTTCAAAACATCTGTAGTGCCAATGTTCGCCATCACTGCGCTATAGTAATTACTATCTGGGTTATATGCCACCTATAGGTGGATGAACACTGGCACACCCAAAAGACAGGAAGTCCCCCCTCTATATAACCACTCCTATACAGGAAGTACCTCAGGTTTGTAGCAAACAATTCCCAAGAGGGGAGGGGCCTCAGTGTCCTGTAATGTACTCCAAGAAAAGGATTTTACAGGTTAGCTGTAGGAAAAGATCCTATTTTCTTTATCGTACATCACGGGACACAGAGCAGCTATAGTAATTACTATCTGGGATGTCCCAAAGCAATGCCCCTGAGGGGAGGGAGACACCATATCATCGAAACTGTCACCAAAGAAGAACCTACTCTGCTATTTCTAAAATGCTGAGGCCAAAGGCAGTATCTTCTATGTGATTGACATCAACCTGGTTAAAACCCTGTAGCTGTATAAACAAAAGACCAAACAGTGGTCTTGTACACCTGGGCCATTGACATCCGATGATGGATGGCCTAAGATATTCCCACACCTGGTAGAGAATCTCTCCCCCGAAAAATATGTTTTTTTTTTTTAAACCAAAGGCATCATTGATAAACTGGCAGATCCACTGCTAGATATTCAACCTGGATGCTGCCCTTCCTGGGCTCTTCTGGCAGCACAAACCAGGATTCTTGACTTGTGCCAACAGCTCAAGTAGACCCTGAGCGTCTGAACTACCTCTAGAGTAGGTAGCGATCTTTCTCCTGCTGACTGTGGATTAGGAGAAAAATAAAAGGCAAGACACTGTCCTGATTCAAGTGAAAAACTAGAAACCACTTTAAGCAATATAAATGGATGAGGACGCAACATCACCTTATGATGGGAGACCAAGAATGGCTCCTTGCATGAAAGAGCCGCCAACTCTGACACTCCACTTCGTGAAGTGATAGCAGCCAAAGAAGCCACCTTCTGAGATAAAAGGACCAACAGAATCCCCCGATTGGTTCAAAAAGTGGCCTCTGCAATTCGGCCATCACTAATATCATTGTTACCACCTTACAGATTCTTTGCAAAAGATGTGTCAGAATCCGAAACGGGAAAAAAAAAAAAACATCAAATAAGGGAGAACCAGACCTTAAGATGTTACCAGTACATATACCCGTTTTTGCAGTGGGACTCTTGTCCCGGACACAACTATCCCAAACTGTTGTAGAACTTGGAATCTAATAGATTCCCCTGCAGAGTTTCCCCTTGCCACTATCCTATACCTGGAATATGTATTGGTGATAGAAACAGCACATGTACTGTCTCAGACAGAATGTGATATACCTCTCCCTGACATCAGTGGTTATTATTTTCCAAATTCCTGAAAAGGAACAATATCAAGTACCAATTTATGCTCTGCAACAACCCAGAAACAGAGCCTTCTGGCAATGCCTGGATCTTCAAGTTCCAGACTGAGAATGAACCTCTACCAAGACCTGGAGTAGGGCTGTATATTAGAGAACGTGCTTTGACAGCTTCCTCCTGTAGAAATATATCGAAGGAACCCCTGGAAGTGACTGCTTCCCGAGCAAAGAGTATTGAGGTGTCTTCAGCAAGCCTAGCACTGGGGCCTGACGCTTTGATAACCTTCCGGAGCTGTGGCCAACCCAAAGGGAAGATTCACAAAAAAAAAAAAAAGACTTTCCACTGCAATTACAGAAATCTTTTATGATCCTGGAAACAAACCGCCACATGAAGATGTCCGTTTACAGATTATAGACCCTGAAATCTACCTCTTGCATAGAGGTCATCACTGAACAGTTTAGCCTATCTGAAACAGAAGGATATTAAGCGGCTTGAGATCTTAATCTAGACCTCTAGTCCCCATTTGGCTTTGGAACTGCTACCATTTGTCTTACAATAATGAGCCCATAACTTCTGCTCCAAGAGCAAATGCAAGGCAAAAGACTGATGACTCTGTGACAGACCCAGACAGTCCCAAGAGGTGCACTTAACTTACCAGGTTTCTGTCAGCTAAAGATGGAACAAACCACCTCAGAGACTGCCCTAAGTTTTTCTGGCCTAAGATACTCTCAAAACCCAGCAGCCTCCCAGGTGGGGAAAGCTTACAGCATCTGGTATCCCCGGGCAGTCTCCCATCTATATATCAACCAGGCTTGATCCTGCTTAGGCTTAGATCAACCGAGATCAGGCATGATGCGGCCGCAGTCTGATGAAAAATAAATGCGCCAGAAAACACTGCAATGCCAAACATCACAGTAACTCAAATGCACCCAAAACCACTGTCCATCGGGAGATGTGGACACCGCCAGATCCCTAAACCTAAGAGCGTTGCCCCTGCTTCCCCCATCTTCCTCTCTTTTCTGGAACCATTTAACTGATATAACAGGTAAATAATGCAACTACATTATCCAACCTAATATACAGTCCTCCAAGGATGCAGGCCTAAAACTATGTTGGTTTACCTCTATGCAACCCCTTAGGTATGCAAGTACCTAGGTACGCAAACATACAGGTATACAAGTATTCTTGCCATTTATGCATTTATGTATGCAGTACAAGGTTAATAAGAACACACACATGTACCCCCAGGCAAACAATCCCATATGCATGTAGTCCTATGCAAATAAGCACATATGTATGTAGTCCCAGGAAAAGTACATATGTATACAGCTTAATGTAAATAAACATACATATGCAGTACAAATGAAAACATGCCAGCATGTGTTTAAGCAATATGCATCTACGGAAGCATGTGTTTATGGAAGCATGGGCTTATACAAATATGCATTTAGGCAAAATATGAAAGTGTGCGCTGTACACACACATTCATGCAACATGTGCCCATGGAAACAAGAATTTTTGCAATAAGCAAGTATGCCTTTATGAAACGTGTTTATGCAACATTACGCAACACGTCTGCATCTTTATGCAACCAAGTATAACCATGTATATTTAAGCAAACATATATTAACATGTATCTTTATGCAAACATGTATCCTTATGTGATCATGTATAACCATGTATATTTAAGCAAACATGTATAAACATGCATCTTTTTGGCCATTTATGTGTGAAGCCACGTGATGTTTTATACATCTTGGAGCTTCCTTTCTTGTTGACCGGTGGTCCTTGTGAGAATATTTCCTATACAATTTCATCATCTATATCCATCTGGGCCTTACAATCTTTGGTGTAGAATCACCGACAAGCCCTGTTTGATTCATAGGGCGTATGTCCTACTGAATCTATATTTTCCGGTAAGCCTCAGTGTTATTGGTGACAGTGCTTCATCTCCCCTTTCCATGCACGTTTAGCGGTGGCTTGAAAATCACTATTCGGGGTGTCAAGATACATATGTTTCAGACATTTCATCCATCAAACCCTTCTCAATGGACTTTTTCTTATTTTTATTTTATTATTACTTTGAAATAAGTTTTTCACTGCATTTATATATGTGTATTGTATTTAATGGTTTAATCACTTGTTATCACTGCACTTATATATTGATAGTTGTATATTTTCACAATCATCCTATTTTTATTTCAATCACTTTTTCACTTTACTATTAGCAATTGTCATTTGCGGTGCTGACAGCTTCCCCCCTCCTTTTTGGACAGAGCGGTATTTATCAAATTTTTTACATGTATATTTATGCAAACATGAATAAACATGCATCGCTGTGCAACCATGCATCCTTATGCAACCATGATCATGTATCTTTATGCAAACATGTATATTTATGCAAATAGGTAAAATCTTGTATCTTCAGCAACCGTGCGTTTCAGCTAGTTTGCAAGAAAGCACCTGCTTAACTGCAGTTGGCCCCATACTAGACCTACAGGATTTAGCAAAGCACACATGTTGTATACTGGAGATAGAACTCCTTAAAATGCACCCATGCTCATGTTTTTCCAAACGTCCGTGGCTCTAAGTGTATGAATAAAGATGATGCTGCGCTGTCCTCAATAGCGTGAAAGACTAAACAATAAGTAACGCAATCAACATAAATGTGTAAATCTGTGAATAAATTAAGAAATATTTTGGAGTGTGCATAAATATCATGTTAAGGTGACTGATGCAATAAATATGATAATATAATTCATTATAAGTGGTAGATATATAGTCCCCAGTGATGGCGAATTTATTCCACAGGTGCAAACATTTTTAAGTGAAGGTGCTCTACTTCCTGCACATTCAAACAGTGAAAATGACTGGTTATTGATGTCTCTTCTTATAATATGTGCGACACCTCAGTGCACACACGTCTCTCACCTTACTGCTGTGCTGTAAGATAACAGCATTAAATAGATATCTTTCATGGGGGATCCCCGTGTCTCCTCTTTACTTTAGGGATCCACTCTGATGAACGCTGCCATGGGGACTGGATCTATGGCGATACTTCCTTAGCTGTAATTCTGGGATATTCACCTAGTCTCCTCCATGGTGGCAGTATATGAACAAAAGGGGCTCTGATAGTGTAACATAGTTTTTAAGGGGTGTTTTATTAAAAAAACATTTGAAACAATACAAAGAGTATACTCCATGAGCAGGGAGCTTGTATTCCGTCACTTCTGGTTAATCTGCCTCCCAATCCCGACGTGTATCGTCAGGCGACTTCATCTGGGGAATCCCCATTGTTTCAAATGTGAGTACAAATATGTTTTTTTTTTTTTAAATAAAACACCCCTTAAAAACAATATTATATTTGGATCCTGTCATATAAAAAAAAAGTTTGTCCTATTTTGTGCCAGGCGGACCCAACTGGACCATCCATTACTCTCTATGGAGCGGCTGAGGTCAACAGATGTGCGTCTTGTGCTGTTTTTAATCACAGTGTAGCATTTTACTGCTTTTTCATTAAGTATGGGGTGGTCATTTTAGTGTGACATGTGTCGCATGAATGTTCATATATATAAAATGTTAGGGTTGAAGCTGAACAAGCAATTTTAGTCTCTTCCCCAAAAATGTAACCACTTATTGACAATCTTTTCATTAAAAGACTGGATTTCATTAAAAACAGATTACAGTATAATGTAAAATATACATTCATCTCCACTTTATTAGGTACACCTGTTCAATTGCTTGGTAAAATTAATTGCTAATCAGTCAACCGCATGGCAGCAACTCAATGCATTTAGGCCTCTAGACGTGGTGAAGACAATTTACTCAAACCGAGCAGCAGAATGGGTAAGAAAGAGGATTTAAGTTTGAACGCATGGTTGTTGGTGTCAGACTGGCTGGTCTGAGTATTTCAAAAACTGCTGATCTACTGGGATTTTCACACACAAAAAAAGAGAAAATATCCAGTGAGTGGCAGTTGTGTGGGTGAAAAATCCACACAAACACAAAAAACCCTGCTGCACTTGGGAGTGGACCCAATACAAAGTACGTAGGCTATATCTCAGTCCTGGTTGTATAGATACACTTAGGCCGCGTACACACGCGCGGACTGTTGGCCCAACCTTGTCCGCTGAACAGTGTTTGGGCGGACAGTCCGCTCGTGTGTGGGCTTTCAGCGGACAGTTTCAGCGGACAGTTGGACGGACAAGGTTTTACGGAAATTCCGAAAAACTGTCCGCTGAAACCTTGTTTCAACGAACAGTCCGCCCGTGTGTAGGCTTGTTCGTCAAACTAAGTTCCGCGCATGCTCAGAAAGGATTTTCAAGCCGAAAGTTATAATGCAGTGTATAGGACGTCGTATTTTGCGTCCCGTCGTACGTGCCGTTCACGTCATCGCGCACGGTTTCAGCAAACTGTTCGTTCGTCGTGTGTGGCCATGTCCGTCCATGCTAAGTTTGAGCGGACTGTTCGCTCAAACTGTTGGACGGACAAAGTTGGGCCAACAGTCCGCGCGTGTGTACGCGGCCTTAGGCTTTCTGCACCCTTAAGAATGGGGAAGTCTGGAACAACTGAAACCACAAAAAGACAGAGAGGGTGTACAGACCTAATGCATTATCCTAAAACCAGTGCTTTATTAATGTAATAAATGGTAAATATTATACTCACAAGATGACAAATGTAATTAGTGAATCACATAGTACAGTGTCATTAGGTCCACATTGCATCATACATATCATGTGGTAGGTGAAGGTGAAGATCCAATAGGCCAACATGTTTAAAGGACTAGCCTCTTGTAGCTCTGAGGAGGAGGCTAGACCTCAAAACGCATTAGGCTATTGGATCTTCACCTTCTCCTACCACATGATATGATGCAATGTGGACTTAATGACACTGTACTATGTGATACGCTTGTTAAGTTTGTCATCTTGTGAGTTTAATACTTGCCATTTATTACATTAATAAAGCAATGGTTTTAGGATAAATGCACCAAGTTCATGTGCCCTCTCTGTTATTGTGTGGATGAAAATGCCTTGTTGAGGTCAGAGGAGAATGGGCAGACTGGTTTGAGATAGAAAGGCAAACGGCAGAAGAGGGGTAGGGTGGAGAGGTGAAGGGAGGGGTGGATAGCGGAGAGGTGGGGAGGGGAGAGATGGGAGGGGGAGGGTGGGAAAGGGGAGGGGACTATGGAGCTTGTGCCTTAAAGGGACAGGAGCATGCTTTATTTTTGGGGGGGGGGGGGGGTTCAACCACTTTTAATGTGACCCTAGCCTTATATTGGTTTATTGTTAACATGAGAAATGCAGGCCATGACCCACCAAAGTGTTGGGTGTCTATAAAACTATTAAATTCAGCCCTTAGTCCTTTATGGTAGATAGCATATCTAGGATTATTCTCCTTTTTTTATTCTCCCTTTTTCTCTTATACTCCTCATTCTCATTCTTGTTATAGCGAAAAATGAGCTCAACAAGTTACATGGATGACACTTCGTTATTAGTGGTTACGGTTTCAACATAAGTTCCAAAAGTCAGAGATACAAGCGTTCTAGATACAATTACCCTTTCTGAATATGTGACTTGAACAACTATATATTTTGACTAAAGAGACAGGATTCAGACTAAATTTTTTTTCTTTTGGAAATATAGCATGAATTAATGTATGAATACATAGAACTATGTCTATTTTGTGTATTTTCTTCTTAGTTTTATACCTGATAATCTCTGTATGTGGAATTACTTTGTTATGCTTTTGATACCTCAATAAAAGCATTTGTATAAAAAATAAATAAATAATAAAAAAAAAAGATTGAATTTGATTCTCCAAAAACAATAAAAAATAATGGCTTTATAGAGCATACAGGAAGATGGAAACACTTACTTCTGTATTGCATTCAGGATGCCCCACATATACTGATCTACCTCCAGACCTTCTAATAGGGCTGTTTTACTGAAAGAAAAGAAACATATATAAGTGTACAAAAACAACAAAATATTCATTTTCCACATGACCAGCATCTGCTGTTTATAATTAGACAATGATGTACAATGATGTACATTTCTACAGCTCTTACATCCAGGAAGATATGGAAGGGATGTCAACTTGGATTGCATCTATCCTGCGTAGAAAATGTATTACACATGACTGATTAAGTCCACATCTTTAAGAGTCACAGCCTAGAAGTACATGTTACAATGACTGCTGCAGCAGGACATTACCATCATTGTAGGTAGATATAAATATTCAAGCTGCCAATAGCTCACTTATTGCCAAACAGCAAGCTCAGACTGTTGCCGATACTGGTGCATGCTGGGATTGAAAGCAGATTTCAGATCGAAGGCTGAGCAGTGACTTGTCACTTGGTGTGAAATAACATACACAAGAAATTAGGGGACAAATATTGTGAAAGGTGTTATGTGACATAAAAGCTACACATTGCAACTGGGCAATATCTGTAGTCCTTTATATACTGAAATACAAAGACAATAACTAGCATGGACATTAAGCACATAGAAATTGTACACTCACTTGCATACAGGACACCGCCACGTTCCTCGCTCACAGTTCAGTTGCAGATAGGATTCCAGATCAAAGCACTGCACACACAAAGAAGAAAATGTTATATATTTATACATGCTGCTGATTTGTCACAATAGTTCTGGACAACACTATTTTGAAACAGGTGGTTAGTCTGATGCACTGACCTGTACATGTTTGCAGTCATGTCCCCGTGCAGGCAGCTGGATCCGTCTGAACGTGATCGGGCATTTCAATGAGACTTTAATTGCCGTCTGCTCTACTCCATCCTCTCCATTTAGTGCTGCATTACCAGATGATGCTGCTACACTGCTGAAATTTCTCTTTACTGCAGAGACAAAACAAGCAGGGTGTCAGAAAAGCTTACTGTTCTCATTTCCCACTGCGCTCAATCTTGTTCTCTCCCAACGCAATATGGAAGACTTTGAGTGGTCAATACTAGCAAAGATCTGTTTTTCCTTCAAACATTTTTTAGTCATATAGATCATGGTAGGCCAGGGTTTCACAAAAGGCAGCCCTTTTTTAAGCGGGGCAGAAAAATGTGCGATTTTGCACGTGCTACCACACTGTACAAGCCCTAAAATGTAGTTTATGAAGCAGAATTATTTGGTATATAGGTTGTAAATCCTGTCCTCCCAAATCCTTTGCTAGCACAAATTTCCCTCCCCAAAATCCCCCAACCAAGAGAGTGAACTTACTTTTTGTGATACAATGTTCTGCTGGTAGAAGTCTCTTCTTTAGCAGACCCTGCAGTACTGACCGTACTGAAGGCCGGTGAACTAACTGCAGCACAAACAAGTGTGACTGTGGAATAAAGAAGAAAGCTCTATTATGGTCAGCGTCAATAAAAAATCTCATTGTTTTACTATATAATCTTATGGCATAACATCTGGAAAAATCTAAAAGGGTAATATAAGCCTAAACATGACCTAAGCCCAGAAAAAAATAAAAATAAATAAATAAAATTAAAAAAACATTTAGGGTACTATGGGTAAAAAAGGAAATGCAGCTTTTTTTTATATATATATATATATTAATACACAAATACAAAAAGTTATAACAAAAACCTTTAAAGCTGAACGCCATCTTTTGATATACTTTACATAGTTTGTTTGTCCCTCACCAACATGTGAGGCCACTGGATGTGCTGTATAAAAAACTGTATGTAGCTGAAGCTATTTCCGGGTTCTAGCCAAGACTTCCAGTCTCATACAAGAAACACAGTAGAGTCTATCTGATCAGCGCTCAGCCATTTAGAGAAAGCAGTGTATTCTAGCAATGTATACAAAGCTTCCTTTGACTGGCTGGCCAGAGAGGCGATGATGTCACAACCTCTGACTCAGCCACAGGAAGCTTTGTATTCATTGCTAGAATACATCGGATAGTTAGTACAACCGCTCCTCCTGAGTTCTTCATTTTTTCTGTGGTTTAGCTCATTATATCAGAAACAAAAATCGATAAATTGTAACTTTTTTACCATTTGATTGCGCGATCTGGATGCTGGCATATTTTGGAGAGACCCTGTGTGATTGATGTGTACCTTAGCTGCCCATACATGGATTAAAATTCAGCTGGTTCAGCAGGGACTGGCCAAATTTTGATCCATGTGTGGACACTGTGGTTGAACTACCGATCGACTTCTATTCACAACTACCCTGTGGGATTTTTGCTGCTCCATCAGATGCACTGCAAGGTATAGACTGCAGCGATGATCAGTTCATTCTGATGGTGGAAAGTCTCCCTGCTGTCTGAATACAAAGACAGGGTAGGGAAGGAGAAATTGGGTTCATTTTTTTTTTTTTTTTGTTCAACCTACTGGTTGAACGAAAAAAAATAATTAACTCATCTATGAGATGCCCAAGTTAGTTATATATGTTGTATAATGCTGACAGAAGACTGTTATAATATTATAACCAGTTATTGATCTTGCTTAATAGACTAGTTTACATATAGGAAATCAAAGAAGAGGATTCCAATGCCACTTTATATAGTCTAGTGTTGATTTCTTTAGAACATTTCAATATCAATAACACATCACGTTCAAATGTACGGAGAAGTCTCATTCAGACAGATAACACTTACACAGCAACAGGCAGTGACAGTAATCTGGATAGTGTTGCGGCCCGGTTGGCAGACATGTTTGAGGTGTAGGGGTTTGTGGGAAGTCTTGTTGTCACCCCTCTCAATGGTGAGAGGTGTGGCATTGACACTGACTTGTACAGATGCTGGCCAGTTGGTGTTCATCTGACGATCTTCATGGTGGTAGCATTTAAACTGCAGTTCCAGGTCAGACCTGTTTAGGATAGCAGAATATGTATGAAAAAAAAATTGTATACAACACATATTACGTTGTTACATAGTTGGTAAGGTTGAAGACACCGCCATCCAGTTCAACCTCGATGAGTGTGAGCCACTACTAATCTCTATGTACATAGCATTCTCTAAGAAACCCATCCTTACCTCTCTTACAGTAAAGAATCCCTTACTCAGTTTGAACTGCTTCTTGTCCAGCTTCATTGTGTGGCTGCATGTCTTCTTAGAGACCCAAAATTAATTGGTTTTCCTCCAATGATATAGTAACTATTTAAATATTTGTATATTGTGATCATATACCCTCTTAAGTTTGTCTCCTCCAGGGAGAATACGTTTAATGTATTGTAGTTGTTCCTCATAACTGAGGTCCTCCAGCCCCCTTATTACCTTTATTGCCCTTCTCTGGACTCTCTCCAGTTCAAGGACATCCTTAATGGCATACTCAAGATGTGGCCAAACACGAGTTTTGTAAAGTGGTGAATTACAGTTTTATTTGAGTAAATAACTTTTTAATGCATGCTAATAGTCTGCTGGCCTTACTTGCATGCATGGCACTGCATGCTATTGCTGAGTCTATCATCTATTAGGATCCCAAAATCCCTTTCCATCCTCGAATCCCACAGAGGTTATTCCCCAACTAGTAACTTGCATTTATATTTTTTTAAAACTACCGGGCGATATAAATCTCCCTTACTATATCCGAATAAAATAAAATAAAAACACACGTTTTGCCTATAGTTCTACTTTAAGATAGCGGATATACTGCAGTGTTACAGACCTACATAGCAGGATCTCCGATTACAAAATTATGCAAGTCTGGGGAGTTATGGTGTACACATAGGTGGCACCACATCCAATTAGAATGCACAAAAAAAAAAAAAAAAACTGTAATCCATAGATGGACTTTTGAGGTGCTCCAAGAAAGTTACAAGATACAAAACAATGAAAATATAGGAGAATACACACCCTTCATACAATTTTATTTGTATAAAATTATAAAAATATACACAGCTGTCAAAAAAATAAATAAAAAATGTACTGAATACATTTATTGGCATATATGTGTGATATATGTTTTTCATGATGTATTTGATAAGTATAACAATATTGTTTGAGTTGGTGTTCATCTTTTACATATATTCAGTAACACTGCATAACTGTTGACCTCTTTGTATGTCCTCCAGAGGAAGCAGGTTGTAGATCCTGCGAAACACGATGAGGAATATATTGATGGAGAAACAGAACATGTATTAAGTAAAATCTGTCCCATCACTTTGGGGCAAGTTTTTTTGTAATAGCAAAAATATGTTACCTTATTATTAAAAGAGAGGTATGCCTATGCAGATGAATGTATTCAGGATGTTTTATATATTTTTTGACAGCTGTATATAATTTTATAATTTTCTACAAATAAAATGCGACTTTCTTGGGGCACCTCAAAAGTCCATCTAGGGATTCAAATTAGATTTTTTGCTGGATCTCAGATTATACAAACACACAGGTGACTGAATTATTGAGAGGAGGGAAACACATTCTCCTCAGTTATGTAGACTCAGTCAACTGCAGAGCTAGTGCTGGGCTTTCTTATCAGACGGCAACCACTGTATCATAGAAGCACCCCGCATTAAATGTTAATTTGTAAAATAAGAATTTTTTGCAAGCAAAATTTCACTTTATAAACCTTCAAAGCAAACTTAAGTCAACCTAAAATAACTAAAGAACATGAGTCCTGTTTAACAGAGTTCTCCAATGAATAAGAACAGCACGGCTAGGTTAAGTTAAAAAACACACACTTACCTCCACATGAGGGTCTGATGGACGGTCGGTCGTAAGTGGAACACATGATTGCTGACGGCAAGGTTGTGCTCCAATCGGAAGGGCTCCAATACTACTCCATCCCGCACAGGAAATGTCAGACGAAGTTCATCTGTGTGGCTGGCTGAGATCGAAGAAGGAGAGAAAGTGTGAACTTTCCCTTTTGCATCTGCAGTGCGACAATGTAAAAAGGTGTAAGCAAAGCTCAGAGGACCAGAGACCCCTAAAGGGTCACTGATGCAGCAACATTAGGAACCCAAGAACAACTTGCAAATATTACAATAAAACTCTCATATGAGGCACCTGGAAAACTGATATGTACAAAGAAGCATGTGCTCACAAAGAAATAAATGATAGGTGTGTGGGCAATGTGCCCAATTGTTTATGGTTATACCCACTCAACATATATTTACAGAAGTTACATCACTATTGGTGACTACTATTTGTGTGACTTTTATTTCACCTGCTACAGGTAACACTGTGGTTACAAGAGCTTTTTCAAAAAGAGTTGCTAATGGAAGGCCCAATAGAGGTGGGAACATGGAGGTACTATGACCTCAGGTAACTGCCTCTTAAGAGGTCTAAAACAGCCATTGCTAGTTATCTGGATATAAACAGCAAGCACAAGTGTGAAGGTACAGCACCAATCAGCTGGCTTTCAGACTGTTAATTGTAGACATTTTTCTATCTGTGAGTTGAAACCTTGAGACAAAGCAGAGCAAGATGCATCCCAGAAGTAGACATGACGTTATGCAAAGTAGCAGTGCTTGCAGCTTACACAGAGAGCCAAGTAAGCTCATGTCCTGCATCAGCTGTGTTGCAACAGTGAAACCAGTAGGGAAATTGCCTTAAAACAAAGCAGAGGGGAAGCCCAGAAATGTTCTCAGCTCTGAGGCCTATAATTACTTTCAGTGTCGCTAACTGGTGAGACAATCTACTTATAACAGCACTTGGGAGCTGAGGTTTGTCCTTACTAAAAGGCATAAATATTTCTAAAGTAAATCAATTTGGAGTGTTTTGTGGGGCTTGCATTCAATCTGTCACACATTCATCATACATTAGCACTATAGGAAATTAGGTTTACATCATTTGCTTATATTTGCCTGCCAAGTTCATAAACGAACATAAAAATAGGAATTTTGTGCTCGCCATAAAATCCTTTTCTTGGAATCTATTGAGCGACACAGCTTGATGATAATTAAGCAACCTACTGTTATATTGCTGCCCATCGTGAGAAATGGACACTAGGCACATAGAAAACTAGTCAGCCTTGAGGCTTTAACACCTCCAATATCACAACATGCTTAGTTGTGGCAAGAAGCCCAAGAGAACACTAGTATGTATGAGGTGAGGAAGCCGTGTTATTCAATGGACTCCAAGAAAATAATTTTACAGTAAGTAGAAAAATTGTTCATTGAGGGTCACACTTTGATGATAATTAGGCAACCTAACAAAATCTCATCAAGGTGAAATGCAGAAACCACTGACGGTAAAAAGGTTTGTTGTTTCAAAACATCTTACTACTAACACTGAAAACCTTCTGGTCAAAAACAATGGCCACAAGAAAGGCCACCTTACGGATAAGAACACCTAGGAGAAAGATAGGTTCAAAAGGAGGGCTTTGTGTCACCAACAATACTATATTAAAATCAAACAGTTGGAAAGGAGGCCTAACAGTATGAATTAGAAAAAGAATAGCAAGAGGGTGTTGAAAATGACCAGACAGTGCAGACACCTGATCCTTGAGGATGCTAGGGACCAAATGTTGTTCTACACTGAACTGTAAAAACAAATCAGGCCTTGAATTTACAGATCTGGTCAATCTGGTAGACACCACAGTGTGTCCGCTAATAAACAAATTGATTGTCCTTAGGACCAACAACCCTGAACAGTCAAAGGAATGAAACTCCTCTCGACCCTAGAAGACTGGCATCCACCGTGACAATCCTCCACTGAACGTGCTGAGGTTAGAAGCCGATTGGTTTCTATGCAGAAATGAGCCTGATTTTGTACTCTCCAGCTTTAGTAAATAAACCCATATTTGTCTTATGTGGTGAGAATGTGCATTTGCAAGATTCTTGAGTTGAACTAAGCAAATAGAACCACTTTGAAGGTGGATGCCATAATTTCCTGCACTCGCTTTGCAGAGAAGACCAACTGTGGAATTAAAGTGGTTGAACATGACTGCAGTGTTGATCATTTTCTGAGGAGCAGAAAGTCTTTAGCCTGAGGGGTATCCAGGCCTAGAACACCTCTGAAAGGAAGAAGACCAGAACTGGTGGAAGCACCTTTGTGAATACTTTTAATGCCGCATACACACGGTCGAAATTTTGGTCGGAAAAAGCTCTGATGGTTCGATGGACGATCGCAATTTCCGATAGAAAGTTTTTCCGTCGGAAAAATTGAGAACATGCTCTCAAATTTTTGCCAGCTAAATTCCGATGGAGCATACACACGGTCGCATTTTCCGATGGAAAGGTTTTTTTGCTGGCCATAATTCCGATCGTGTGTATGCGGCATTAGGCTACTTTTACACTGAGGCACTTTGCAGGTGCTATAGTGGTAAAAATAGTGCCAGCAAAGCGCCCTGAAAGAGCCGCTCAATTCACTCCAATGTGAAAGCCTGAGGCCTTTGACACTGCAGCGGTGCGCTTACAGGATGATCAAAAAAGTCCTGCATGCCGCATCTTTGCAGCAATATAGGAGCGGTCTATTCACCGCTCCTACAATGTCCCTTCCTATTGCAAACAATGGGGCAGCGCCACAAACCCGCCAGCAAAGCGCCGCTTCAGTGGCATTTTCTAACCCTATTTTAGCCACTAGCGGGGGTTAAAACTTCTCTGCTAGTGGCCAAACAACGCCGCTAAAACGTTGGTAAATCTGCGCTAAAAATAGCCGCCCGCCCCAGTGTGAAAGTAGCCTTAGGTTGAGACAAGGCTGTAAGGAAGGGCCACAAACTGACAGTGGCTATTACCAATAGCAAAGCAGAGAAATCGCTGATGATCTGGAATATATGAATGTGTGTGTAGGCATCCTTTAAGTCGACGGATGTCAAAAAGTATCTGGAATAGAGGAAAGTAATAGCTAATCGACTCCATCCATAATTTTTAAAGACATACAATGGCATTGGGAGCCTTTAATGGGTTAGTTTACCTTTACTTACTCTTGCCAAAAAACTCTCTATGCAGTTTCCCTATACATTAACATGGTGTTCTCCATTTTGTAAAAGAACGCTTACTTTTTCAAGTGCACCTTGGAAATTAATGAGCACTAGGCTTTGTTTCCCTCTCATGCATGCACAATCTGCTCGCTGTCCCAAAGAATGCCGAGTTGGGAGACAGTGCAATCTAAGCTGCGGGTGTAGGAATTGCAGCGATTCCCAAAACTACTCACAGTGAAAACACACTGCCATGAGTAAATGCACAGGGCTACCAGTCATTCTAAATGGCACCCCCATCCATGTACAAATGCAGAGCATTTGTGTATGCAGGAACTGCAGGGAAATCACGGTCAATTTGCAGGCCATGTTTTGAAGGAGGTGTACTTTTTTTCTGCTGGAAACGTAGGCACAACAGCCCATTCAAATGAATGAGCTGCCATGAATGAGCAAACGCGGCCCGGACACATGCATAGGTGTGAACTGAGTCTAATCATTAAGCTAACCAAGTCCAGGCACAGAGGAAGAGAAAGAGCAGCAGACTCCTTTCATTTTAAATTTGAATGCAGAAAAAAAAAAAATTCTGTTTTGCTGGAAAAACTGCTGATTGCTATTCAGCTATTTGGGTCTCCTACACTAGTAGGAGTAGAGGAACTCAGCATATGACTACGATTCCTCTGGAGAATCCCTGACAGCATCAGAAAGAAGGCATCTCAGTGTTAGCTTCTGCTGGGAAAGATGGCAGTAAATGTTTTATTCCTAAGCAATCAAATGCTTAAGAGTAGTACCACTTAAAGTAAACGATTTGGTAAAAATCGTACCCACGCACATGCAGTTTAACCTTTCAATGCAGTTAGCCTCTTATCTCAGCACCGATTCTCAAAATTTCCAGTTTTTATGGTAAAGTTAACAGTGGACAGTGCAGTCTAGAGCCAGTCAGCTTGGAAAAGGGAAGAGAAGGGCAATGCAAAGAGTGCTTTGCCTTCCTAGGGTACGGCGCTGTGATGCTTACAGTGTAGGGAGACACAACTCTGATGCATGCATACAAGGGTGACACCATAGGATGCAGCAAAAGAAAGGAACCATCCTGAAACAAGAAACCTGGGGCAGTGGCCATAGCAATGGCTTAAGCAGGAACATTGACAAGGATAGAAGATGAAGAAGCTGCATACGCAGTAAGTGTTCAAATATGATGCTGAAAGAGGGGTGGTCACCCTACAGATGCAGACAGGCGCCTTAAATATTTAGAACTACGGCAAGAATACTACCACAATGTAATCCTCATGGAGCAGCTGAGGAGACATGGCCATTGTCACTGTAGGTGAAGCACAATAACCACATAATGTGTTGCCTACACCCACTGTGTCCCTGAGAGCAAAGGGAGAAAAGGCTTGTTGCAATAGTGCACACAAAATTGTGGCACAATGCTCCACCACTGAACATGCAGATGTGTGACCCTTTAAAACTTGGCGTGCAGTTCTTAAACACTGTACCACTCTGCTCTCTGCAGTGTTATTTCTGACACAGCAGTGCCACTTTCTGAGGCTGCTGTGCCTTCTATTGCTGCCACTGGAAGTGTTAGATTCCAGTCGTTCTGAGACAAAGCTACTCAGAAAGGAAAGAAGAGTGGCTGGTACACAAACGTTATTGTGCTGCCAGTCCTGCCCTCAGAGGAGGAGTGGCAGGAATTTCAAATGACGTTTGGGCAGAAGACTGACTGGTTGCCAGAGCACAGCATAAAGGGTCAAAAGGTGGTTTGAGTTTAGTACAACAATGAACTGGGAAAGCCCGTGTTCATTGGCTAACTGGAGGGACTTCCAGGATCTCCAATATAGAGGAAATCTTCCAATTGAGTCAAAAAATAGAGTAAAAAAATAGAGCAGATAAGAAGGAGACATCCATTCCCCTGTAGTATAACTAAAGCCCCATACACACTATCAGATTTTCTGCTGATTTTTTCCTTCAGATTTACCAAAACCATATAATATGAGGTCAAACCTTAGGGGTTTCAATGTGTATGCAATCAGGCAGGCCCTTGCACTACATCGTTTTGGTAAATCTGAAGGAAAAATCGGCAGAAAATCTGATAGTGTGTATGGGGCTTTAGTGTAACTGGGCTGGTGTGATGCGAGATGGGTTATTGTTTCAAGGGGGCTGTGCTTCAGTTCTCTATGTACCTAGTGTCCATTTCTTCTATAGGTGGCAGTATAACTCTAGGTTGTTTAATTACCCTCAAGCTGTGTCCTTCTGTGGACGACAGAGAAAAAAAAAAGATGTTTAACCATTATCTTTAAAGCATCGCATCTATCAGCAAAACACTCACTTGGTGGTGGAGGTAAAGCACTCATGTTGGGCTTGATGTCTGGAGGAAATGGAGGCTTGACATCTTGACTGGGCGACAGGTATGGAGGGATACTGCTGCCAGGTGTCATAGGTGGTGTGGGGTTTCCCGGAACAGGTGAGTGGGGGTAATTTCCAACAGGACCCGGTCTGGAGGGCTGCAGAAGACATGAAATTAATGAAAATTAATTTTAAAGATGCCATTCTTGGCCTAGACACCCTCATATTTTTCCCACATTCACTGGGCTAAAGTCCACAATAAAGTCAGCTTTAGTAAATATTATTTATTGCAATGTATTTTCCAGTTACGATGTATAAGAAACAGAAGCTACAATCTGACAGTATATTCCATTTATACTTTTTTTTTGTAAGGGGGGGGGGGGGGATTCATATATGTATCAAATATAATGCTTTGTTGTCAATTAAAGTATAAATTTTTACATTAAACAAAGTAACAGACTGCTTAAGATGGCCCTGCTGGCCAGGACCATCCATAACATGAATTCTCTGAAACCACCCACTACTGCGTCCTGTTCATTATAGCACTAATACAAAAAATAATGAGTAAAAGATACCTGTATGCCTAGTTTTGTTGTAAAATGCTGCTTACTTAGAGCAACAGATGGCATTGCACATGTATATATATCCACAGGGGCACTGCTAAACTCCTCTGTGTTCCGATGCAAATATAAATTAGACATCCCCATAACATCCCTTCTTTAATATTATCCACTACAGCAGGCATCACTAAAAGGCCGACCATGGTCCGGATCAGTACCCGGTGACAGTCCCATCTGGGCCACCGCAGGCACTGAATTTAGGAGCCTGGTCCCTTATTCTCCTTTGACTGGTTGCTCTGTAGATTCCGTGGCTGATTATTTCCCCCTTCCATTGCACTATAATCTTCGCAGCAGGGAAGAGGATGGGCGAGGCAGCAGGTCTAGATGGAGGGTAGGAGCTGCAAGTAGGTGATTGGTTGCCAGGATGCTGGGCAGACCAGTGGAGGGAGAGGGAAGTTGGCAATAAGAAAGATCAATCACTCTGTTTAGACTCTTCTCAAACTTGTCCTCAAGTCCCACCAACAATGTTTGTTTTACAGGAAACCTCACAAATCCGCAGATTGGGGTATTCTGTGTCTGAGAATGTAATTAAACTACCTGGGAGGATATCCACAAAACAAAGTGACACATTTTTTTCCAGTTTTAAATGTAGTTGGGTAGTTAGAAACTGTTTTTTTTTTTTATTATTGCCTGTGTCACTACTGAGGATGTGAGTGGAAGTCCCATCAGGTGTCACTAAACAGGTATCACCATTGGATGAATACCCCTCCTACCCTGCTATGGTGACATACTTAAAATTTTGGAGTGAAAGGGGCCGGTTTTTTCAGGGGCTACACAGGTGCTATTTTTAGCGCTGTATCGCCTAAAAACCGCCCCAGTGTGAAAGGGCCCTTAAGGATAGGTTTGAGAAACACTCTACTTCCAGTAAAACAGAAGTATGAAAGTAAACATACATGGAAATACTAATGCAGTAACCAAGTCTATAGAAAAACATATGAAACCAAATGCAAAGATAGCTATTTACTCCTTTCAAGTGAGAAAAATCACTTACAGTGAGCTTCCCAGTCATAGCCGATTTGTGCCAAAAACACTCCAGAGCAGCAAGACGTTTGGCAAGGTTTATTTTACACTCTGCGGTCAGTACACGTTGCATGGTTTCAGAGGTGGGAACCCACCAGTCCACACTGCGGTCATGTGACCGGGATTCTGATAAGGTGATGCAGTAAGAACAATACTGCCGCAGTGTGAACTGAGGCCCTATTGTTGTTTATACATAAGATCATACAAAATATTCTATTATAATACATGTCAAAAGAATAATTTGAACACACAAATGGCCTGTGAGCAGACTGCAGGAAGTAGAAGTAAGCATTAACACAGAGATTTAACAGAATACAATAAAAACAGAAAAGTCAAACCTTAAACAAAGCAGAAAACTCAGTTTGGTTGGAATCTGGGATAAGAAAAGTCTAGGCTCTGGTGCTTCCTTCATACGCTCGCTACATATAAAATAGGTTTTTGTGTATGTATGTATATATATAAAACCTGTGCTTTGCCCATGCAAGGCCACAGAACAGGTTTCCCCATAGTGTCCCTCTCCTTAGCAGGATATTCTCACCTTTAGTTCACCTACGAAGAAAATATCCAAAAGTTTGGGGTATGGAGGAGAATTTGACTTTGTTGGTTCTTGCTGATTAGTGTTGAAAAAATGATCCGTGCTTCGGTTGTTGCTCTTAAAATGTCTTCATTTTATTAAACAGCCACAGTGAACAAATGCAGATTAAGTCAGTTGACACGTTTCAGCCTATAAGGCCTTAGTCATAACCACATTACAGACATAAAACTTTAAAATAAAGTAACTCTAAAGATCACAGGCTCCACCCATTACTTGTCTTGATTGACCACAGGCAATTATCCAAAAAAAAAAAAAGAATCCGCTGCAATACATATAGGGTGATCCATGCGTATGCCACTAATTTTCACACACCTTGTGGCGATAATATGTACACGTATGTACACACACATGCATACACGTATACACATATGCATAACAACACACACCATAAAATTCAAAAAACATAAAAAAAAAAAAAAAGATGAAAATAATAATCCAGGTATGTGAAAAAAGACCCCAGAGGAGAGAAAGGGAAAAAGGAAAGAAAAAGGAGAGGAGGCTCTGGGTAGAGGCATTCTTAATGTAAGTGCAAGTCCGGATCCCACCTCAGGTTTAACCCCTGAGGCGATTTTGTTTTTAATCTAAAAATCCACCATGCTTCTCTCCCCATTAGCCGTCTCTTCCTATCGCGTCCTCTGGGCGAGTGAGACAACCGTTCTATTCCTCTGAAGCGAAATGCGGAAAGATCGCCCTGATGACATTCTTTAAAGTGACGTGTTGCATTTGAAATATTTCTAGCATTTGGATTATTTGTGTCACAGTAATGTTCCCCTGTATGGCCTCTCAAAGGACATGTGGTACAACCTACATATTGAAGGCTGCAGGTGATCAGGTAAATGACAGTTTGTGCCCCAGTTGATGAATTGCTGTATAATGAACTCTTCATTTGTGGTAACAAACATTTTGCCCAAAAGACACAAATTACAGTACCTACAGGTTTTTGCATTAGAAGGGTAACTTCCAGGATAGGAGAGCCAGGTGAGTTGGCATTGTTTACAGTGCCTTGCAAAAGTATTCACCCCCCCCCCCCCCCCCCCATGGCTTTTGTGTATTATGTCCAGCGCTGTGGGGCATCGATGGGTGCTAGATTCTCACCGTCCATGGTAAATCTCTACATGGGTTGGTGGGAGGAACAATTTTTGTTCTCTCCCATCAACCTCTTTGCTAGGCAGATTGTATGGTATGGTCATTATATCGTTGACCTTGTGATGGTGTGGGATGGTGACACTATAAAGATTACATGAATTTTGGAAATGCCTTAATGACAAATCAGTTAAATTTGCATTTTTCAATTGAGCATGATGCTTTCAGTATCAACATTTTAGACATCACCCTAAGGGGCGATCCAAATACAGGTGATGTTTCAACATGCACCTATAGGAAACCATGATCTGGTAACGCTACACTTTTTGCAGCCAGTTGTCATCCATCCCACTCCATCAATGCCAACCCTTATGGGGAGTTTATTTGAGCCAAACAAAACTGTTCAACGGACTCAGCCTTTGAGCTGAAATGAAAGGTCATTCATCAGCGCTTATTGGACCGAGGTTATAATGAATCTGTTATACAGCAAGGACTGGAAAGGGTTTTGATAATGGACAGAGAGGAATTACTGTCAGATAAGTCTAAAACCAAGAGAGAGTTTAAAAATAAGAATAAACTTTAAAACAACTGAAGAATGGGCAAACCTATTACATTTGTAACGAAATTTTCCCAAGAATATCATCCAACAGTCAGAATACTAAAAAAAAATCTGCCAATATTGTATACAGGTAAAGATTTAAACAGGATATTGCAAGCAGGTTTCCATTTTTCTAGATGACATGTGCCCACATTAGGGACTGCACTATCGCCTAGTCTTTTCTGCTAACCCACCTGGCTCTCCTTTCCTGGAAGTTAACCTTGTAATACAAAAAAATCTGTAGGTACTGTAATTTGTGTCTTTTGGGCAAAATGTTTGTTGCCACAGCCACAGATGAAGAGTTACAGCAATTTGTCAACTGTGGCACAAACTATGTAACTTACCTGATCACTTGTATCTCATGCAGCCTTCAATATGTAGGCTGCATGAGAGCCCTACAGGGGAACATTACTGTGACACAAATAATCCAAATGCTGGAATATTTCAAATGCAACATGTGAATTTAGAGAATGTCATCAGGGCGATCTTTCCTCATTTCGCTTCAGAGGAATAGAACGGTTGTCTCACTCGCCTAGAGGAGGTGATAGGGAGAGCAAGGGTGGATTTTTAGATTAAAAACTAGATCACCTCAGGGCTTAAACCTGAGGTTGGATCTGGACTTGCACTTACATTAGAATCCCTCTCCCCAGAGCCACCTCTTTTTTTTTTTTCTTTCCCTTTCTCTCCTCTGGGGTCTTTTTTCACATACCTGGATTTTTATTTTCATCTTTTTTTTTTTATTGAATGTTTTTTGAATGTTTTTTGAATTTTATGTTGTGTTTTCTTATGCATATGTGTATGAATGAATGCACATGTGTGTACATGTTTGTGTACATACATGTGCATATTTTCACAAGGTATGTGAAAATTAGTGGCATGCACATGGATCACCCTATATGTATTGCAGCTGATTCTTTTTTGGATAATTGCCTGCGGTCAATCAAGATAAGTAATGGGTGGAGCCTGTGATCTTTAGAGCTACTTACTATTTATTTCAAAGTTTTGTCTGTAATGTGGTTATGACTAAGGCCTTATAGGACGAAATGCGTCAACTGACTTAATTTGCATTTGTTCACTGTGGCCATTTAATAAAATGAAGAAATTTTAAGAGCAACAACCAGAATGCGGATCATTCTTTCAGCATTACTCTACTCAGCCAGTGACTGTGGATCGAGCACCTGGGAGCTCTACTATCTATGTGGTATATGGGTAGTAGCGCTGACTTTTCTGTTTATGCTTGCTGATAAGCCCAGCGATTTAGGTTCTATGTGGGCTCTTTTGGCGCTTACACAGGGATTCCAGTCTTTGCCCCTAATGGCTGAGAGCAAAGCACAGGTTCACTTAAAAATCCACCTCTATAAAATAATCTAGCGGTAGAGTAAAAAGAGCATCAGCAGAGTGTTACAGGGCCAGCCAGCCCTTAGATTAGGATTATTAAAAACAACCAATCTGAACTTTCCATGGAAGAGAGCAACCACCAATACAGTCGACTCTTGAGCAGACTTTCAGCTGACATAAAAAAAAGTGTATTGCAATCATCTGCTTTACAATATAGAGATGTCCAGATGTATGTAATGCTAACAATATGCCAAAAATGATCATTCTTCTTCAGGAGATTTTTTAAAACAGAAATCACCCTCTTAGCCACCCAAACTGGTAAAATAGTGGATGATTGATTTGGTATGAAGACACACTCACCCCGTTCATACTGCTTTGGCTATAGCTATTGTAGCCGCTCCCAGAAAAGTTGTTATTTTGTCCATTAAACTGCTCTTGCTATTAGAAAAATGATAATAATAATGAATTAAAAAAATGTACAAAAATAATGAGGAAAAAAATACTAGAATGAAAGGCAGCTTAGAAAAGTGAGATATGAGACGAACTATTAAGAAGGGACATGTCCAATAGTAGATATAAAGATTCACCGTCTAATTTACATGTCTACAGCTATTCATCTAGATGCACATGTGGGATTACTTGACGATCACAAGACAACAGCTGTCAATTTGCTAAATTATTTGTAACTCAATAGAACAGGTCTTCATTCACATTCAGTTATGTGGATATTATTTGGGAGGGGGGGGGGGAATAAATATACACCATTGCATGGCAGAATAACATTCTCATATTCTATATCTCCCAACACATATTTATTTCCGTGGTAAAGGTTATAATACAGCAAAGCTGTGGCTATCAGAATGTTAAGGTCTTTGTAGTGGATAAAAAAAACAAAAAAAAAAAAACATACAACCTAGGTATCTCTGTGTCTTGTATCCCAAAGCATCATTAAAAGTTATACAAGTCAAAAGGCTAATGTATTTATAAAGTTACACAAAAAAGGTAAGCAAAATCCCATAAAATCTTCTAAATGTGAACATCGCCTTTATTAAAATCTCCAGAACTAACTGATCTTGGGCAGACTGAAGAGAACAGAGATCCCTATTAATCAAAGTACAGACATTGACAACACTAATCCTCAATTACTACAAGCAGAACCCTCTCACGCTGTAAAGATTAGTGTACATGGGCACGGTCAGTGTGTGGATTCCATTTACACAGAGTAGTATGCACTGCACACATGTGCAGGGACAACCGTATACAGAGGAAGCCCCCGTGTACACTAACCCTGAATCATTCTCACATAAATGGTCAAAGGTATGTACCATCAAGTGGAGCATGAAAAGACTGGATGGTTGTGGAAAACAATGTCTGTGAGCTAGACCCTGTAAATACAGAGTGAATTTTCTTATGTGTTTGCTGTTGGGATTTTAAACTGTCCTAATTCTTTGGAGGTTTGTAAGCTAGACATAAGGAAAGAATAAAACATAAATTCATCACAAATCTGAGTCGAGGAAAGGTGCCAGGTTGCCATCAAAACAATCTGTCAGTCTTTCCCCATATTCTCTACAGTGACAAGAAAAAGCCTTCTCCCAAAAGCTTGTCACTGCATGCAACTTAGAAGCCTGTGCCCCCAGCCCAGCGTACTTGTCAGGCAGTGACAGGTCTGCCAGGGCTTAGCAGATGGGGATGTGTCAGTTCAGAGTCTGCTTTATCGCAGATGTATTAGCAGCGCTACAGGCCTGGACTGACTGCATGCATTTAAAAAAGAAAAGAAAAAAAAAAAAGAACAAAATGTCAACTAATGTGTTTTTGGATAAAGATAACAAAAGAGGGTTGCATGTGAAAAATGAGGTATGAGAAACAAATCAGATTTAGTATTATCATAGCCTTCCTTACAAACAGTCATGCAAGATTTCATCAGGAGCCATTCCATAAGCCATCAGTTACCTTGTAATACTGCCCCATGCTAACACTGGGGGGTGGGTACTGCCCTGTGCTCTGCTGTGTTGTAATCCTCTGGCCTGGGTAGTTTGGAGATGTCATGGGTCTAGAAGGATTTGGGCTTGGGTACTGGCCAGGCTGACTGGGAAATTGACTGCTTGGTCCATATTGCTGGCTGGCATAATTTGGCTGAAAAAGAGGAATACAACTCAATTATAAAACACATTTCACAAAATGTATGTCTTGCTCAATAACAAAACATTTTAAAACTTTCAGAATGTAAGCTATATGAAATAAATGAAAAAACAAAACAAAATACAAATATATGTGAAACTTTATAAGAAGCATGGTCTAATTGTATATAGTCACAATCCCAGCAAGTGTGTGAACACCGCACTAATCTACAGGTGCATCTCATAAAATTAGAAGATCGAAAGTTTTTTTTAATTTCAGTAATTCAATTAAGGCTGGGTTCACACCTAATTCCAACGAGGCACACAGCAGGGGTCCAGTGTGTCCTTGTTCACCATTTCAGGTCAGATTTCAGCCCAAATTTTTGTCTGAATTTGGACCTGAAATGGACCAAAAGACCCAGTGCAGATTCGCAGCGGAGATATGTGAACCGGCTCTATAGAGAGCCAGTCACAATCTCCTGCAATTGCGAATTGGATGCGATAACAGTCGCACTAGCGTGAACCCAGCCTTAGAAAAAGGGAAACACATTTTATATAGACGTGCTACACACAGAGTGAGATATTTCAATTATTTCTTTACATTTTTTGATGATTATGGCTTATGTCCTTTACACACGGTCGGAAATTCAGATAGAAAAGGTCCGATCGGATTATGTTGACGGAAAATCCGATCGTGTGTGGGCTCTATCGGACTTTTTCCATCTGAAAAAGTTTGAGAGCTGGATCTAAAATTTTCCGACAACAAAATCCGATCGGACTTTTTCCGATCGTTTGTAGATAATTCAGATGGACAAAGTGCCACACATGCTCAGATTAAATTACGAGATCAAAGCTATTGGCTACTAGCCTCTACGTAGTCCCGTAGTATGGAATGGACGCCACCTTGTTCCGAACGATCGGATTTTCTGACAACTTTGTCTGACCGTGTGTATATAACACACGTTTTGGACAAAATCCGTAGGAAAAAATCTGACGGATTTTGTGGTCGGAATGTCCGACCGTGTGTACAGGACATTACAGCTAGTGTAAATATTACATAAGACCAATTAAAAAAAAAAAAAGGATTTTTAATACAAAAATTACTCTTACATCTTAATCTATGTGTACTTTAAAGAGGTACACATTTAAAAACCCAATCCACTCAAAACTGCTGAGTGTTTTGGAGACAAGTGTTGTCAAGTTAAATCAAATATTCTAGGAGACTCTGGCAGCAAGTTCTTGGCACATGAATTCCCATGTCTGGTTACCTGCCACAACCATCACAAGAAAGTCACACCCTCCCTGGCAGATTCTTACTGTATTTTATATTATGGAGAATGCAAAATAAGAGAGTGTAACACCCAAGTTAAGTAGAAATTCACAAAACCCAATAGATGGCAGGATCAGAGCTGGCAGCCACGATAGGGGAGATCACATGGTTGCAGTCAACACTGATATAAGAAGTTAAAGCTGACATCTAGGTTTGATTTAGCTTAAGTGCCGGTTCACACTGAGGCAGCACGACTTGCAGCACGACTGCCTCAGGCGACCTGGACACGACCGCTGCGGCGACTTGCAAAACAACTTCTCTATAGAAGTCAATGCTTACAGGAACCTTTTTCTAAGTCGGAGTGACTTGTGTCTCTCCGATTAGAACGGTTCCATTGTACAGAACGGGACGCGACTTGTCAGGCAGCTAAGTCGCCTGACAAGTCATCCCAGTGTGAACCGACCCTTAAGTAGTTTGTTTGGACCAACTTGGTCCAAACAAACTATTTCCATCACACATAGATGCTCTTGCTGAAAGCTCTGTATAAACTACGTAGCATCAGCTATATACAGTATACATTGCTGCATTTCAGCCGTAGGGCAGAGACTTTCGATCTCACGCCTGGAACAAAATCGAGTCAGGCTTGACCACTGCTCAGCCATTCACAGGAGGCCTTGTATATGTATCAATGAATAAATGGCTTCCTCTGATTGGCTGAGGTTGAAAGGTGGGCACTCATGTTCTCCACCTCAGCCAATCAGCAGAAGCTTTGTATTCATTCATAAAATACAAAGCTTCCTCTGGGTAGCTGAGCAGTGCTCAGCCTGACTCAATAGTTTTGTGGGAAAGGGAAGTCTCCATCCTGTGGCCACTGTATGTGGCAGATGCTAAAGAAAGTTTATACAGCACATCTGTTGGTGAAGCAAATAATTTGTTAAGACCAGCTTGGTCCAAACAAACTATTTCAAGCTAAATCAAACCTGGAGCTAGGTTTTAACAAGTGACTATTACAAATATTATTCGGTCAACAAACCTTTGGAAAAAGATATGGTCAGTGAGCTTGTACAACCTTTATAAACCCAATACACCAGTGTAAGATAATCTGCAGCTCTCAGAATTTTATGGATATATATACAGAGTACCATGACACAAAAAAAAACGGCGGGAATCTTCGCTGCTCACCTCTCCTGGGTACGGCCTTTTAATGCCCTGCATGGGCATCGACTGAGGTCTGGGGCCAGGGTAGCTTTGCTGAGGCATCCTTTGACCATGTGCGCTGAAAGGGTTCATGCCAGGCCGAGGTTGATTCATTCCCATTGGTGGGCCACTCATATTGGAAGGTGCCATGTTGGGACCCATCCCAGCTGGGTTCATACTCCCTGACATAGCAGAGGGCACTCGTTGGCCAGGCTGGTTCATGAACTGACTGTTGTAGGCCTGGGCAGGACCCATCTGGAAAGAGGAACACACCTTCAACAAAAGAAAGAGAGAAGAGTAAAATGCGACATGCATGTCTGACAGAGGTAAGCAGCAAGGGAGGAAAGGTATTGAGGTATGAAATGGGAGGAGTACAAGGAGATGTCGCATTTTTATACAGCAAACAACAATTACAGATGTCAATTAATACTGACAGTCCCTATGTGTGGGACACATCTGTAATAAACTACAGCAAACATCATGAAATATATATTCATTGATTACTTTGGGTATGTCAATTGGTTAAATGGCTCAGCTCAAACTTAATACATTTGTTGTATTTTTTTTTATTCCGATGTAAGTTACTCATAAATTTAAATATACATATACACAAGAAGGAAAAAAAGTATAAAGCAAAAAAAAAAAAAAAATAACTCACTGGGCCATACTGGTTCATGTCCTTATTCTGAGTTTCCTGTAGAGCTGCCACTGTGGCAGTTGCTGTAGCGGTAGCAGTAGCAGCTGCAGCAGCAACAGCAGCTGCAGCAGCCGCCGCCGCTGGCTGGGTGAAATCTGCCGGTGGTCGCGAATGAGGTGGGATGCCCATTCCAGAAGGGTTATTGGGTGGTCCACCCGGATAGCTGGGAAAAGACAGGTTACTTACATTTTTAGGAAAACAAGATACAAAAACAAGTAATGTTCCATAATCCAAAATTAAATTGCTGAACATTTTTAACATACAAGGCAACACAGTCTATAAAAATACTAGAAATGCTGGAAGGAAAAGATCTCATGCATACAAGTAATCTGCATTATACGAGTGTGTTGTTTTCTAACAACAAGTAGAGCAACAGACACAGATCAGAAAGTTATGCTATAGCGCATTATTTCAGCAGTACAATCTGAGTGCTTACCTGCCCGCAAATCCTCCTCCCCCTGGATAATTTGGACGTCCGTACATGCTTTGCTGCATATACTGCTGGTTGGATGCGCCCTTTGTGGGAAATTGCTGTTGCTGCCCAGCAAACTGAGGAGAATTCATGCCACCACTATTGTTGTTCATGCCAGATGCCATGGGGTTGCCAGCAGGATTCATAGGATTGTTTGCATTAACCATTGGGTTTCCCAGAACCTGGAAAAAAAAGTGAACATATATTGTTGATACCTGAAGTCAAATATAAATGCATAAAAGACCAAAACCACATTCTTGCTTATGAAGCATTTTTAATATAAAATCCTTTCCATTTCTGAATATAGGAAAGAGATAACAGGTGTGACTAGGTCGGTGTTCTAGGAGTGCTCGAGATGCCTCTTGGCACCTATTAGCTGCTAGCAGCCCTCTGTTACATGACCCACTCCTTTATTACTATTTATGAGAAGGCCATCACCCACAAAGGCCACTGTGGTGCCTGTTCCTTACCTACTTAACCCTTTGGTCACTAAAACTTCAATACAATTTAACACCAGGACAATTTTTATTGCAAAGCATACTTTTTACATTTCACATTTTAATACACAAATTAAAGCAGAAACCTAATGCTTAAAAAAAAATCATTTTCATTTATAGGCATACCTTCAGTCCTAAGAGAAATCCTAACCCTAGATTTTCATTCAATCCACAAGTCAGGTGATTGGCAGCCTGATCAGTTTACTGCTGTCACAAAACCAGATTGTGACACAGGTTGCTGCATGTTTCTCTCTGCCTTACTATGTAGCGTAACTAGTTTATTTTTCCCTTTTTGGAAGGATTACACAAATGTAGACCAAACGTACTAGTTTACACAAACATTAAAGGGTAATTTCACCTTTACAAAGAAATCTGTAAGTTGAACTTACACTGGACCCCCCTCCCCATCGCACCCCGTCCCGCTTTACCTGAGGCTGGTGATCTCCCCCACTGATACATCCTATCACCAATTTACCGGTCCGGGGAGAAGAAATAACCCGCGGCTTAATCGCCTATCCATACCTCTTAGTGGTACAGATAGGGGGTATTCCGATTTGTCGGTGCCAACCAATCAAGGAGGGTAGAAAGCCACTGGGATTTCAAATCCCCGGATCAGTAAAGTGGTGATACGATCTGTCAGTGTGGGAGATCACCGGCCTCAGGTACAGCGGGACTGGATGGGATGGGGCGGGGGTCCAGTGTAAGTTTACCTTACGAATTTTCTGTACAGGTGAATTTAACACCCAGGACAATTTTTATTGCAAAGCATACTTTTTACATTTCACATTTTAATACACAAATTAAAGCATGTATATATATATATAAAATAACTATAACAAATAATATAATAATAATAAAAATTATTCAATAATGTAATCAAATCAAAAATACTGAAATGTGCTCAGTTGCAGAATTGTCGCTGTCATTACTTTTAGTGTTTGATGACGAATTTCCCCACAAATTACTATCGCTCAATTCTGCGAGTGATTCTAATTTATTATCGCTGTTTTCTAGCTGGTCTATAACCACTTTTGATATAAACAGACATTTTTTGGTTGCTATGGACAATCTCCAGTTTCCTGGCATAAAGAACAGTATTTATAATATAAAACTGTATGCAGGACACTGGACAGGCCACTAGGGACAAAGGGGATGTGTAATTATTTGATACAGTACTGTATTATTATTATTATTCAGGATTTATATAGCGCCAACAGTTTGCACAGCGCTTTACAATATGAGGGTAGACAGTACACTTACAATACAAATCAATACAGGAGGGATCAGAGGGCCCTGCTCGTTAGAGCTTACAATCTAGAAATCTGTAAGATTACAGTATACTGTATCTATACTGTGTTTTTTACTTTTTGAATTTGGCGCTGAACTCCATCCCCGTGCGTCACAACACTTGCAGGGAACGGAGCTCGGCACTGTCACAGATTGAGCGAGACACGGCGGCTCGCTGATCACAGCGGGGAGACATCGCTGGATCCAGGGGACAAGGTAAGTAACCCCCAACATGGATCCAGCGATAGCTCTGGCTCGAGAATACCGCTTATGGCAATTAAATCTCACCCTGAGCCAGACTCGGGAATACCGCCAGGGAGGTTAAAGCTTTGGACAGAGAGGAATGGATAAACCATTGCCCTGTTTTACTGACTTGTGTCCCCAAACCACAGACTTGCCCACTTCCTGCTCCCCAGGAAGAAGGAAATCCTTCCTGGTGAATACAGACTGCAATACAATCTAGACAGATGTGTAACCTATCGCTGCCTGATTTTAGGTATTTTCATATTCTTTGTATCTTTCTTGGAGCAATGTGTAACATCCTCTTAATGCTTCCCCATTTTTTTTTTTTTAAAAGAAAGAGCCACGGAAACCACAGACTCCAGCAGGGAACTAAGCCCATACTCCTCACTACCTGCTGCCTATGGCAAAGAGAGGGTTGACCACCACTTAGGACTGCCCATAGGTGGTGCTGTGTTCTTTTTTTTTTCTGCTTAGTGTCCTACTCCTGTAGGCAGGGATATAACTCTATGGTCAAAAATGAGAAAGAGTTGCGTCTGTCAATGAACATAAGAGAAAAAACATTTTTTTTTTCCATCAGAGGTGGTAAACTTACCTGACTCTGCGATGTGTTTGTGACCCCCCAAACTGTAGTAACCACTGAAAGAGAACCTGGAGGCTGACTAGTGTTCTGTTGCCAAGGGACAGAATCATAAGGGAAAGATCCATCACTGCAAAATAATAACAAATGAAAAATTAAGTACACTGCAAGTAGGAAAACTATTACCTGCCCAAGCCTATGGAAAGCTCCACATTATTCAAATAAATAGGACACGGAGTTCTGAATGTATGTGTAAGCCCTTGGACATACGGTCGGATATTCCGACAACAAGATCTGTTGGATTTTGTCCGAAACTGGTGTTGCATACACACGGTCAAAGTTGTCGGAAAATCCGATCGTTCAGAACGTGATGACGTTATTTAGTTACGACGGGACTACATTCAGGCTAGTAGCCAATAGCTTTGGTCTAGGAATTTGATCTGAGCATGTGTGGCACTTTGTCCGATCGAAATTCTCTACAAATGATCGGACAAAATCCCATCGGATCATGTTGTCGGAAAATTTTATAGCCCAGCTCTAAAACTTTGTCCGTCAGATATTCAGACGGAAACAGTCCGATGGAGCCCACACACTGTCGGATTATCCGATAACACGGTCTGATCGGACATTTTCCGTCGGAATGCCTGACCGTGTGTACAAGGGCTAAGTGTGTAATAGGCGAGGCGATCAACTATTGAGTATTTTTTTTTTCACTGTCTGCAGTTACCATGCATGCAAAAATCACTGCGATATTAAAGTGTCTACTTACCTGTGGGACAGAGATGGTTTCATAGAGGACAAAGAATTCATTGGGGGCTGCATGGGGTGTTTCCCTGGAGGGTCACTTTGTCTGCTCTTCTGGTGACGTAGAAGGAGAAGCCTTCCCAGCTCTTCACACCACGAAGACAGGAGGGCTGCAAAAAGGTAGAGTTACACTTTCACTTATTGTACAAATTGACATAAAACAGATTAAAACAGCACATAAACATCTATATACTTCATAAAATGCAACTTTGAACAGAAGATGCACACAACAGCAAAGTGCAATAATGCCACCATTTCCTTTTTATCTCCCTAATGGAAAGAAGCCAAAGCCATATTTCCATCTTGTCCAGTGCAGGTGTGATAAAGCTGCTACCACAGCACCATCTGGCATCCCACAGATTTACAGCTAGCATTACAGTGCATTGTGTCATCCATCTTTTTGTGTTTAAAAAGAAGTAACGCAGGAGGGGAATAAAGGGACGGAGAGAAGCTAAGGCTCAGCGTGATACATGTGCCTCTAAAACGTACAGACAAAAAACAGACGGCTAACAGGACCATAGCAGACACTGGGGAGCGCACGCACGCGCCTTCCTAGTGTCACACTTGCTGCCTCTTCCCTGCAGGCTGAAAGGCAGCAGCACAGCGTACACAATAACAATGACAATGATGTAGTCTAACAGAAGGGGAGTGGCGTACATTGCTACAGAGCAGATATAGAGATCATACTACAGATGTCAATCCCCACCGGCTGCAATTCAAAGACTATGCCTCTATTCCACGCTACTCTTTCACTGCTGGCAGAAGGTTGTCTTGCGATCATCTGTATTGAATTGTATTGTAACTGTACTGTCTGCCCTTGTGTCGTAAAGAGCTGCCCAAACTGTTGGTGCGATATAAATCCTGTATAATAATAATAATAATTTAAGTATCTAAGTAAGATTACAAAAAAAAAAAAGGGAATATGCATCTGTCTAGCTATTTTTAACAGGCAAATTTTATTTATAATTCTCAAAACTACTGTACTTGCCAAAATGCATCATCATAAAAAGGTACATAGAAGGAATTCTGGATTTTCTACTACCAGCTTGGCAAAAAAATAAAATAAAAAAATTGAAACAAAACGCTATAAATGGTTTACAGGTCTTGTTAAAGCGATGATGTATTTATTCCAGAAGCACATCACAAATAATCCACTAGAGGGCATAGTGTCATAGGGTTGAATACCACTTGTTGTGTATACTTTGTACACACACCTAGACTTGGGCAATACGTGCATTTCAGAACTTCCAAACAGTTTATAGACTTACAAAGTGAGCCCCTGTTGCTAGAATAATCATATATCTGCTTTGCCCTCGGCACGCCAGCAGATTTCTAGCAATTAAGGAATTGCATAGAAAATAAACATCATTATGAAGTTGTAACAGGTATATTTTCAAATAAATAAAAAATAATAATAAATAAAAAGAAACAATAAAAAATAGCAGATATTACTGGCAAGCAAAAAAAAAGAAAAAGAAGAAAAACTGCAACCGAAAAAAATAGCAAACCTGTACTCTATAAACTAAACATTGTTTTTCAAATCCTCCCTCTACACAGTGATCAAAGCCACTTCAAATGGGGACACAAGTGTTCCCTCACACTTCCAGCTTTGGCTATGGAACTGGAAATGTATGGAGATCCCCCCCCCAAAAAATGAACTGATGGGGGTTCTAACCCTTCTTTGAACTCTTTGGTCCTGATCTCTAATTATTTTTATGTAGACGGGTGGAGACTCTGTTATAAACCAGGCTAAGCAAGACTGCCCCAATTAGAACATGCTTAAGTCTAGTGATCCATTGATCATGCACTGAATTATGGGGCAGGAAGGCCATATCCCATGTGTTCCCCCATAACATGTTCTGTAGCTCTAGAAAATGATGGGGTACTAGGAGCGGGCACCTAATTGTACTTGCTAAGCAAGACTGCCCCAATACTAGTAGCCTGTACATTGGCCTTGCGAGGAATATGTATTCCAGCATCAGGAATAAGTAGATGCTTCTAGGGAAAGCAATCCAAGGTGTCAGCTGTGGGAACTGTCAGCGCAAGTCTGGTGGTTATGTTGCGCTAACACCCAGGGCTGTTTTTAAGGCAGGGCAAAAGGGGCAGCTTCCCCGGGCCCTGTCATTGTTGTGGGGCCCAAAGCAGCTGCTTCATATTTGCCAACTATCCTGGTTTAAATTCCCTGGCCCCTTGAGGTTTTAGTCCTGTGTCCCAATATCTCAGTGTGAAGTGCTGCTACTGATGCTGCCCAGCTCTGCCCTATTGTTGTGTACAGATGACTCACCTGCAGACCCTGTGTTTACATGTCAATTACCGGCATTCATATGTAAATAGCGGCAGCATTGATATGTATGTCATGCCCCCCTGAGGTCATATCCACAGTAATCTCTAGCAACCAATCAACAAGCAGAAATCATGTGCTGTAACCTCTAGCAACTAATCAGTGAGCCATAATGTGTGCTGTAACCTCTAGCAACCAGTCAGTAAATGGTAATGATACACTGTCAACCAATCGCAATAGCTGCCTGATCTGATTCAGTAAATGATTTTGAGTCTAGCTGCTAATTATTGTATGTCTCAGAGCAGGTGGAGAGCAAAACTGCATGGGGGAGGGCCCCAAGAAAAGTTTTGCCCAATATTAAAGACGGCCCTGCTAACACCGCCAGATGTGGAAGTGGGATGTGACAGTATTTACAAAAGCGGAGAAAAAAAATCCAACATGAAAAACGTTTTTTATCTTCTCTGTCCCCAAATAGTCATCCTAAAAACAACATGCCGATCGAGGAGACCCGTCCTACAGGGAACATGGTCTTGGGGTTTTCTTGTGTGTCTCTCATTATAGTTATTGGAAAAGAAAGAATATATATTTTTGTAATTATACGATGTAGAGATTTATGTTTTCTCAGAAAACCTGTCTATAGTAATTTCCATTTGAGGGCTTCTTTTTCTAGTTATAAACGTCCCGACATCCCCAAATAGGACAGCCGTACATATAATGCAGGAACAGAGATGTCACTCGTTTCCTAATCCTGAGTATATATCCTGTGTAGATCTACAAATCCTACTGCACAGGGTTCTGTAACAAAGATGTTGTGATCACGTATGGCCATGATAACATATAAAAAACAGTTTCTTCGTGAAAAGAGATAATTAGAAAAAAATAAAAATGCTTTTAATGAGTTGCAGAGCCTGGAAATACATTAGAGGCTGTCAGATGGCACATTATGAACTGTCAAAGCATACATGTATTAAGTTAAATAAAAAAGAAATCCTTCCACTCCATCTCTTGGTTATACATGGCATTGCTTACAGCTGGTAATTAGCATGTCAGGAATGAGTTAAAGCTGCTTAGTACAAGAGAAGGGGGGGGGGTCACACTTCCCATCTCCCCTCCCCCTCCTGCTGTATGCTTACAGAAGCTGACTGCATACTCCAAAGCTTCAAGCTGGGTGGATATACGTGCGAGATGGGTATACAGCCGACTCCTCTCTGTACACCATATGGCTGATTAACTTGTACTGGGGCTGCATGAAACCAAGCCTCTCCTTTACACACCAACTATAAATAGAGGTGGCAAGGGGCAGAAAGAGGCCTCTTAAGGGGGCACTACATGCCCCTTACTAAACCTGTTCACTGAATGGTGGAGGACAGCTCCACACCCCCTGCCTGGACATGTATGATTCCATTGTAGATTGTTAATAAGGAAACAGATCCATAGTTTCATTTAATTATCTCCTCTACATAAAAAGCCACTTAAGTAATTCAATGCTAGTACTCTGCTCACTGAGAGTTGCTATCAGTGTTACTAACAGTGGTTAGTGAAGACCATTGTCCTCAGCCTTCTATTGTCCTCTTTGAACGGTGCTTCTGCAGCTATGTTACCCCAACATTTCATATTCTTGATGTGTGTCCGTTGTCTCATGTGTTAGAAAGTATCCTTTTCTCTTTGCATTGCTTCCTTTGTGTCTGCCAGTCCTCCTGCCTATAACACTAGGCATCCCAGCATTGTCAGCTTTCTGGCTGTGCTGGGAGTACAGCCTGCCTGTCCTCCAAAGGCCAAGACTTGTGCTGACACACCCCCCATGCACAGCTCTTCACTGGGAAAGATCAGTGTACTGCTGTTTCTCTACCTCCAGCTGGGTTCGCATTGCTGCGCCGTTTGACATCGCATGTGATTCGCACCACACTGCTGTGCAGATCACATGCAATGTCTGTGCGAAGCAAATTCAGGCATACATATTGGTATGGATGAATTTGCATCGCATTCGCACCAAAATGGTGCAGGACTCTTTTTTGGTCGGCACTGGAATCGGATTACATGGGTGTTCACATCCATGCAAACCTATTCCTGAACCATTTGACAGTTTGCACTGCGATATGGGAACCGATCTGGGGGTGCCATGAACTTTCTAGTGACACCCGGAGCGGTTCACATAGGGCAGTGTGAACTGCCTGCGAGTTCTATGTGATGCGGGAACAGGCACTGGAATTTTCAATGCATTTTAAATGGGGAGGTGCGTTTTTGGTGCAGTTTTTTTAACTGACCAAAAATGCAGTAAGCAAGATTTTTAGCACCACAACAGAAGCGCAATGGACCAGTGTGAAAACATACATAGAATTTAAAGGGATACATTTTTCTTGCACTAAAGGGGTCAATAATGGCTGACAATACATTCATATTCATTCATGATATCCATTAAAAAGTCAAATATAATAAAAATTATATATAAAAATATATATTTTTTAAAAACTGTAATGTTTGGTTTTCGGCTAAGTGCATCCTACATTTCCATTCCGTGCACCTCTAGTATTTTTCTTATTTTTTTTCACTTTTAGCAAAAGCAGACAAATACGAGAGACACAGATAAAGGAATATTATAAGTAAATACAGTTTGAACATAAGAAATATTTAAAGTGTAAACTAAACGCAAAACTTTCTTTGGAGCGGAGCGGGATTAGAACGCCTGTCTGTTTTTACTTCTGTAAATTCACCCCTCTAATTGTCCTGTTTACTATTATCACTGAAAGTCAAAGAAAATCCCAAATTTTGGACTGACATCAAACCACTAATCGAGGGAAAACTTCAAATGGGGACACAAGTATTCCCTCACACTTCCGGCTTTGGCTATGGGACTGGAAATGTATGGAGATCTTCCCAATGGGACATAGATGGCAAATCCCACCTCCCAAAAGAAAGAACTGATGGGGGTTATAACCCTTCTTTGAATTCTTTGTTCCTGATCTCTATTTTATGTAGACGGGTGAAGGCTGGAAGTCTCATAGTTTCATAGTTTGTTAGGTTGAATAAAGACACCAGTCCATCCAGTTCAACCTGTGTGAGTGTCTACAAGTGTCCCTTTCCCTGTACATTGCTACACCCACATCAGTCCCTATCCTCAAGGAGTCCACAATCCAAGGTCCCCATTTATACTAGGGCCAATTTTGGACAGAAGCCAGAAGCCAATTAACCTACCTGCATGTCTTTGGACAGTTATAAACCAGGCTAAGCAAGACTGCCCCAATTAGAACATGCTTAAGTCTAGTGATCTGTTGATCATACACCGAATTGTGGGGGGCAAGGCCATATCCCATGTGTTCCCCCATAACCAATGTTCTGTAGATCTAGAAAATGATGGGGTACTAGGAGTGGGCACCTAATGGTATTTGCTACTAGACCGCAGCATGACGTTAAGTACTGAGGAATTTCCACAATGTAAATTTTCCTTGGTGAGAAGTGGCAAACATTGGAAGTGCTTATTTGTGTTATCATTTATTCCTATGGGCCTGCCAAACATGTTACTGTATTAAAAATGTGGAGTACAATATTTTGCTGACAAAAGTTTACTGAGTGCATCATAGATCTTCGACAGAAGAACCACTAGCCAGATGTACACCGGCCATAGAAGACGGTAACCTTCCCAAGGTCATACAGAGAGAGCGCCGGGATTTGAGCTGTGATCTCCGACAACTCTTTGAGTGTCTTTATCATTCAGTCTTCTTTGCTACCAAGCTTTCTTTTATCTTAAAAGCAACACGGAGTCAAGACAAACCTCACCGGTAAACATATCAGGGTAGAGGCACTTGATATTTCCGTGTTTTAATGCGAGCCCCAGACATTGCTGTACTAAACATCAAACCCAGCTCACAGTATATACATGCTGCATGGGTTGGGCTCTGCTCCTAAAACTTACAAAGAAAATAAAGTCAGACTGGAGAAGTCGCCTTCACAAACACAGATATTCAGCAAACAGATAGTGTAGCCAGCATTAGAACTACTACTGCTGTTATTAACTAATTCATTCCATTCAACATTAAAGTGAATGTCCTGCCTAAAAGCAGATATCACAGGATGCCCGCTATTACCTTCAGGGTACTGGCACACAGTACTGATGTATGAACATCGGATAATCCTGGCAGAAAACAGGGGTGAGAATGGGCTGTATACTATGTGCGTGTATTTGTGTATGTGTACACACGCATAAAAATTCTTCACGCTTTCTTTAAATCAAGGCAAGGTGGCATATGGGGAAGGTGGCATATTTGCGTGTATAGGGGGTATACAAATACTGACGTAAACACAGCACAAGTTTACATGTCTGTGTGTACGACCCCATTAAAAACAACGCGCTGCATTGAGATCAGTAAAGAGAACATGGCGTTTTCAGTGTCCGTGTACGGAGGCCTTACTAGTCAGAAATATTATTTTGTGTTTTTCAGATTTAGTTGAACTTCGTCACTTTGGGCTGATGTTTCCTGACCTAATGGCTAAAGGGAATTTGTCATGTAAGAATAATGGCGGCTGTGATGGCTTAAATCTCCTTTTAAGAATGCTAGTTCTCTAGCTGTCATGCTTTGGTTTCAATGCTGTTCTAGTCACTAACCCAGAACTAGTATAGAGACAAGGGATTCTGACACTTCTAAAGGCGATTTCGCAGTGGCGTGGTGTGGGGTGGTTTTTCCACAGAGCAGGTGCAGCGCAGTGTGCCCACAGTTTTCATGCGGGTTCCCTGGGCTTTGCCATAGACTTCTATTACATCGGAGGAATTTCGGTGCGCTTTCAGAAAACTCACCAAAACCACCTGATGTATTAGAAGTCTATGCCAAAGCGCAGGTAACCCACACAAAAAACGCTGGTACACTTCAGTGCACCTGCACTGTGGGAAAACCACAACGCATCAGTGTGAAAGTGCCCTAAAGCTCAATTATAGCACACTGTACTGTACTAAGTGTGTGACCATTTCCAGAAGGCAGCCAGAATAGGCATGACAGACCCACTCCCAATATCAACTTCCATGTACTGTCCAGTGAGCGCGCCTTTACTGACCACTGAGGCCATCTGACTGGACGATAGAGTGGGAAATAGCAAGACAGGCGCCACTTTTACTGTGAAATCTGGTGGTACATTATCCCATTTAAGCCTAAAAAAGAAGAAAGTGCATCAACCTAAAAGGATCACTGATCAAGATAATCAGCAGATCAAGAAACAAATGTGTACTCATTTTGCTAGCATGTCAGACTCAACGGAGCAGTATTTGTATATGTAAACCGCTGCGTAAATTGACAGCGCTATATAAGTACCTATAATAAATAAATTTATTAATTTGATCATGTGTGGTCACAGCATGATCCCAAGGCCAAGCAGGTCAACCTTAGACATTGGGCTCTCCATAAGTAAGGCTTACACTGCCTTACTTATGGAGAGCCAGATGACCTCTTTTGGCCAAATGTCTAAGTTACTTAAGAAAACACCGACCACAAAAAAAAAAAAAAAAAAAAAAAAAAAAACACTCACTTGATGGCTATCAGATGCAGTCATTGTATATCAGGGTTTACACTTCATGACAAATGGCACCTCAAGAATAGCAATTGTAGGTTGATTAGGATTAGGCATATACAGAAAGTGGGCACCAACGTCTGCTACTGTTCGTTTCCCCAAAGGATCCTACTGTTCCTAACCTTAGTACGTATGGTTATGTCAAGCCTATGTTCATGAATTAGAACTATGACCAGCCTATGGTTATTCAAATAGTTACGTATTCTTAACAAGCACTAAAAATGCTTTAAAGCCCAACTCCAGGCAGTTTTTAAATGCACCCATGCCGTCCTCCGGCACTACAAGAGCTAAATGCTTCTTTGGCTGAGAAGAAATCTCCTCCGCTTGCCCTCACGTCCTCCTGTGCAATTGAGGATGGCAGGTCCTGCATTGTACAAGATGCCCTCAGACAGCTCTGACCAACCGGGGGTCCTGTGGCAAGAAGAGGAGGAAGCTTGTGGGAGTGAGGAATAAGCTAAGTATTTGTACGTATTCCCCTCCAGCCAACCCAAACCAGCATTTAACCCATGTAGTGCAGGAGGGAACCCACTGCATGGGTAAATTTAGATGCCACCCAGAGTTGGGTTTTATAAGAAGCCTGTAGTTATAGTCACTGTTCTTTAAGTTCACAATAGATCTGGTCCCCCACATCTGCCTCTATAAGCTGTGCCTGGCTCCAGTCTCACTCTTGCCTCCTTAGTATACCAATACAATATGGAGGACCCTGTATGTGATGACATGGGTACTCTGCTCCCAGAATGGAGCTTTGGGCAGAAATGGATGGTGCTGGAGCCTGAGGAATCAAATAAGCGATAGAACCTCTTGTGAAACTCCCCCAGACACAATGAGCAATTAACCCTTGTAGTGGGGGGGGGGGGGGGGGGGGGGCAGACCCCATGGCAAGTGTGAACTTTTTAATTTACCTGGATTTGGGCTTCAAAAAAAGCTCACGTTTGGCCAGCTGCCATTACTGGCCCATTCAGCAGACACAATGAACAATTTTAACCCCAAAATTAGGTGAATATGAGCACAGTGCAGTTTGTGGTGAACAGAACTCAAAGAATACCAAGTAACGACGCATGCACAACTCTTCCTATATCTTGAATATTCAATGCTCTGAATCTGGAAAAAAAAAATCATAATTTGTGGACATTTCCTATACTGATTAAGTTGGATTTCATGCACTTTGGTAGCAAAGACTGGAGTGTGAAAGCTTGCTATAACCCCCCACCCTCACCCACTGGCGTCCAGGAATTAACAGGTTAATACCTGGCTACTGTTGACAGCGAGACCAATTAGGTCACGAAACAAAGGAAGACAGGAGAATGTCCCAGGTGACGTGCAAAGTGCCTCAGACGGCTCCTCTAGGCCTGGTTGGCAGGCGATGGAATTGATTGTTGGATGGATAATACAGCAAGGACCAGAAATAACATCCACCTACAGAGGAAAGGGGGGGGTGGTAAATGCAGCAGTCATGTGCCGGGGTGGGCGGACACAAGGAGACGTACACTTTATTCTGATGTCCTTTGCTTTTGCTGAATTGGGGAAAATAAAAGGGTGCTGCATTTGACTGCACTGAATGATAACATTTAAAGCGCACACGGGAGCAGATGACAGAAAGACGATCATTATATATGTAGATGGACTGAAAACGCATCCAACAGCTCTGTAACAAGTCAGAAAATCAGCTACATGAGCGATAAATTCAATACATCAGGACGTCACCACCAGCATTACACAATGCCCGAGTGCCACAATAAATGTCCAGGTACAGATAAACCACTGGCTTAAAAAATAAAAATAAAAATCTATAAAAAATGATGCCCCCCTTTTATCACATCAAAAAACGGAAGAAAAAAAAAGCGGCCAGCTCAGACATGTGTCACCAGTATAAAAATAGAAGGCAGCATCCTCAGGGGAACAGAGTGACACAGAGACAGGAGAGGAGATGCTCTACGAAATGACTCACTCTCATCTCCAGCAGACAAGACTTGGTGTGCAGGAAAGAGAACTATTATTACTTATTACATGGTGCCACCATCCCTGCCAATCGAAAAACTAAAAGTGAAGACGCTACCCATGGCAAGTGGCCACATTTCAGATGTCATTTCAGGGAGAATTAGAGGTAGACCAGCACAGAAAAGTCAAGTACTTTAAAAGCTTACTTGCTGCGTTTTCCCCTTTCCTTAAACAATTTTGTATTCACTTGCAACGCGCTTCTGAACTTGCAAACACATTTGACCAATTCCCTAGTACAGCCCCCCCCCCCCCTTGTCATAGCCCTCTCCCCTTCTAGTAGTGTGCAATTACTGTCCATGCTGAATCAGGTCCCCTCCCCCCACCTCACAAAATTATTTAATAGGTTATAGAGGAATACTAAAAGAACAAGGGTATGAAAACCTGGAGAGGTGGAGATCAACCTATCATAGAAGACCAAAAATCAAAGTGCAGAGCATTTTTTTTTTTTAATAACCTAACAGGGCCCCTTTTATAAGTAGGCACAGTTTGAAGAGTGCAGGGGGTCAGTATTATGTAATGCCGAGTGCAGGGGTCAGAATTATGCAATGCCGAGTGCAGGGGTCAGAATTATGCAATGCCGAGTGCAGGGGTCAGAATTATGCAATGCCGAGTGCAGGGGTCAGAATTATGCAATGCCGAGTGCAGGGGGTCAGAATTATGCAATGACGAGTGCAGGGATCAGAATTATGTAGTGCAGGGGTCAGTATTATGTAATGCAGAGTGCATTACATAATATAGTGGATAGAATTGCTCTATCCACACTATACAATGCGAATGAGAACCACTGTGGCTAGAAGCAGGCAGAGTGAGGGGTGTCCTCTCCTACTCCTCAGCTGCTTCGTATGACATGTCAGAGCCAAGGAGAAGTCTAGTAATTTCCTCAGCTCTGCATTTAAGTTACCATTGTGATCCCAGAGATGGCAGGCAGGGTGAAGAGCTGGAGGCATAGCAGGAGTTGCCATCTACCTGTCACTTGACTTCAATTGACAATCAGCCTACCCCTGCTACAGTGTGACTTCAGTAACAACCCTTAGTGTGGAAGGGCTGCTCACATCACAACCAAGTTGGCAGTGCCCAGTAGTAAGATTGGGTCTTTTGAATGTCTACACAAGGGAAGATTTTACAGGTAAATAACATGCCTTCAATAAACACATACAGTAATCTTATTGGAAAGATTGTTGTTGCTGCAGGGTAGAACATACACACCTTTTTTGTCCTCTACAAATGATGGAATCCTAACAGTGAGTGCTGGGTGTGCAAAAAAGGCAAATCGCACAAAATTTGTCCAAGTTCAGAATCCCTCGGAGAACTGATTTTATGATGCTCCATTTACATTATATGAAAGTTGTCCAGTCCTGTGATGATTGGGGTGCCTATAGGTCACCTATATCATCAGAGGTCAACCTTGGAAAACACATTTCAGATGTTGACTGGATAGTGCTCTCCGAAGACCCACAGCATGTTTACAGTGGCCTAGAGAGCTCATATCAGACAACCCTGTGTACCCAAAACGTGTGTAAAGCCAGTGTTGTGTTGAGAAGTGCCCGGGCTGAATGGTGCATGCACCCTACAGAACAGCACAACAGCTGATTTTACGATCAGCTAATGCAACGGCGAGACGACACCTGCGCACAATAGCCGTCAGAATAAATTTTTCTGGCAGATTGGGCCCCGCGCTACCTTGGCGAGTTCATGTTGGTAAGGGGGCGGATTTCTATGTGTCGTGGGCTGATTTATAAATGATGGGCAGTTGGGGCTGGAATTTTTAAAGATGCCCAGTGCTGAAAAACAAAACTTTTTACGCTATTCTTCGAAGTACAACCCGGGCACTTCTCGACAGAACCCCGACCATAGAGGATTCAATTGTCTTTCCTGCAACACAATCAATGTTGATGGGGGAATCCCTCCCATTGAGCTATTGTGTTCTCCTGGCAGCAGTACTGAGGCAGGGTGCTGAGATCTTTTCAGGAAGGCATTACAACATCCTACCGGCCCACCCCACCACCTATGATCTGTGTGCATTGCATAGAGAAGCACAGAAACCCAGTGACATTGTTAGGTCTAATACAGTATCTCTCAAAAGTGTCTTACATCGTTGTAAATATTTTATTAGATCTTTTCATGTGACAACACTGAAGAAATGACACTTTGCTACAATGTAAAGTAGTGAGTGTACAGCTTGTATAATGGTGTAAATTTGCTGTCCCATCAAAATAACTCAACACACAGCCATTAATGTCTAACCTGCTGGCAACAAAAGTGCTAAATATTTACAAAAATGTGAGGGGTGTACCCACTTTCGTGACATACCGTATAAGGTATATAATGAAAAAAAATAGCTTAGAAATACCATTACCATTTTGATGAGGGGGGCAAAGGAGGAACCGCAGAAGGCGTAAAAGCGAATCTACACTGCATCCAAGCACTACACAAACCAAAAACTATTTCATTCATTTTTAATATCCAAAGCAAACTCCCCCATCCATTCATGTCTCCATGCTTTCTTTTGCTGATAAAACTTCAGCTTTAATCATTTATTTATCAGCTCCTGGAACTCCACAGAGAAGAGTCACTGTACTTTGACTGCGAGATAGCAATGAAAAAATCTACAGGTGTAATTTACTACAGAGAAAGTAGTACTGATAAAAGATCGTAAAGAAAACCAGAAATGTGGCAGGGCAGAGTCGGTCAGTGATGACAGTGTAGCCTTCATGTGTTACAGTCGAGTTGAAGAACGTAAACCATGCGGTGAGGAAGGGATATTGTGGCTACCCATTTTATAATGGGGTCTGAAACCACATACTCCTTTTCAGCCAAACATGGTGAGAAATCCACATAACATCACAAAGCTTGTATCCTGCCAACTAGAAGACATGGGCAGAAACCCTGGAAGAAAACAGACGTTACTTCTATACGCAATGGACAGAGGTGAATCAATAGTTTGTGTTTCTACGTGAATGGTAAAAACGCAGGAAAAGTGTTATTCTCCTGAACGGACCAGCAGTGGCCCAAAAAAGCCGTAATACTAAAGCTGCCCATAGACCAGTGATTCTCAACCAGGGTTCTGTGGAACCCTACGGTTCCTCCAGAGGTTGCTAGGGGTTCCTTCAGCATTGGGCAATTTCTGCCTCACGGATAAGTTCCCACTCACACCATTGATCTTTTCAGCTATTTCTAAGGAGGTAATTCTTCCCAATGACCACAAGTGTAAGCACCATTCTTCCCACTGACCATCACACTAATGTATCATGAGTTGTAGATTTCTCATATTTATCAGGGGTTCCCCGAGACTGGAGAACTATTTCAAGGGTTCCTCTGTGTTGAAAAGGTTGAGAAAGGCTGCAATAAATTGTTGTGCCTGTGAAGCTACACATCTACTTTCCTAAAAGTCTAAACAGGAATGTTCCTACAACCCCAGCGTACCTGTTTAGAGCTGAAGCTATTGTGAGATGGAAGGATTAGGAATGAATATCTGACTGTTCTCTGATGTCTATGGACAACTAAATCTAGGATAAGGCTTGCCACTTTAGTAAATTCTCTTGTTTTTTCGGTTACACTCAAATACTACATTCTTTACATGGATATTTCCTACCTGCCCATGGTATACCTATGTGCTTATATCACAAGCCGCCAGCATTCACTAGTTGCCAATTTGAAGTTACCCACATACGCCTTGAAACTTGTCGAAAATGACCCTTCTTTTAATTTTAACCCGTTGCTCTGAGGGATTTTGGCCAGACTTTTCTGAAAATAAGGATCCCTAAAGTGCTGCGTCAGCTTTGTGAACTGTGCCCAATGTGGGCACACCGGCAAACACAACAGACCCATAACTCGGCAGATCTGTGGCATCTTTTCTGTTTCAATAAATTCTTCTGAAAGGTTTGCAGAAATGTAAGAACCCATGTCAAACATACAAGCTTGAGCAATACATCACAAAAGAGTTAAGACATACAACCCCAGATCACTCACAATCATAACACCACTTTACAAATAATGGTAATACATGAAGGTGTAGTTTAAACAATTCCCAGCTATTCTTGAACAGCAAAAGTCCTATTAGATTCTTCAGAAAGGGGTGAGGGGGTGGGCAGTCTCATGGTAGAAGTGGGGCTATATCCACTACTCCATTTAACCTAGTTGATGGACAAAAACGTAAGCCCTTGAAATGAGATCTAGGCAGAAGGTGTTTATAAGAGGCAATGTGGCGCGTTAAAGACTGAAAAAAAAAAGAACTGTCAGAAAAAAGAAAGAATCAGATAGGAAAGCTCAGTGGTGCGGGTATCAGGGATGGTGATCAGGAGGGGACCAAGGAAAAACAACTTTATGGATCAGCTATGGAGTTAGCCTATTACAGAGCCAGCAAGAACTGGTTAAAATCCATAGGAAGGCGATGTTCAACCCATGGGATCCAGACTTGCACAAACATTTACTCTAAGGGGGTTATTCACTAAAGGAAAATCCGCTTTGCGCTGCAAGTGCACATGGAAGTAAAGTCGCTGTGGATCCTAGGGGGACATGCCAGGAAAATAGAAAACAGCATTTTAGCCTGCACATGATTGGATGATAAAATCAGCAGAGCTTCCACTCATTTCAGATCTACCCCTTAGATTTAAAGCGACTGCATTTCCAAGTGCACCTGTAGTGCAAAGTGGATTTTTCTTTTGTAAATAACCCCCTAAGTCTTAAGAATTGCAGGCATTTTCTCAGAATTGTGGTATCTTTTACACATGCAAGGATACGAATGAGTCACAATCACATTTTGACAAAACAGGATCTGCCAGTAAATTTCTGACTCAAGATCCTCCGTAAAAGGTTGTCTTATTGAGATTGATGCCAGATTCAAGCCCACAGCACTGACCCCTGCCAGTGCACAGAACATCCCTCATACACCTAGCTGGTGACACAGCATGCTGCAATGTACATGTAGCACTGGTCCGCAAACACTGGTATGCACAACTGCATAGATTATTGACCAGTGACATTTGCAGCAGTCTATCCCAGTGCTCTATGCGCATCTCATCCTCTATCCACCACAAAGGTAAATGAAGGTTGAAAACAAAGGGGGGGGGGGGGGGGGCTAAGCAAATGCGTTTGGGACATGCATTTGAATAATACAAACTAGTGCCAAAAATAATTAGCAGGAGTTACATTTAAAAGCTATATTTTACTATATATATATATATATATATATATATATATATATATATATATATATATATATATATATATATATATTTTTTTTTTTTTTTTTTTTTTTTAGATTGGCAGGTTAAATGATATAGCAGACAAGGCTTCAGTGCACAGACTGCCCTGCAAACGATCTTATTATTGGTCTGTTGATCTAATAGCAATGGCATGCAAACGATGATACCAAGCATGTGTATTGTAGCAGCAATAAGGAATGCACGTCTCGCTAAGAAATTGGCTACTACAGACTTGCTGCAACTATTGGGAGTGGAATCCCTGTCAATGTATTATAACTATGAAATATATATATATATATATATATATATATATCTCACACATACATACACACACACACACACATATACATATATAAATAAATAGATAGATAGATGCGCGTTTGATCTGAGAAAGGGCGTAAGCTTGTGAGGCCGAAACGTAATATGAATTTACACATCATGTAATGTTTGTATGAACTTTGG